>NC_088909.1:45977272-46323105 GCF_037157495.1 Lathamus discolor | reverse complement strand
CTATGAAAGGGGAGGATAATAGACAAGATAAAGCAGGTAAGATGTGCCAGAGATTTTATTAATTCATCTCCAGTCCTCTGGGATCAAAGTCTCTTACTTTGCCTTTTCTGAAGTAAGATCAAGCTCTCTGTTTATTAACTTCAGGCTTCAGGACATAAGGCAGTATTCCTAAGATATTACAGGGATAACTTCTCTAAATGTTTTTTGTTATCATTTCTCTAAAGTTAACCCAGTGATCAAGAGAGACAATATCTCTCTTGGTCACCGGATTAGCTGCAACTTTAATGTCACACAGTAAAGAGACTCCTGTGTTCCCATGTTCTTCCAGAGGTCCTAGGAATATTCCTGTTCAACAGTCACTGATAAGAACAGCCTTGTTGCCAGGCTTCATAGTGCCAACCATGGTAACAATGAAAATAATGGTGAAAAAAGGGGGAGCAGAATTATATGGATAGGTGGAGAGAAAATACTGTAAATAATGTCTAATGAGAAGAAATACAAGATGTCATGTGCCAAAGAGAAGATTTTTACTTTTTTCAGATACCAGTTCATACTCACTGCAACACAGAAAACGTGTGTTGCTCACAGAACAACCAATGCTTACAGACAGGTATTTCTACATACACAGGGCCATGGGGCTGGTGGACCCATGTGTCACCTAGCACCCAGGCAGAGAAGAGCACAACTGGAGATAGAGCAAGATGGCAAATGCTCTTGTCCCTTCAAGTTACTAGATTTTTGTTATGACATCAGCTTTAGATTATGAGCAAGATTTGTAAGCTTTCTTTTTGGCTTTTTATCTTTTTCTCCCTCTTCCCTTGTGTCATCTCCCCGACACTCTCCCTGTTGAAAAGAGGGTAGAAATTAGGCTGTTGACTACAGGTCTTGTTAATGTGCTGCAGGGACAGAGATGCATCTAGATCAAGATTCTCATGCTTGCAGCTAAGTGCACAGAGAGCTAAAATGAGCGTGCACAAAACCCACGGTCATGCACTTAGAGTAATAGAAAAATACTCAGAGCTGTAAACAAACATCGCTAACACTTACAACAATTTACCCAGGTTTGTGCTCCTATCTAGAAAAAAAGATTGTCCTGGGACATTCATACAGCATCTCAGGATTCTCTATATCCAGTGTTTGTTTTGGTTTTGGGGGTGGTATTTTTGCTTGTTTGTTTTTGATTTTGTTTTCTGAAAGAGCACAAAGATATTTTTCAGGTTTTTATCAGGCAGTGTTTACCATCCATGGGAAATGGGTGTTTACCATCCACTTCAGAATGAAAAAACTACACACTCTCAGGACATCTTATCTTTAAGATATGCTTCAAAGCATCTGATGGTAGAAGCAAAAAGAATATTTATCCCTCAAATATGAAACAATACTCTAATTGGCATGGAAAATGACAATTTCACACCTGCCTACAAAATCCTTCTCAAATACTGTCATAACCATCCTGTTCCCCAGAAATTCCCATAGCAACTTTTGCTGAACACAGTGAATATAAGATGCAGGCAAGGCTAGAATACAGTAATGAACTTGAAGGGAGTCTGAAATATAACCTAATTTATTGTAGAGAGTTTATAAGCACTGAGGCTGTCTCTTGAATCAGCCAAGGAAAAGGTATGTTTGGAAAAAAAAAACCAAAAAAACACCCCCCCCCAAAAAAAAAAAACCCCACATTAAAGAGCTGGACAGATTTACTCCTAGCTGAGGGATGCACATCATACTGACTATAAAAATCCTGTGAAATTTGTCATGCTTGTGTTCAAATGAACTGTGCAACTTTAATTACTCTTCTCACAGCACCAATACTATTCTGCTTTCTGGGCCAGTAACAAACCAGAAAAACTACTGAAACAAAACCTAACTGGAGAATTCCCTGTTTAAACATCTGTTTAGCTGTCCACATAGCTATTTTTGGTATTTCTACAGTGTTCTCCTCTTTACATCTTCAGTTCTGAGGGCTGAAGACTAAGAGGATTTGAGGCAGTGCCAGACGATGATATCAGGAGCAAACTGCAGATATTCCTGCCTCTTGAACTGCTACAAAAACTACTCTGTAATTTCTTACTGCGATTGTGCTTTCTCCCCATCCTGTAATCATAAAAGCCTCCATTGCAAACCACGTCCAGTTGCTACAGATGCAGAGAAGAGCACAGCTGAGAAATTGTGATGTGATCTCTGATTTCACAGTGACAATTCCTGATTATTGACTATACTTCCTGGACTTATTATGGTATCAGAATAAAGCAATACAACACATTAAATCCCAGGATGAATTCTGGCTGGATGGGGTTTTTTACTTCTGGGTTGTTTTTTGGTTTTTGTTTTTTGTTTTTTTTTTTTGTGGAAAAAAGTGTCTTAGATCAAATTAAGGTACTAGAGAAAAAGAAATATCCTGGTTTTATTTGTGTAGACTTGCCAAACTGAATGACAGAGTTCAAGTCTAAATATGGCAAAAACATGAAAAATGTTTTACATCTCTGCATCTGGTTCCATTTTTTTTCTCCAAAGGTAGGGTTCGTTTTCTTTTTTTTTTCTTTTCTGCTGTGTTCCAGTCTTTCTTCCTTGTCTGAAAGGTGGCAGCAGAACAAAATGTGGTTTGCTTCATTGAAGTTTCTCACCAGTTTTCCATTAAGAAGGCTGGTGTGTAGATGCTGACTGATGCCTTCAGGATCAGTACAGAACAGGTTGAATCTGCCCCAGCTTTGTGTTTCTGGGAGACAAACTTGTCTAATGGTACAGATTTGTTGCAGCAGTGGTGTCACTGCTTTCCAGGAGAAAGATCTTTTGTGTACTGTCCTCCAAAGACAGGTGAGATGGGGTCATTTCCCCACTGAACAGGTGGAAACGGCTGAGAAAATTACCCTGTTTATCAGTGAAAGAGATTTGTGTTTATCTTTCTCACTCAACTAGGAAGCTTGCAAAAAGCCTGGGCTTCCACTGCTGGAGTCCATGTTGCAACAATGTCAAAAAAAAAAAAAAAAAAAAAAAAAAAGGCCCCAAATATGTGCTTTGGTTAAAAAAATCATTGTCTCCCTCCTATTTCCAGGCCATTCATTCTTCATTGTGACATTTCAGCATTTCTCAGCACATAAAGAAATCTTTGATGTTTTCTTCAGTATTGCATTCCCCAAATCTAAATTAAGACTGCAACTTCTTCACACATTCCCAGCCCACAGACTTTTCTGTGTCAGAACAGCTTTTCCACATTTCTCTACACACTTCCCTTCTGAGCTGCCCTCTCACAGCGAGCCACAAATCTGCACAGCATCCCCAACTACTTTTTAAGACCTGAGAGCATGTTCACTAACTTAAAGTTATCAACTGAAGGCAGTGGCTACTCTAGAAAACTTAATCGAAAATGTGTAAGAGAGAAGGACACAGAACTGTGGAACTGAGGGAAAATATTAGCTTCCAGGTACCAGTGTATGTATGTGTGCACGCAGCATGATTTTACTTACTGTCCACTTGCTTTCCTCTCTATCTTCATAGTGCCTTCAGTGGGCAGCCTTATATATAAGGAACACAGCTGTTTACATAAGTTCATGTAGAACTCAAGCCTTTATCAAAAAAAGTAAAAAAACATATATATATATATTTGCCATTTCTGGATTTGACAGATGGGAGGTTTGTGCACATATGCACACAAAGGGGATTTTGTTTATGGAGAGAACAAGCAAGTTCTTGTAAAAAATTACTTCCCCCTTCCCCTCCCAATATGCTTGTTTTCAGTAGATATTTATGTTTCCCACATTTTTTCAGTAGTATGGTAACTGACAATTTGCTTTTCAACCCTATGGATAATTTTTTTTTAATTTAAAAAAAAAAAAAAAAAAAAGAAAAGGAAAGGAGGAAAAATTAGCTTGCTCAGTTCCAGGCAGAGTGGCTTCAGCCTTAGTATTTAAAGGCGTGTATTAATAGAGTGTGTCTACTCTATTAACCAGCCTCCAGTTTCCAGATCCTCCCCTCACTGTAAAGTCCTTGTTTGAGTCCTCAGACATTCTTTCTCCATGAGCTTTCTTTCTGCATTTATGCAAGAAAAATGCAAAATGGACAATTAAAAAAATTGGAAGCTGTTTGTGGAATCCATAAGCCTCTGATAACACAGAAAGGAATATGACTGCACAGGATACATACATACTAGAAAAGCCAGTGAGAAGAATAAAATCAGAAAAGACATTATAAGGCTATGTATTCTCAAAGCAAATGGGTACAATAGAATTATAGGGACATTTCTTTATACTGAGCTTTGGGGAATGCTCAGTGTGTAGAATCAGATTCCTCATGTAAGTAGCAATTGATAAGGAGCCAGACAAATCTGGGTAATGAAATACTCTCTTTCAAGGTTAACAGTGGACACTCCCAAGGCTTTTCATTCCTCACTAAGTTTTCAAGACAGCATTTGCCAGTGTGGATGGACCTGCTTGGATCAAAGAGTGTTGGTGAGAGCTCAAGGATTTCCACTTCCACATTTACAAAGCTGCTCATAGATTTCTACACCTAAACACCAATCCTGCCACAAGACATTATTCTCACCTTCTAAATAGCTTAATTGTGATTGGGATGGATTAATAATATTAACTGGAGACAGATAGGGAAGTTGGGTGGCACAGTTTTTTCCAGGACCTTGGGTTCTCTGCTTCTGGTGTGGATGGGTTTGGGTAGCCATGGGATCTTACAGGCACTAATGATGGACAAATAGTTCACTTTTTGGGGCGTGATGCAAGGTAGAGTTCATCTTGAAAACCTGCAGCTTTAGAAAGCTTAATCCACAGATTGGGCTATTTTAACAAAACAAGACACATAATGAAGGTTGCATGAGTCTTAGAAACTTGTGGGTTTCCCTGGATGAGACATGAGTCTCCTTTTAGGAGGGAGAGATCTGGGAAGTTGGAACATCACCATTATTTGCTTCCCACCTCATGCGCCAAAGCAAATCTGACCCTAGACCACTTCCCTTTCTTTTGTACATTCATTCCCTTGTGCTCACCTGGGGTGTGGAGACAAAGTAGTAATGGGAGTAGGCAAGCATCAGCCTGTGTGCATTTCTGAGTTTTCATTAGACAAATGTACATTTATTTCGTGTACAAAATAAATTAAGTAAACCCAGTAAGTTTTATTGACTGGGTTTCCTTTCTTGTGTACATTGAGGATTAGTGTCAACTTTAATTCTTAAGGTCAGAGTTGTGATTTCATGGTTTTCCTAAATCTATAATTTTTAACAATGTACAGGTTGAACATATTATTGCAAATATTATATTCACTGATTGTAGTTCCTCTTTCTGTTCGCATGTTCTTAGCAGCATGCACATAGATTAAAATGCTTTTCGTTTTTTTGTTTTGTTTTGTTTTGTTTGTTTGCTGTTTAAAATTGCTCAAGTACTTTATTCATTTCAGGGGGAAATATGTCAGAATAATGAAACAGACTGACAGAAGATGTGACTATTTGATATAGATAGTGTGCGACTGGTTATCTTTGTCATGTGATGCTTCTTCTGTTTCGTGGTTTTGTAACTGTAACTTTTCTAAACAAGAGGAGAGAAATCAGAAATTTCAGTATGCCCATGGGAATATTTTTTAATAAAAGAACTCACCTGAGTACATGCACTGTCACAGTAGGAAGGAAATGGTTTACAGATTTTAGGAAAAAAAAAGACTGATAACTGGGCACTGTAACAAATGACATCTTTCTGTAGAATTATATGCTTCTATAACTTCTTTAATATCTGGTGTCTTTTCAGATGGATGTGTAACATTTTTCTATAAAGGAGCTTGTTTGTCTGTATTCCTTTATGTAAAGAAACCAGGGATTTTTTTCTGACTTGATGTAAAATACAAATTGTTTGGTGAAATGGTTTACATGTGCCTCGAGGGTGTCTCTGTTATACATCTTTTCATATAGGCAGAAGAATAAAAATATCCATTAGACTAGGTGTAGATGTAATTGTCTCCTGAAAAGGAATAACCCACAACATCTCATCATCTTTTATACAGTCATTATAAGTTACAGGCACTCTTGCATTCTTATCATTGGCTGTTTATTCAGATTCGGTAGTGACTTGGGTGCATCATAAATATCTGTATGCATTTTGTATACACTTGTTAACATTCACAGAAATAACTTCAGATTCCTTACAAAATGCATCTATTGATTTGTGCTTGCATAGACAAATGGATCAGTTCTGAGAAGCCTCTAGACAGTTCAACATCAAGTACAAATGCAGCAGAACAGTAAACCATCAGCACAAAAAGTGTGGTACAGAGTATAAACTGTAATGTGAATATTCAGACACAGCATTTTAATCCTCATTCTGGATTTTTCAGGTTCTGCTTGTGTCAGGAAGGAAAGTAACAGAACTTTTAAAATCTCCCATTTGTCATATTTGCCTCTGAGATTCATTACAAAAACACAGAGCACCCTAATTGCACCAGAAAAAAAGAATTATTTATAAAAGGGAGAGATAGACCCTATAGACTGTGAAACATTCACATACTAACTATAAACCAAAAAAAACTGATCTAACAATTCAAAAGGAAGCTATATAGTTTAACTAAAATAGGGGAAAAAAAGAAGCCCATAACAGTTTGATAGAAAATATTCAGCACTATGTTCAGCAAAAGGTTTGCTAGAGAATAACAGTCTCTAATCTATGTAGCAATGAGTGCAGTGATTAGACATAAAATTCATCATTTATACTTTGCAGATTATTGTGTATAAATTGGTATCTAGATGTGTTTTCCTTGTTTTACTCAGACAATCTCAACTGACTTTTTTCTTTCCTAAAATAAGATAGAACTGGTCCCAAAATTTTGCTGGATAACTGTATCCAGAGAGGTAAGGCTTTTTTTCACTTTTGCATTGACAAAAATATTACTTTCCACCTGAATTCGTACTACGAGGAGAAAATTCTTTACTTGGCTACCCAATTCATAGCCATGTAATCTTATCGATCTCTGAGGAGTCGTGCTTTATGCACACCAGTGAGAGAGGACAATTCACAGACCTGTTTTCATATTGCTTGTTTGTTGCCTTGAGTGGCAAGCACGGTGTAAGCCAGGATCATTCATCCCAGCTGAACTTTCTTATTCACCATAAGCACACAGCTTTCCTTTGCTGTCTGTAATCAAACGACTCTGGTATATCCCCAGGCCAGTAAGGCAGGAGGCATGGCGGGACTCTGTCACTCATCTATAGAAGGGCAGTGGCAGCAAGCCACAGATTTCTGCCAGTTTCTGTTCTGCTGCACTCCTGTAAATGGCAGTAAACTCCTCCACCAGAGGAGAGAGGAACTGGGACAGAAGGGGTTGGGGTGGAATGCTCTAGCGGAGGCAGAAGTAGCATTTGTTCTTTCACCTCCCATAGAGCGAGAAATGACTGCCTTGTGGAGAATCATGTATCCCTCAAGAAACTGGAGTCTGACAAACTATCCAGCCTTGGTCATAACTGTTGGCTGTTGAGTTTAAATTTTTTTTTTTGTTGTTTCTATTACAATTTAAATATAAACCATAAATTTTCTCTGGCAATATATTTGGTTTTGGTAATAGTAGCTTTAGTTAAAAAATGCAGAAAACAAGCATCCATCTCCTGGGATCATCTGCTGTACTTACTGTTGTAAATTGACAGAATCACAGACTGGCTGAGGTCAGAAGGGACCTGCTGCCCAAACACAGCACCGCCCCTCCCCACCACAGCTCAAGCAGATGTTGATTGTATGAAAGCATACCCAGGCCCTCCATAGCCTTGGGGACAGTAAACCAATGTTGTATCATCTGCTTTGGCAGGGACAGCTGCTCCAGCACCTGCTGGGCAATGTGCCTTGTGGGACATCACTGCCGTACCCAAGATCATTTAGGTTGGTCTGAACTCAGAGGAGGACCCCTTCTTTGAGTCTTTCTGCCCAAACTGCCCTTGGGATGTGTGCTCTGGTCCTTATTAAGGCTTCTCCATAGCACCACCTGGAAGGGTGCTTGACCCTCCGTCATTGTGGAGTGCCTGCAACAAAGGGTCCCAGCACTCTTGGTGAAGTGCATTTGTCTAAGGTTTGAATCTCCATTTCATGTATCTGTGGCACAGTCAGATAGCTGTCTCATTAGGTGGGCATTCTTATTTGTTTGGGGCTTTTAAATTTCATCAAGTGTAAAAGTTCTTCAAATGGTAGTTCTGTTAGAGATAAGATTCTCTGCACTACTGATTAGTCTCTTTCCTGAAACCCTCAGGAGACTAATTGTTGCTCACTGTTATCTGTATTTTCTTCCATGTGTTCACCCCAGATGGCCAATTGATCTAATTTGATGTCCAAGGCAGCCATAGCTTCTTGTGGCCTGGCAGATACTAATGTTTTAAAGTAGCGTTATTACAAATCTTTCCTTTCTGGATTGTGTTTTGGCTCCAGGGGAAGGAAAACAGATCCTGCTGCCCAGCAGGCCAAGGCAAAGAGTTATCATTGTGACAGTGGGTGCTTTTTCTGCTGGGGGGCGGAAACCATGCTGCTTTTCATTGCTGCTACTCTTTCTTAATTTGAGAAGAAAGGCACTGGATCTTTCAATAAACATTTGGATTTAAGAACCTGCTACTTGTTATTGAAGTCTTGGTTTCTATTACACAATTTTTACATCAGCTTCTAAGTTTTCAAGGGACATTTATGGTGAACCCCAGTCTACGACTAATAATGTTAAAGAATTCTGGCACCAGATTTTTCTACAGACTGCTCAGATTAGGTAGTTATATTTAAATAAAACTTCAGAGATGCTGCTTTCCAAAAAAGGAAAGCCAGACTTATATTTGTAGAAACATAAATTATAACTATTTTTGGATATTACCTACTGTATAAAGACCTTTGTTTCTTTTACTATAAAGTATTTCTCTTCCAGAAACTGAATTTCCTCCAAAATGCTGCTACAGGTGATGTTCATATAGGTCTTCTTTAATCATTGCTGTAAGCATGGCAACTACATTGGACAGAACCCAAATGTTCTTTGCAACTGATTGAAGTTTAATTGTAGAGGGAAGAATAGAATTAATAAGTGCCCAGCTGTGTTTCTTGATCTCTTTTCTGGTTTGTAGTTAGTATAAGATAAAAAGAGGCAATCACTCTTTTACCATGTAATTAATTTAAATATTGGAATAACTTAGCATTCATGAATGCATTTCTGTTTTATCTCCTCATATTATATCTTTGTTTATGTTATCATAAAATGTGCTAAGTCTGTTGATGTCCATCCCTGTGTTGCAAAGGAAAGGAATCATTTTAGTTTTGCTGTTAGTAAAATAAATGTACAGCAATTTGTATGCTGGCCTTTGCTTTTTTGGACAAGGCATTTTGATTTTTAAGGAAAGTATCAGTTGCTAATAATATCCGACCGTTTTGATTTACACTGGTGATGATGTTTTCATTAATCAGAACAAATGATTAATCTCTTCTTTCCACAGTGACTGTTGTGCTTTTTCAACCAGCCATTTTAATTTTCTGCTTGACAATCAGTCAAAAAATCCATTACAGGTGATCAAAGCTCATGACAGACAGTTTTTGCCTCTAAAATAATGAGTGGAATGGCCTGAAGTCTGGGAAAAGTTTTTTGTGCTGTAATCTGCGGGCTTCATTGCTGCCCAGCTGACACTCTGCCTTGTTCTTCTCCAAATTTTCCTTCTTTACCCACTTCGCTAACGTAAGCTGGAGAGCCAGGGGAAGCCTGTCCTACCTAGGATGAGATCCTACCTGATCTCACCTAGAACGGGTGAGAGTAATGTTTGCTGGTTCCCTTCCCTGGGCAGGTATCACCTGCAGTCTCCAACATGATTTGGATTTGGTCCATGCCAGAAAGAAAAAACAATTCAAACAAACAAAACAATAAACAAACAAACAAACAAACAAACTTCTAGGCATGGTTCAGGAATTATAGTGGGCCAAGCGCCATTCGCAATAAGCAGTTTGAATGTGCCAGGGTAGGGTTCCTGATATGCTTTTATTTATTGGCATAGAGAGCCTCTGTTTTCTCATTCTGGTGGGTCTGGTGGGCTAGACAATTCCATGCTCTTTAGGTGGCTGCACCTGAGTCTGTCCTAGACCTGAAACCAGTAGAGATTAATCAGTACTGGTAATTACCAACAAATTCTTCTGTGTTACAAGGTTTGCCAGCTGTTCACTGAGACTTTTTAGACGCAGGCTGGAACAACAGCAACATAGTGTTTTGCAAGTTCACAGAGTTTCTGTGTGGCGTAATGAGAGATCACAACTCTACTAAGCCACTAGCGTGAGTAGGCACTGCAGTAGGGAGGTAGAGATTCCACAGCCTCTCCATGAATTAAAGATGCTGATGCATGGGTCTGACCCATGGGTTGGGGCTTTTATCTTGGGGCTTTCCACACAGTTTTTTTCTGTGTGGTCAATCTATCTTGTCTTGGAGAAAGGTGAGAAGTTTTGTTACCTTCAGTTGAGACTTTTAAAGACACAAAATCTTAAAATTCCCCTTTGGGATGAAATTAATATGTGTGCATACTCATGCACACTTATATACATATGCATATGTGCATATATATATATATATTTTACAGAATTAAGAAGACATCCTCCTGGTGGCCTGCTGGGTAGGTCACATAGTTCAAATTGAATGAAAAGTTCACATCTCTGCCTTGAATCAGACAGGGTGTTCATAAGGTAATGATTTTACACCCCCATAAATTCAGTTTTCCTTCCAATGTAAGAACTGGAGAAGACATTCAGGAAGCCATGGAGACTTCTCACACATGCAGCTGGCACGCAGAGCGAATGCTGCTCTTCTCTCAGTACTTCAGTACGACCCTTGTTTGTTCTGCCTTCCTACATCAAAAGAAAAAAATATTGTTTTCTTTTCTACTGTACAGTTTCAGTCATGAGTACCTCACAATATCCTTATTAAAGAATATAAAGATTTTAATTTCATAAAACATATTTAATTTTCTGTTGTTTGTAAGATAATGCTACATATCATTTTCTAACAAGGCCAGTGTAATTTCTAAGCAAAAAGGGAATTTGAAACTTCATTTAGCATGCTGATGCTCTCTATGACTTTTTATCATGGTAGGAAGCTTACACTTTGTTCTGTTGTACGGTATTTTTCTCTGTAGGAAATTATTTTCAAAATGGCTTTTGTAGTTCCTACATTTTTGTTAATTCTAGTAAGACTAAAGATAAAAAATTGTATTTATTTCCTTATGGTAATTCCCACAATGTGATGTTCTTGCTCCACGTCCCCTCTCAAAAAAAAAAACCAACCCAAAGCCAAACAACCCCAACAGTGAAATTAAGCAATATCACTTTACAATACCAGTTTTGTGTTCTTTCAAAGTCTAATGTTTTCTGATATTAATGGGGGAAAAACAATAAGGAAAAAATACCATCACCTTGTAGTTTTAGGATTTTTTTTTTTTCAGTAAAAAAACACCACTCTGTGCTTAATTCTCTGCACCTACTTGTGGTCCATGTATTCTGCTTTTTCTCTGTTTCTCGGGTTCTGAATGGACTTTTAGCACTAGTGCCTTAATCACAGGCAGAAATAAACAGATAATTTGTCAGGAAATTTCTGTCCCATAACTTAGACCTGTTATTCCAACCAAAAAAAATCCTTACCTCCTGAAATAAGCTGTAAAGCATCCTGTATATAGAAAGGTTCATAAATAGAGCAGGATGGAAATACATTTATCTTCTGCATAGTTAACATACTCCATAGCAAATGTTTGCGTAATTGTAACGGCTTAATACAGCAATTCTACTTAACTTCACTTGTGGCTTCAGCAAGCCCTAGAATTAGCAGTCTACAGCTCTGAGTTTTGCAATCTCTGGGTGTTAAATGCTTCCTCAGTCAAAAAAGATCCCTCTAAATGTCCATACATTAACAATATGTGGTCCACCCACCTGTTAAGACATATGCAAGAGAAGGTTTTATGGCTGGTGGAGGTTGTTAAAAAGATTAACTTTTTCTCCAAAAACTTAAGCAAAGCTATAGGAGAAAAGGATGTTTGATAAAAATTGGCCTTTTCTGATAAACTTGAGTCTCACTTTCCTGACTGATTTGGCCTTTCTTCAAATTAAAACCTTTCAACTGATTGTCCTAATGGACATTTGGATAAGAGTATGTACCTGGCCAGGAGACACCACAAGAGATGTACTTTGGCTGTGAGTTTTCCCCTGTAAAAAACAGTAAGGCTATAACCTAAATAAACAATTAATTGTACAGCAATCCTGTGTAAGAATCAGAAATGTTTTAGGGTTTTGGACTCATCAGAACATCTACTGAAGAAATCAATTATAAACCAATTACATGAATGAACAGTGGACAATGTGAGTGTTCAGTCAAGATCTCTGGCAAGGTTGTGTTGCGTTCTCAAAGAGCTGCTACATGCTTGCATATATTTAGAGTTGTCCTTGTGCCAGGGCCTCGGAATAAAATAGAATAGAATTTCAGTGTGGAATCTCACTTGTTTTCTCTATTACAAAATTGTGTAATTTCAGGCTGCTGTTACCTGAAAATTGAAACACTCGTGCATTTGAAATGCTGCAAGATAAAGATTTGTAGAGCTTTTCAACTCTTGTGTACATGAGCATCTACATGCCACATCTTCACCACCAGGTTCTGCACCTGGGCAGCGATATCTTGCCACAGTCCAGCAGCTCAGATGGGTTTACCTCTGCGCATCCAGCTGCTTTGCTTCCATTGCTGCAACCACCCCCACAGGGCATTTGCCACCATCCATGAGTCAGTGTAGAGATAAAGTACTGGTCACTTTTCTCATTCAGCAATGTCCAAGGCCAGCTGGAAGGCTTTCACCTCGGCAAACTGACTCAATCCACCTTCTCCTTCAGCAGTTTCTGCAGCTTGTCGTAGGGGACTCCATACAACTGCTTTCCATCTCCAACTCTTCCAAAGCACTGAAGGGGTCCACTGGATTAGATACTTGCCCATACGATCCCACACACCCTGCCACTCATGACTGTCCAGCTTAGGGGAAAATCTCTTGGTGATCTTCAGACATTGTCATTTAATCCTAGACAAGACCCCAGCTGGACACTGCTTAACTTACAAGATCAGATGAAATAGGGCATTTTCAGGGTGGGATGGCCGTGGGTAAAACATAGAAAGCATACGCAGCGATAAGCTGGTTTCCAGCAAAAAAAGCAGGATGCTTTCAAGGGCATCGAAAGGATATTCAGGATCTTTAACTATTCCAGAGTCTACTTCTACTGCAAATAGCCTGGTGTGGGAGCAGATGGTTTGAGGGAACACCTCCTCCAAAGGTTGAGCCCCCAAGGGAAGGAAAAAAAAAAAAAAGATATGTAATTGTTAAAAATTCCCATTGCATGCCTCCCATTGCATAGAGGTGATGACCACGCCGAGGACGTATACCAGCTCTGTTTCATGATCAGTGAGTCCATTGTGTTACAAGTCATTGCCATGGAGTACAGCAAAACAGTAACCTTAGCCCAGGTCCCCCACCTGATAAGCACTAAACCAGCAAATACCAGCTGTAAGGTACGACATGCTGAAACTCAGAGACCAAGTGCAATAACCCTGAGAGCAAATAAATCAGAATTGTAACAAGTGACTATTAATCCAAAACAATGAAAGCTTATCACAAATGCAATTAGACACACTGTGGGCAGATCTGTCATTATTTCAATCCTTCATGCCCGAAGTTGGGTGCCATAAAGAGCTGTCATGGTTTAATCCCAGCAGGTAACTCAGTACCACGCAGCCACTCGCTCACTCCCCCCGCTTCCTCCACCCCCTGCTCCCAGAGGGATGGGGAGGAGAATCCAAAGAATGCAACTCCCACGGGTTGAGGTAAGAACAGTCCAGTAACTAAGGTATAACACAAAACCACTACTGCTACCACCAAGAATAATAATAATGATAAGGGAAATAACAAGGGAAGAGAATACAACCGCTCACCACCCACAACCGATACCCAGCCAAATCCAAGCAGCTATCTATCCCTTCCAGGTAACTGCCTCCAGTTTATATAGTGGGCATGACGTTCTGTGGTACGGAATACCCCTTTGGTTAGTTTGGGTCAGGGGTCCTGTCTCTGCTTCCTCCTGGATTCCCCTCCTCCCTGGCAGAGCATGAAACTCAGAAAGTCCTTGGTCAGAGTAAACATTACTGAGCAACACCTAAAAGCATCAGTGTTATCAGCGTTGTTCCCAGGCTGAAAATCAAAACCACAGCACTGCACCAGCTAAGTAGCCTAAGAAGGAGAAAAATTACTACTACTGCTAAACCCAGGACAGTAGTAAAGGGAACTTTATTTTACTTATTTGTAGTCGAAGTCGCTTAGAAGAACTGATTAAAATGTGCTAACATGTTAGTTTTTTATGAAAAGAGAGAATTTCCTTGGATCACTAAAATAAAAGGAGCTGAGTCAGTCAGCATACACAACTTCTAATTGCAGGGGTGGGGGTGTGTGTGATGGGGCGGTGGTGTTCTGAAAGCAAAATACAAAGTCATGTAGACTGTTCATTCCAAACACATTGATATCACTGTGAAAAAAATAAACATTTGGTGATATCCAACGAATGATCTTACAGGAAAAGCAAATCTGGGGGATTTGCACCTCTTTTTTGTTCACATTCACATGAGGGTTTTTCTGCTTCCAAAAAGAGCTAACTTGGAAAACTTCCAGAGGAAATCAAGCAACATTTTCTTCTAAAGATGCTCAAGGCTTGATTACACTGATGTTATCAATCTGCTGTCCATGGGTTGTTAAGGACTTTACTAGTTTAGGTTTTAATTTCTATTTTGGCATTTTGTATAGTATTATATGTTGACAAAACAATGACAAATGCTAAATGTAGCACATACCAGACTTTTCTGTATGACCCAAGTTCTATTAATAGAATGCCGAGGTAAGATCTTGGCATGGTGCTTCTGCCTTTGTTATTCATATATCACTTTAACATTCCCTGCTTTCATGCAGCACTAATTTGGTCATAGTTGTTAAAAATCCCTCTCATCTAACCTAATTTCCTAAGTAACTTAGGTAACAGGTCTTATTGTTACATCTAATGCTCTTATGAGTAGCTTTGGTGCACCAGGGTTTTGTCTTCCTGCAATTCAGCTATTACTGTGTCTAGGAGAATATACTTGAATTAGATTTAAATCCATTAGCTTGGCCACACATAGGGGGCAAGTGTGTTAAAGAGGGCCTATGGATGTCCCAGATCAGGATCCTGTACTGATCTGGATAGTTAGTCAGCACAACCCTGCGTTTAAAGGGATAAATTTCCAGCAAAGCTGATTAGCTTAGGCATGCGGTGTATGTCTTGGCAAGCATATTGGCCTGACCAGTGACATGTTGTCGTGGTTTAAACCAATCCACACAGGTCGTCCACTCACCACCCCCCCCCCCCTTCGACCCTCCCCAATCCTGGAGGGATGGGGAGGAGAATCAGGAGAATGTAACTCCCACGGGTTGAGATAAGAACAGCCCAGTAACTAAGGTACAACACAAATCACTGCTGCTACCACCAATGATAATATTGATAAGAGAAAATAACAAGAGAATACGATACCACCGCCGAACGAGTTTAACCCCCCCGAAGAGAGAGAGCCTGCCCTTCCGGGTAACTCCCAGTTACCTCCCTGGGCATGACGTGCTGTGGTATGGAATACCTCTTTGGCCAGTTTGGGTCAGGTGTCCTGTCTCTGCTTCCTCCCGGCCTCCCTCGTCACCAGCAGAGCATGAGACTCGCAGAATAAACATTACTTAACAACAATTAAAAACAATCAGTGTTATCAGCTCTCTGCCCGGGCTGGAAGTCAAAACACAGAGCTTGCACCAGTTACTAAGAAGGAGCAAAACAGCTCCTGGTAAACCCAGGACACATGTTTAAGCAAGATACTAGTCTCTGGTCTGGTTTATGGCAGCTGATTTGGAGGTGGTACGTAGGAAAAAAATTAAAGTTTGTTTCCACCTATTTTTGTGTTATATATTTGTGCTTAGTATATGAGCTTAAATAGGTAAAATAGCTCATGTCTGACATACAAAATGGGGTGAAATACAACCCCCCCGGCTCACAGATTTAAGTATAAATAATCTCCTCAACCTTTCTAAATCTGAATGCTGTGAATTTAAAACACATTCTTGTCCCAAATATTAATCCAGATTTCAAATCCTCAGAATTCTGTTTTGTCTTGCCCAGCCATAACAATGATTTCTCTAATAAGATATATAACTTTTGTGAACAATATACTTTCCATACAGACACATTTGCAGAAAAGCATTATGTATCACAGGAAATGTGCTTTATTTTGGGGCTTTATTTTGGCTTCTGAACTAAAATACTTTTCTCAGAAGTGGACTTTTAAGTATTTCTACCAAAAATAGCCATTACTTGTGGCAAATTAAATATTTTTCTGCTTTTTCTTAATCTTTAAAAAACCCCCTCACACACACATGCACAAAAAGAACCCCCAAAAACAACACCCCAACACCAAAACAAACAAACAAAAAAAAAAACAAAACCAAAAAACTAAAAGAAAGAAAGAAACAAAAAAACTAAACAAAACCAGAAACCACAAAATAAAATCCCAAAACTTGTTCTAGAGATGATTGGGTAGAAATATATGCTTGCTAAATTCTGTTAGGCTGCTATAGTTTGAATTGGCCGGATGACTTACCAGTAAAGTTTTTACAAGTAAACTCCCTTCATATTTGTTTTTGGCAATTTCTTGTCTTTAGTTCTTCTTATTTTTTCTTTTCTCAGTTCCTTTCTGTAAACCATAAACTTTGGGACAAATGAACTTTTATGTAGCTGATCTCAGTTCTCCCATAAACTGGCTGTATAATTCTAACTCAAATTCAACTGTGCATGATAAGGCTATGCTATTTTCTCATCTTAGTGGGCATAGTGAGTGTGTATTCATTGTATCTTCAAAAAACTCTGTCTGCCATAGCAGGAGACATACAAATGTTGAAAAGGAGGGAGGGAGAAAGAGAAAGTAAACACGACCGAAACGTACGTATGGGATTACTTGGCAGCAAAGCTACCTCCCTGGTTTCTATAGGTGCTACTAAGGTGAGCTCAGTGATAACTATTGCCAGAAGTTCAGCTCAAAGTACAAACACATTAGATTGTTCCAGATCGTTACCCTTGGCAAACTTATGCCTCATTATCTGATCACCTATTTTCTTCTGTTTAACAAGGAGTGTGAAGTCTACAATGTTTAAAATACAAATAAAAACCCAACCAACTTTTAAGAACAGGTAAGCATTATACCATAAATGCTGGTGTTGTACCATGCCAAAAAATACTGGTTTTACCTTCTCTTCAGACTCTGAATTATCATTTATGGAAACATCTAAAAAATTCAGTTATCCATCATTTGTCCTGAAGCTAAATATCCTGAGAGAGCAAAACATAAAAATGATAATTGCTTTAAAATTGTTACAGTTTGTGTAACAATCACCAGAAGCTGTGATCAGCAACATCTTATAGATTTTATGACAGGTAGCCATACTTTAATACAATGTTGCATTTAGAAGAATAAACAAAGTTATTAAAGTTTCTCAGCATTTTCCTAACTACATTGCTGGAAGCTCAGTCTGTCATTTTTTTTTTTAGTTTGAGGTTTAGCAGTAAATCCTTTCACTTTGGTGATCTTTGATTGTAGTAATCATTTAAAGACTTATGTGGCTTTCACCAGTGAGGAGAGAATACACTGTAAAAGCTATTCCATACCACCCAGACTGAATACAACAAAGGAACTCAGAATGCAAATTCTGGTTTCACTGTATATGTATTAGAAAAAAAAAATACACTTTATGTGGGTATAAATAACATAGTATTAAAACTAAGGAGAAAAATAAGTATTATTTTCTACCTAAGCAAGAGGAAAGACTGAATGAAATGTCAGGGCATGTTTCTGTTCAAGGATTTTCACAGCTTCTGGCACTCAAAACTCCATTCAAAACTGCAGTGCCAGGGTTCAAGCTTTTGATATGTCATCCATTAAGCTTTCTGTTCCAAGTTTACCAATTGCTATTAGTTCCATAGTTAAAATATTGCTGTGAGCTATGAAAAGCTTATTTGAAAATTTAAAACTTAGCACAATGGTTGCTGACTGTGATTACATTAGTTAGATCACAAAAGCCAAAGACCACTGCTAGTTTCTAGAAGATAAATTGTTTGTTCTAATTTGCTTATGGAGTCTGATACAAATTATAAGGTGCCAAAATCATCCCAATGTCAAACCCCTCCCCCCAAATTATATTGGACAGTAGGTGTGCCTGATTCTTTGATTAAGTTTTTACCAGACTGACAGCAATCTCTAAAAATCTCAAGGAGACATATCAACAGATGAAAACTTGCATCATTTGTGGTAAGACGCAAAGCAGTAGGAAAAGATGAAATATATTTTAGTCATCAGGGTACTGCTGATGTTCTCTAACATGAACAATGAAAGAAAACATCTGTACAGCCCAAAGGGAAAAATTTTCCAGCAGATTTTTGGGGTTTTATGGTATATGGTCAAGTGAGGGCTCTGAGACTGAACTTGTTAGACCATATTTAAAAAAAAAGAAAAAAGTCAACTTAAGTAAATGGAATTACTTCAGGAATGAATTTAGCCTCTTTGTTCTTCAAGCTTGTTCACTGAAGCATAAAATAAGGTAGAAGCTAGAGATGCAGAATTGCTTCTTGAAAACCAAACGTCACACTTGCACAAACACATTGAGGGCAGGTTTTATAAACAGTGGGATTTCATCAGCCTTGATGAAAAACAGATTTGGCTGGCTGAGAAAAAAACCTACAAAATAATGAGCCAAATTTTCTAACAAACTTTGGTTCCCATAGGCTAAGAGTGGAGCAAGATGGGCCAAATATAAGGAATATAATCTTACCAGGGAGATTACTGAGAATGTTGCCTTTCCAAGACAAATGATTTGCACACAGAAGAAACAGACATCTCTGAAAGCTAAAATTTTTTCTTAATTTTAATTTATATCTAGGACATTGATTTTTTAATTAATTTGTGCACTAGATTTCAAAAACAGAGGTGAATCAGTTCATGAAATTGATATGTTTATATAGTGGAAGAAACAAAAACATGCCTGTAATTGGACATGAAGCTTTTTCTCTAGGTTTGATTTCCAGACATATTGTTATATGGTCAGAAAGTCTTAGCTAGTATATGACAGACTCTTCAACTTAAGTAAGACTTAGCCTTTCCAGAAACAAGCTAGAAACTTGCTGAGTCTGAAACACTTGAAAGAACTGAGCATAACAAAATTAAGCAATTGACTTAATTTGGATTCTCAGGAGCATCTCACCTTCTTTTAGACATTGTCCTGAAAAAAATGTAGATGTGTTCTTTCACTGTGTGAAAGCTTTCATTTGCAATGGAATTCACTGGCATATCAGTGGATGTCAAATAAATATGTGCATAATTCAGAACAAAGATCTAAATAGCAAACTCTCTGGGCCAAATATGTTCATAAATCTCTGTTGTTTGATCAAACTTTTATTTTTTACCAGTAACAGGTATCATCTGCATGAGAAAATGGAAGTTAAAGTACATTTCAAGAAAGATTATTGCTTTTTGTACATGCCAGCGTTAACTTTTTATGCAGTTCTTCAGTATATTGTTTTGATTTCAGTTTAAAACACAAAAAGTCATCATAAGCAAAATTTTTATTTTATTCAAATATAGAATTTGATATCCCACTGCTATTTATTCATAAAAACATTGAATATTTTTAATGTTTTCTACTGAGTGAAAGACTTACCTGACATCATTTAACCAACAACCAATGGAGAGGGAATTATAGCTGTGCCTGAGAACAGATTTTGGACACGCTGCATAAGCAGAGACCACTGTGAAAAATAAACACATAAGGTACATAACTTCTTTATCTCCTGCAACTTCACCAAAATGTGTGACCAGCTCTTTGATATGGTTTATCTTCTCCCTGTGGAAATAAGAATGTTTAGGTGGCACCTGTAGTGGTGGACTCTCCTTCCTCTTGTGACTGCTGTAGTGACAGTATTAACACACAATTCTTAAATTACTTTAAATCTAGATTGTGCTGGAAGCACACTCAGTCCAGCTTGACTGAGAGAGGTGTGAGAACTGCAGTCAGTTCCTGTATTGTTTATTAGCTTAACTTACCCATGACATGGTCCCATTCTTTGCAGGATTTTGACAGACAGTTCCACTTCTCTACTGACTTCACCAGCACAAATGTATGGTTTGGGTTAGCAAAGCATCTCAGATGTGATTTTCTCACAATAGAAGCTTTTATCACAAGACTGCTACTCTTTTGGGCTGCATCTGGATCAAATTTAGGAACAGAACATTCGGGTTTTGGCCCTGAACCAAATCTTGGCTTTCTGACTGAAAATGCTTCATCTTGACGTTTCCATGGCAGTTGGATTTGAGTTGCCAGCCCCTCTCTGACATAAACAGAGCTTTTTACTGTGTCACTGTCATAGTTGTTGCTATAAGTAAAAAATGGCTTAAAAATCACCTTTTCCCTTTAAGTTTTCCATGCCAAATTTAAGTTGAAAATAATATGTAGAAACACGGGTTTTGTACTGGTGCTGAAATCCATGTAGTTTTTTAGACATTTCCAATGAAAAGGTAACTGAGATATGTTTTCTTTATCTTTCTATTTCTTTCTGTTAAAAAACAACACTTAAATCTCTGCCTTTTCTTTATTGGAAAGGTACCTCAGTATGCAAACACAGACACTGGCTTCACTGTTCCTGGGACAGATGAAAGTTTATCCCACCAAGGGCCATTGTGGGAAGTATGGGAAGAATGCTGACCCTTTTCTTGCCTAGATCAAGTTCCTTTTGGTAGTATTTTTCTGATGGAATAGCTGGGGAAAAGACGTCCATTCAACATAAAGGTATGACAAAGCTGTATACCCAAGGCAGTTCTCTTTTTCACTTTTCAGTCTGGTTTTCTCTTCCTAAATTTACCACTTGCTCACTTTATGATCTCCAAGAAATTCTCTTCCCTATTTCCCTCCCCTTTTCCCTTTTTCCTTTCCCAATTTTCCACATGGATAAGATCTACCTTCACATGCTGAGATCTACTGATAGAAAGTGTTACACTGACCAATGTTTTCATACTTATTTATAACCAGAGTTATCTGAACATACAAATTTTTTACACAAATACAAGAACAGATACTGATAGAAGCCACTTGCTTGGTCAGCCACCTATAGTATTTGAAGAATCTTATAAAACTGTCCAGGCAAAACTCATTTAATTCAAGTGATACTCTTGAATGTACCCAAGAATGTATTTATCTCAGTTGCATGTCCTGTGAAAGATAAGCTCAAATTAATTGTCTGTTGCCTTTATGCTATCACAAAACGTAGAAATACATTTATGGCATTAATAGAGGGTATGCACTAAATTCTTACAGGAATAAAAGTTGTATCTGCTCAAACTGCATTTAAAAAGAAGAAAGATAGCCACCAATTAGAATTGTTTCTTTTTTTATTTTTTTTTAATCGAGTTTTCTGTATCAAGTTCAAGGTATGTTACACTGGAAACTTATTTTGGAGTTGTTGGGATATTATTAAAATATTATCTTGTAGCTTGTAAATTTACAATTGTCAACATCACAAAATCAATACAGATTTCAGTACATCTAGTGTTCAATGGCCACTGGGGTACGCAGATTAAAATAACATCAGTAGCAGAGTTTCGGGTTGGCAGATTTCCTTTCTATGCTATGTAAGACTGGCAGTAAAATTTTCATTCATGTCCATAAACTCTAGACATTGTCAGAGTTTGCTCAAAAAGTTAAGTGAGAAATGTGTATCAGTGCTTTATAAGGTAGGGTTATGTCTCTATAAGCTATTGAAAGACATTTGAATAATGGCTCAATTTTTGATAGAGAACAGAAAAATACACAACTCCTGGCAATGTCATAGAATCAAAATCCGTGCTTCAAATCAGAAAGTGCAGCAGGTTAATTTCAGAGGTACATTTTTACCTTTGAAGCAAATAGTGTTTAAGTCTGTATCAAGCATTTATAAATGCATTGAAATAGGGTCAATGCTAAACCATAGATCACAGGAGCTGGGCAGCTTTGACACTGACTGGTAGCAGGGAGAAAAAGTACAGGATGAGCTCATGATTTAGTATACCTTGTAACTTCAGTGGGTAGCATAGCAACTGGAAAAATGCAGAGAAAAATCCCCTTGTTGACTTCATAGAACTGGAAATGTATTTAGTCTACAGCACAGCTTTTATGCCCAGCTTGCAGAATTTTTCAATTTGGTGTTGCTCCAGGTTAAAAAACATGCCAGCTGAAAAATGTGAATTGGAATAATTTGCCATCAGTTCTCAATGTAATGACTGATTTGCCACTCTGTATTCAGCAAGCTGCAGGCAACGAATTTGAAGTGAATCCAGGTGGAAGTAGGCCAGATACCTTAAATTTAAGACCTCTATTTCACAACTCCCTACAGAAATTGTGCAAATAATGTAGCTGAAGTGCTTTCTACATACTGTGTAACCCAACTCTTTTGGCATTCTGATTAATTCCTTGCCCTTTTCTGCTGTATGCACTGTTAAGAAGTACACTATGAGGAGGAAGAAATTGTAATAGGATCTGTCAAACATTAGATGCAAAATGTTCTTGTATTCTTTATCAATTTAGACCTAAACAGCAGTGGAAAGACAGAAGTTCATATACTGATGTTGTAAGTAGTCAGGCTTTTCAACTTAATTGTTATTTCCATACCTATTGTCTGGTTAGTGCTGCTAGCAATGAAAATGTAGAGTAGTAATGCTGTTCCCAGAGTTTAGGTACCCTCTCTTATTTAAATCCAGACTTAATGTATCTACTTCCCTTCTAAATCTTCTTTCTGAGTATTAAGCAGTAGTAAGGCTCTGACTTTTTAAAACGTAAATAATCAGATGATTTTCATCCAATTATTTAGTGTGTTGTGGTACACTTTACTGGAATGGAAGCTTCCAATGAGAAACTCAATGCCAAGACTGGCGTGTAGAATTTTCTGCATGCCAACAGAAGCCTCATCCTTGCCAGATGGACCTAACACAATAAATAGATCATTTTATTTCAAATGGAAACATTTTTAATGACCGTTTCTGTGCTAGTTGCCTTCCTGTTTAGATTTTATTAAAAATTTGCACTCGAATGGCTGAAATTAGAAGATCTTGCTAATGAATGCCAACATTACCATTTGGAAGCCAAGTTAAACATGTAACAAAAAAGTACAAGCCCAGATGGAGAGAACTCAGAGTATAATGAGTCCTTAGGAGAACTCATAGTTAGAAATTCTGTAAAGACAAAAAAGGCTTTGGACCAAGATTCAAAGAAGTTCGAATTGGAAATAGAAATGGGGCAGTACCAAAATCTTGCTATCTGAAAATCCCACTGACTTTGAAATTATCTGTATTAATTTGTTTCAGCTGAGTAACCAGCCTTTTGTCTTTTTGACCGCTGTCTGTTATAAACAAGAATGTGTGCTTGACAAGGTAGGACAGAACTCTATTCCCTGCATCTTAAACAGAGAAGGATCTAGCGTATCCACTCCGTGAGAGCACATAAGCAGAGGTACAGATGTGTGACTGTAATAAGTCATTGTAGCTTCTTGTTTGCTTTGGAATTAAGAGTACTTTTTTTCCCGTTACAAGATTACACAATGCCAAAAGATAACATTATAATTTCTCTTGTTTAGCTAACTTTCCTAGCATGGAAATTTATGTTATTGGGAAGAAAAGTTGATTAAATAGTTATGCGAGTCCAAGAAAAAAAAATTACACCATTTATGGTGAGGGATATAATGGTTTCTTTTACTCTGTGCACACGTGCTTTTAAGTTCTGTGATTGAGGAAAGATATTTAGGAAAAGCGAGAACTTCATAATTTAAAATACTGCAATTTAAATTAACATGTGACATATGAATGTGTGCTCATAACTTGAAAACTAGAAATAATTCTATTTGATCTGACATTTGTGTTCAGTGTAAATGTTGAATATTCGCACCCAATCAACAGAGAATTCATACAAAGATATATAAACTTGTACACTGAATATATTCAAGCAAATTAGGGCTACTCGGATATTGTCTAAGCAAAAAAATTGTTTTCTATACATAAGTTATTAATTGCAAATCAGAAAAGAAATGTAGAGCATACAGAAGAAAGCTGATTTTTTTTTTTTTCAGAATTCCTTAATTTTGCACATTTGACTCATGTAAAGGTTATTTTGTTTTCCCCAGCAGCCTGAGGAGCTGGTGGTTGTGTAATCTGGTCAGTGAGCTGTGGATAAATAAGAAGGAGAATAAGATGATGAGCAGCAATAGAAGCCTGGGCACTGAGGCAGAGATATTACATATGCTTATGCTTTTATTTATTTGATTGGATGCTTTGCTTTGCTTTGCTTTTTAACAGATCACATTAAATAGCAGTTAAAGACATTGTTTTTTTGCAAGTTAGCCTCTTGGGTTAAAAATAAATTGTTATTGAGACATGTTAGTGTGTATAAATTGTTTACTTCATTTAAATTCTTTATTACAATTTCTTTCTCTCTTGTTCATGTCTAAATAGTTACTTTTGGGGGGTTCCTCAGAATATTCTTTTTTCTATTGCTATCTTTGTTCATATTCAAAGCTATTGTCTATTTAAATAGTATAAATTCTAAGGTATTCAAGTTTAGAGTTCTCATGTCTTTTATTTTCATTGTTTTTTCCCCCAGTCTGTAAATTTCCTGCCCATCTTAGGAAAGTGCCTGCTGTTCTGTTAAATAATGTCTGCGTAGAAACCAGTGTTTCTTACTCCCATGTTACTTGACTGGAAAGCAGCAAAAACAATGTGCTGCAGGTGTAAGCTGGCACCCTGCCCACTCCAGTCCCAATAGCTTCATAAATCTTGACCCTGCCGTAGCCCCACAATTACATTTCATGACACAAAGCCAAGCAGTGTTATTCACCCAGTGCTCTAATTTACATTTCCAAAGACAAAAGAACGTACAGATAGTGTTTCATAGCTCTCTTTGCTTTTACATTTGTCTAAAGATTACTTTCAGGTCAAGTACAAAAAACCTGGCAAATGGGATGTTGGTGATTAAACTTTAAAATTAATTAAAACTAAATAAAGATTAAGGAAAATTCAAGACTTAAGCTCTCATTGTTCTTGTGCCAGGTGAAACGATGGACCAGTGTGTATTCTATATCAGAAACGAGCAGCTGCTATTCCTTTTGAATAATCAGAAAATAACTACTATGTTCTTTTTGCTGTGTTTGATGAGACAAACTTTCCCTGCATGCAAGTTCTTGGTATGAGTTTTGTGCTTAGAACACCTTAAAGAAAGACTTAACAAATGCTCTGAGAAAAGTATGCTGCCTTATGCCTCCAGATAGTATTACATGTCTAACCTAACTAGACATCTGCACTACATATTTATTCTTCTGCACTGCTGCTTCAGCCTTCTTTGTAACCAAAGGAGGAAATAAGTACCAAAAGGGCATGAGTCACATCTGCCTTTGATATCTATTTAGGATGAGATGAATTGTGCCCATGTTTGTTCCTCTGCTGTCCACAGTAGAGGAAGTCTAGGGAATTACTACAGATGAAGATGTCTAGTGTCAGGTGACCTGAACTCCACCCTGCTCTACTTAGGCCAAACGTGATAATGTTTCTAATGAGAAAGTTCAGTTCTGTAAGAAAGACCTTAGAAGTATTAAAAACACAGTGTTTCTCACTTAGATGAGTTTATGCTCATTGTTGTTGTTATAATTTATAATTTATAAATAGTATTTCATAGGTTTGTGACACCACAATGTTCGGGGGTTCATGCATGAGCTGAGATTTCCCTCTGCTGAGCCCTTCATAAAGATGCAAACCACAAATTTGGTCTCTGGCCAGCTTGCCATCTGGTCTACACAGGAGATTGGGAGCAAAAGGCAAGGAAGTGACACAGTTAAAAATAGCAGCTAATGGATTGTATGCACCAATGGGCCAACTTTTGTCCAGCTTCTGTTAGAGAAAGGGCATTTGCAGGAATTGTTTGAAAGATCATTAAGTAGTTCTGCGGGGTTTACTAAGAAGTTCTTCCAAGCATAAAGAGGATCCTGGGTGTAAGCCTGTTTCTTTGAGATTTGACCAGATGAACTGTGAAGGAAGTATTTGTGTACTGGAGGGGTGTTCAACCTCTCAAAGCTGAATGAAAGATATTAGTGCAAGGAAAAGCAGTGAACAGCTGCAAAAAGTAACTTACATGGTGGTAGAGGAGGGAGAGGCTATGCTGCAAAGTGAAGCATTGCTTGTCTCACTCAGTGAGCCAGGGAAATGATCTTAGAAAGAAGCAGCATTTTGAGCACACCAATTAATTAAGGCTCCTTTTGTCAATTCCAAACAAAAGAAAGTTGGAATAATGAAGACGACAGATGATGGCGTGGACAAATATTTCAGTTGTGTGAAGGTGTGGAAGGCTACATTTGGAGGTGCTGTGCAGCAGGAGTCTCAAAAACCTTAGGCATATTTTTGACATTTGAAAACAAGGGACATACCAAGTTAAAGATGACATCCTTGTGATTTGAATACATATGATACCATTGTCCACAGTAACTGAGTAGGAAATTAGCAGAAATGCCTCAGGAAGAAGATGTAACCATTTTAAGCTTAATATCTTCAGGAGATCGAAGAAGCATATTGAGAGTTTAGTTTGGAAGACAGTCTGGAATAAAAGGGTAAATTCGTGACTCTGAAGCTTAGAGATAGTAGATGAACTTCCAAATAATATGGTGGGCGTGAGGGTCAGAGAGATAGGCGAGTGGAGCTTTGAGGAACCCCAAGATAAAATTAGGATGAGGCATTGGAAGAACCCTTGAAACACCAATACTGATGGAAGGGAGGGAGAACTCAAGAGAAAAGGGTATGTCTGAAACCCATTCATGACTTCTCTGTGCCAGAAAAAAAAAAAAATGGAAAAATGGAAAATAAACGAATTGGATATATTTTGAAAATATCCCACACGATAAGATTTCTGATTGGGCTCAGTGTCTTCCATAGACGTAAAGAAGCTCTTGGGGCCTGAAATTCTACAAATCTATTGTCTGTAACATGAGGGATTGTGTTTATTGATCCTCAGTCCAGGTCTTTTCAGTCCCTGTATGCCATATCAACATGTGGGAGAGTGCATTACTTCTTAGTCCTACTGTCATTCCAACCAGTGAAGTATTTTGGGTAGAACTGAGGGCTTTTCCTGTTCTTCAACAGTTGTCCATCTATCTGATGAAGACTGGTTTTGAAATGTATCCCGTCTCAGACTGGAGGGAATGTGGACAGGACAAGAGGCAACCAGGGTTGAAAACAGATAAATGTCTATTTGAGTGAGTCTCCTTAAGTGTTTGGAATGCAGAGGATATCATGAGCAACAAAGCCATTGCATTCATTGTTAACAGAATTAGTCATCACAGATGTTTCTGTGATGCACAGATTGCTGCCATCTCAAAGCTTTTCAGCTGTCCTTGCAATTTTAGGAGTAAAATATTCTATTAAAAGAACAAGTGAAAATAAATGACACATATCATTACTTTTACAATGGACAAATTGTCTATTTGTCAAACCACAGAGACAGGAGCTCTAAGGTATAATTCTCATTCCCATTTAAGAATGTGTTAAAAAAAATAATTAGAAAATTACAAGCCATTCCCCTCTGTCAATGTCTTCCTGAAGCTCACAGACCCATTTTACTATCTTTTTTTTTCCTCCATTTTTTTTTTTTATCTTCCCATGCTTTATCATGGACATCATTTGTAGTTGAAAAAGAATGTTTGGAGGGTTTTAGTTGTCTTGAAAAGTGAAGACATACTAAGCTTGAACAAATTCTCTGCAGCTTGGATATGCCACACTTTTACAGCTTCATTCTTTTTTATCAACCTATCAAAACCCTTTAGTGATATCTTTCAGCAAAGCTGTGAACTATTTATCCCTTTGGATTTGGATGTTTTTACAAATGTCAGTGTAGCTGCAGTGTGCAATGAAGCCAGTCATTTAGCTGCTCCCTCTATTATGTGAAATAATAGTGAATCTTTCCTGTGGACACTATTGATACAGAAATGAATGAGGCATGAAGTCTAGGTGCGAATTGCTGTAGGACTGTCTGCCTCCCTTTCCCCTTCTCTTTTTAGAAATCTTCTTGGAACTGGATTCTTGGTGAAAAAATTTATACTTGCACAATTTCACAACTTGTTTCTCAGTATTTTATTACCCCTTAGTTATAAGAGATCAAGTTTATGTCTACCTTAGACAGTATAGAAGTCAGCCTTGACCCAAACTGAAGTGTGATAAATGACACTTTTAAACTCGTATTACACATGCCCTAACTCCTTGGGATTTTGAATTAACAAACAGAATAAGCGAGTTTGGTAACTTAAAATCTATTTTGAAATAATTGCCTTTGAAGGAAACTAAAATAAAAGAAAAAAAAAGAGAAAGAAATTTGTTTCTATTTTTCCCTGTAGTTTCGCTTGGGGTGCACAGGAGAGAGAAGTCACCCATAATGGGTCAAATAAAGAAAAAGCATGTGGTGACAAGAAACTCCAGAGTAGTGATGAATAAGAAACTTCAGGTAATTTTTTTTTTTTGTCTTCCAAAACCTCAGTGCAAATATAGAGCTAATTTTTCAATATATCCTGTATTCCTGTGGTCATCATATAAAGATCCCTTGAATTTTTCGTACTAAACTAGTCAGTTCTTTCATTTTCATGGATCCTAGTCACTGCCTAATATCAGAAAAACTGACCAGGCTATCACTGGTTTAGGTTTGGGGGGTTTTAGTGTGTATTTTAGAGTTGTTCCCCACTACTTCCACTGCAGTATGAAAAGCATTGCAAAAACAGTATTTGAGCTGGAAAAAAACCTGAATCTCAAGCTGTGTGACCATAGTAATCCTGAGCCAACACTAGTTCTGGGTCTATCTGCTGAGTTGTGCAGTGTAGCTTGCTACAAGATGGGTAAGAAATATGTTCACCTACCTCAGGTCAGAGTGATCTCAGGTTTCCCCAGTCTGACATCGACATGATTGTACAGGATTCACTGTTAATACTTCCTTTTGTCATGAAGTGTTTTTTTAGTGTTCTGCTTTTTCTTTCTCTTTTAATAAATACCTTTTCAGCCAGCAGTTCTGCAACAAGCCACATGCTAGGAGGCAGCAAAAGGAGCAGTACCTTCTTTTTTTTTTTTTTTTTTTTTTTTTTAAGAAAACTATCTTTTTGATTGTCTAATAGCAACTTAGTGTTTCTGGGAGTCTGTTGAAGGAAGGAAATGTTGCTCTTGAATTCTACTTTCAGAAAATGTCCTGTGTAATATACGCAAGAAGCAACAGTATACATAACTGATTAAAGAGGTCAGCGTTTTATCCCTCAGCTTAGCATATATGTCACTTCTAAATCAGATGTGCAAAGCCAAAACAGTACAGTTTCTAGTTGGCTCATTTTTTCTTGCTATGCTCCCCAATTGCTGGGATTACTGAAAAGCACCTTTCTGACCTTACTGAACAAATCAGATTTCTATTTCCTTTTTCAGTTCTATCAGTAACTGTGAAGTGTCTACCAAATGTGCTTAGAAATTACCCTCCTGTTGCTGCTGTGTTCAAGTTAAGGTGGAGGTGGTAGTTTGTCTATTACAGTTCTTGGGGATGAAATGCTATAAAAGACTTTGTACAAGGCATAAGAATTGCTGTCACCCAAAGAGAAGAAAACTTGTAACGTCCCAAGTTACTCACCTCACCTTCTTAAAAATTCTTCCTCTCTCTTTCTCTGGGATTTCAACTTGCAGATATATATTGAATAAGAAGCCTCATAATGTTATTTGATAAGCATTTCTTCTGGTGGCTGTCAGTTGTCCTGAGACAGCTTCACATCCCTGCAGTGGTATGCATGGGTCACTTGGTGATCTGGATTGGAGGGCTGATCTAAGTAAAAATAACTTTGCAAAAAGTCACCTAGACCAGCTCTCCACTCTGGACTTCAATGCGACCCCGCTGCATTCTGTATGAATGACTGTCTTTGTACTGAAGGAATAATTAATTAAATTATGTGCTCAGTATTATTTTTTGTCAACACTTACAGGACCCCATTTTGGGACAGAACTTAATGTACCAGTATCTGGATTAATGCACCTGGAACTCTTTTGTTTACCACTCTCAGGGTCTGATTGCAGAAAACCCCAGTGCCAGACCCTGTTTCAGTTCATGATCCCAAGAAATTCCACAAACAAGGTCAAGTACTGTACTCGGACAGTTTATTAAAAATTACAAAATGTTACTAGAAGAAAGGGAAATTATTGTAATAACGGTGATAGCAATAGGACAAACTGGAAAAAAGGCAATAAAGAAAATAAAGCAAGGATCTGGGTGCAGAGAGACAGTCACCACGGTGGATCTAGTGGTGTCCCAGGGATCCGTTATTGGTGGTGGTGAGAGATCTGCAGGGTTCGTAGTCTCGTAGTATCGCAGCAGAGTATCCCCCAAGAATCTGTCAGCAGTGGGTGTCCTCGTGGAGGCATCCTTCTGGAGTCCCCTTGAAAGTACCCCTTTTGGCAATGTTTTACTCTCCTTTTTATCATGAGTTGGGGGGAGTGCCTATGTTCTTCATGTCACTTATTAATCTTCCTGGTAGACCAGTTTTTCTGGTCTTGCATCCAACTGCAAGTGTGTCTGTGCACACACAGGTTTCTGCAGCAATTCTTGTGATAATGGATAGCAATTCCTCATACCAATCCTCTAGGTAACGGACAAAAGAGTCTTGTCAGCTCTTTCTCATTCATCCCTCAGGCAATGGATGGTGGAGTCCGAATTCAACTCCTCACTCCCAACTCCCAGGCAATGGATAGAAGAGTCTTATCTCAGCTCCTCCCACCAATCTCTGAGAAAATGGTCGGTGGAGGCCCATTTCAATTCCTCGTACCAATCTTTGAGACAATGGACAGTGGAGTATGATTTCAGATCAGTCTTTCACAACCACTTAGCTAGTGGGTCATTCCCCTTCTATGCCTCTAGCCCTGTTCTTTGGCCAAAAGCTACATGTACAAAGACACAAGTGCCTGAAACTATAATGAACAGTAGCTGGGTGAATATATCAAGGTCTCCACTGATTTTACTAGCTTGTAGAATTTGCTTTGCTTTTATGCCATTGGAAAGATCCAGGGTAATATTTAAACATGATTTGTTTTGCTTTGTAGACCTCATCTGTTCTTTACTTACTGTAAGATACGTCTAATTTAAAACTAACCAGCAAACGAATCTGTTTTATGTGGTTATTTGGCTTATTTTTTCCAAACTACTAATACTGCTTTTGCTTGTAGGTCCTTTGGGCTGAATGGGAAAGTTACCATTGATTTACTAGAAGCCAGGCTTTCAGTCATTCCCCAAATGAAGAGAGCTGCCAGAAAAATTTACAGATTTGCTACCAACTCCCTTGAGTATGGTGCTGATTCAATTAAAGAAATCTATGTGTGATTCAATACTTCTCTGTTTATGCTCAACAGCACTTCTGCTGAGAGCAGGAAGAATTATACAGATTTCATCATCACTATCAGGAAGAGCATAGATAATTCCTACCATTAGCATTTTGATGAAAAATTCCCCCCATGTGTTTGATCTCAGTATTTTCTATGAGCTCTAGCAGTTTTTCCACTTTCATAGTTCCCTCTTAGAAGATAGGTTCTTTCTTTATCACATAAACTTTTTTCATAAGTCTAGTCATTTCTCTTTCTTTAAACTCTTCTAAAGGTATTCAATTTCTTTCTAAGTTTTCATTTAAAAAGAGTCCTTTTAATCTTTATTCCTATCTGAAACCTTTAAGTGCTTTTCATAGCACAAAACTCTTTAAAGTACAGTAAATATATCAGCAAACTGTAAAGGATTTGACCTATTGAGGTGAAATGGTATTTGAAAAAATCTTCAAATACACCAAACAAGAAAAACATATGTAACAAAAAAAATCCCATGAACCTTTGAACTGTAGGCTTTCTTTTGGAAACTTCTGTCTCTGAACACAAAAGAGGAGATCAGACTGTATGTATGTGTAACTAATATGACATTAATTCCCCAAAATGTTACTGAAGACTTATCTCTTCAGACAGAAAATAAGTACAGTTTAATGGATGTGTTCTTGGAAAGGCTAGTCCATGTGCATAAATAATATTTCAGTTTGAACTATAAACCACACAGTAAATACGTAGATTGTGGTTATATTAATTACTATATTTCCTATACATTTGTTATGATAAAATAGGTATTAGAATTTCTTTTTCTATGGGAAATGATATACAGCCCTAAGGAAAAGATGACATACTGCTCTATAAGCAACTAAGACTTTTCTAAAATCATTGATAATTACCACATGCATTTACTTAGACATCTGTTTGTATGACCATGTAGCATCCTTCAGCATCTCTTACACACAAGATGATAAAAAAAAGTGGATAGTTTTAATTGGAGTTTTTTCTGTGATTAGTTGCACTACAGAGTTTTTAATTTCAGCTGCTTGGCCAACAGAAGCAACAGGGTTTTCTCTGACTGTGGTAGATGAAGACTTTTCCCTTGTAGCTGACTGTAGATTTTTCCAGTTCTATCAACAGCAAAGTTTTCTTCCCAGTTTATAGCATCCTGACATGCTCAGATCATCCACAGCTGCTGGAAGTTCCACCCCATTAGGTCTCCTGAGACAGGGGATGTCTGTGGTGCCAGGATGCTGCTGTAGGGTTTGGACCTCACTGAAAAGGGAATGGTGGAGCTCTGCAGCCCTTCTGAAAATGTGCCAGACACAGCCCATCAATCAGCTAATCACTGCCAGGACCAACCACGTTCATGAGGCGGGGAGAGGCTTGTGCTGAGCTGCATTTATGAAGTTCAGGAGCTGGGAAGGGAAGGGTATACAAAACTAAATGTGTTGCAAGTAGAAGGAGCAGTAATACAGGGTCTTTCTAGCTAGTGACAGAGAAATCAAGCCAAGATTACCAAAATGTGATGAGGATTTAAAGTGATTGAATTTTCCCTCTTATCCTCCTTATGCTGGATACTTTTACAAAAAGCTTCACAGGTGCAGCTTAACAGTTTGCTAGTGCTTCAGATTGCGCTTAACCCAAATGACAGGAGACAGACTATTTTATTAAGTAATAGCTGAACAGCATCCATGCTTTGTGTAATAAGCTCTGAATTTGTAGTTGCTGTTCTGCAGCGTAGTACCTAGACACTTCCCATGTAACTCTGGAAACACCTGTATTGTTGCACTTAAGTTGGGAAAATCTCCAACAAATGTATAAATGCTGAGGAATCTCGCAGTTTGGCAGTTTGAACCCAAACCTCTCAAGTTTTACCCCGTTGCTCTGACACTGATCTCGCTCCTCAGAGAAGCAACATGGTGAGACCTGCCCTTCCACCATTCTAAAATTATTGACCTTAGCACACATCTTAGCTCGGTTTATCAACAGTGAAGGGATATCTCACCAGAAATCCTCAACCTCACATTTAAAAGACACAACTGATGCATTTTGCAGGGGAGAGGGATGAACCACATAAAGGGAGGGAGAATGAAAGTCTAAGGACTGGGAATATTAAGTCAGGGAATTAAAATCAGGAATGGAGAGAGGGAAAGATTTTGTATTTACAAACAACCTTGCATGTGTAACTAGAACTGCAATAGGAAGAGCCGACGTAGTGAGCTCCTCCTAGTGCCCTCACTCTTGCTTATTTTTCAGAACTAGACAGGAGTATCTAGCCTCAGTGCTAACAAAAAAAAAAAAAAGTCAATAAATGAATGGACAGGAGGACATTTTATCTTTAATTCACTTGTGTAAGAAGTTTCATTTCTTTTTTTTTCCACCCTCTCTTTAACGCATGGTACTGGTAGCTGTGAAATACACATCATTAAAGAGATTTTTTCAGCTACAAACCTGTGGTTTGCAAATTGTAAACAAACTGGAGAAGGATTTGATGGTTGTGTGTAAATCCTTGGGGTTACTTGATCATAGTGCTTTATAGTTCTCTGTTCCAGATTTGCCATTTTGGAAGAAAAGCATTATAGAAAAGCTTACCCGCCTCCAACCAAAAAGGAGCTGCTGTATTGCCAAGACTATTGCTAAGGATAAAATCCCACAAAGGTAAAGAAGCATTTTAGACCATGGTGTTTTCGACAGCTTGCTTTCAGCCAATATTGCCTTTTTACAATTAAATGCTATATATTTAATGGAATTTATTTAAAGACCACAAGATGATACTCATGCAGGCACTGTTGAAAATATGTTTGAAAGCATATTGAAGGTTGTTTAGGGATTGAGAAGTGTTTAAGAATATCTTGAGACATTTGATACTGGCTTCGAATGAACAGGAACATGGTAGGAGCTTTAAGGATCATTGCACATCAAAACCCTCCAGAACAGATCAAGCAATAAATGTTACTGCTACTAGTCCAGGAAATACAGATTTCTAAAACAAATAAGCATTAGTTTGTTTACAGAAAGAAAGCTTTATAGTCATTACAGTCAGCAGCATCCAGCAATATTTTAGGAGATTGCGTACTTGATGCTTTTTGATCACAGAGGGAAGATGACACGCCACAGCCCTTCCTCTATGCTGATATTTCCTGGAGGTGACAACTCTGCTTACTGACATGCTTGATCGCCAGTACCAAGCTGAACATACAAAGAAGCACTGGATCTGCTGTGCAATTCTGCACTCCCTTTCTGTAATCTTCCGTAAAATCAATATTTTCACAAAAGGATTCATCTTGGTGGTGGTTTAGTGATCTCTGTGCAATATGAACAGTGTATATGCAATAGATTCATTTGGATATGTGCAGCGCTATGACAAGGGAAGAGTCTGATATGTGCTGAGAGGTGATGGTGGCTAAAACCAGTCTATTGCCATTTCTCAAAATGGCAGGTCTTGAGACTGGCAATATCACCTGGGTAACCGAAGCACATTGAGCATTTTGGCATGACTTTCAATAATCTGAAATAATAGCCTTATGGCAAATTTTACCGAAATCTTTAAGTAATTTAGCTTTTTAAGCATCAAAAGTACAGCATAGTATTCTCTGTCAGTGGGTCTTATTTTAATGATGAATTCAAGTGATTTAATTAAACTGAGGTAGGAATTTAGATATACAATTTTTACTCTCTTTGGTCTCCAATAATTGGTTGGAAATGATGTTGTAGTGCCCATAGAAAAAAGCCTGAGGATTTAGACCCTAACCCATATTTAGAAGAGTACGATATAGATAAGTTATTAGCTTGCTATGAGTATTTTTTTCACAATAATATAATTTTAAAAATACTTTTCTTATTACACATTTGTCTTGGAGAGCAAATATGTGACAATGACAAGAAAAATGGGGAAACAGCCCAAGGTGGCCATGGAACTGCCAGAGATGCTGCGGTGGGTGGGGTGGAGCCAGGCATGTACTAAAGCAGCTCTTTACAAACTTAGAAGCCAGAAAATCATTGTACACCACAGACACATCTGGCACTCCCATGTCTCTTGGCTGTCTTTGGGACAGAGCTGGCATATGCCATTCTTCCCACAGCAGCCTCCAGGGAGAGAAGTCATTGCTTTCTCTCCTTAAGTGTCTGCTCATGCTGTTACATCTCTTCTGTCTTTTTTTTTTTTTTTTTTTTTTAAGCCACAGTACATTTTGCTTGTTGTTGGTGCTCAGGGGATTAAAACAAAGATCAAGTAGGAGATACAAGATATGTGTGCACATCAACATTGTAAGTATATATGTGTGTGTGTCTATATGTGTCCATATATATATATTTAATAATTTAGATAAAGTGGTATCTGTTTTCTCCTTAGTTGGAGATCAAGGTACCTGCATTGTAGACTTTCACAAGGTTGTCTGTGTGAAAAAATATTGGTTTTACATTGTGGTTGAACATGTTTACAGTCCCTAAGCCTGAAGGCTGTCGACGTTTTCCTCTTCATCTTGTTAGTGTTTATATAAATACTGATTTACATTTAATAAAAAGGATTCCCTTTTTGTCCCAAGGGGAAGGACAGTCAACAGATGGATCACAAGAAATGTCATTAGCTACTTAGAATGTTTTGACATCTTGCTGAAGATTGCTTCATTACGAGTGAAATGAAATTTTTCTTTTTCTTGTCTAGCAACTAACATTATTTGGAGAAAGCTATTACGATGACAAAAGTACTATGAAATGCAAGAGCTACTGAGTTGTAGATATTCTTGAGATGCAGATATTCTTGACATGCTTTAGGTGAGGTTACTAGAAAATGTGTACTTTTTGCATTTTCTTCTTAGGTACAATGTGTGAACTCAAAGATTAAATCTTCAAATCTGCAGTTCAGAGATTGATTTAATAATAAAAATAAAGGCCCCACTAGGTAGGCCAAACAGAATCAAACAGAATCTGAGACAACTTGCTCAGATTTTCTTTTGCTTTGGTTTTCTTTTGCCATAAAACTGAAAAATTTACTCTTCAAATCAGCTTCTAGGGTAAAGCAAAATGGTTTTAATCAACCTTATAATTGCACTTTTACTGAATAAGACAACCGGGAAATCGATAGCCTATGAAAATTGTAAGATATATTGAAAGACTGGATTTGGTTTCTGTCCTTGCCTGAAAAATGGCAATACTAAACATCTAGTTCCAACAAAATTCAACACAAAATTATAGCTAGAAAATATAAATAAAATAACTAAGAAATATTTTTTAAAGTGTTAAAGAAGTAACTGTTCTACAAATTAATGATTGAGGGTTTACCATAAGGTCCTAGGTAGATAAGCAGGTATACAGCTCAAGACAGTTTACATTCCATACTCAACAAGTGATACAAAGTTCAATTAACTCTCTTGTTAATTACTTTCTTTCCTTAAATTAACACCTTATTAAATGATGAAACCTATAATGGAGTAGTATGTACCAATGCTTTTGCAAAAACTGGGAAAAGAAAAAGACTGGATGAAAAACAAGAATTCTGGAAGAATATCTGGGTACATCTAAGTATACTTCCCTTGAATATGCAAGGGAAGCAAAGTAAAATTTTCCTAAAATGTTCTTGAAAACAAGTGAGTGCCCTAAACTAGTTCACTATTTGAGGGTTTTCCCATGTTCATGAATGCCCTAAGCACCAGGCAGTGGGCTGTCTTAAGATAGTGGGACTCTGTTCTCCCTCCTCAACCTCATTTGCTTTGATTGACTTTGCAAAATTCAATTTTTCAGAAATTTGAAAAAAAAAATGATGTTATCTAAAAACTGACACCCATCTCTAAAAAATATTGATATCCAAACTTTTCAAATACTCTGTCAAAAGCTGAAATACACTACCTAAAAATAATCCCATCTGAACAAAAAAACAGAGCTCTAAACTTAGATCTTTTACCAGACCTGAAGTCAGGGACTGTGTATTTCCTCACTAACACTTTAACAGTTAGATCTTTATTACAGTCTTTAACCACAGTTTTTGGAAGACACATGTGGTACTGCAGCAGAACTAAAGCATATGTGTCAGCTCCTGCTGCCAAACAGTTATTGTTGGCATCAAGTCACTTGCCAGCAAACTGTGATTGAAGCTGCTGTCCAAAGTCAGCGGTCTAAGATCAAATGGAAACTGCTGAAAAGCTAAAGAGCTAAACTGATGACTTTTCTAAATTTTTAAAGGACTAGTTGTGTGTCAGAATCTTTGGAAATACCATTTTCTACACTTTATGTGGGGTTCCTAATGCTTTCCAGTGAATGAACTTTAGTTCACAGCTTCCATGACCTGAGAGAGGAAATCACTTATGAAAATTGCCACTACTGTAGTCTTTCAGCTTCAGCACTAATTTCAGACTGGTTTCATTTTTCCTAAAGTTTTTGCTGTGTAAGTCTGAAAATGAAATTACAGAACAAAAATTACTATTATTTTAATTTAATTTTTCAAAGTAAATGTGTTGAGATTTCACTTCCTCCCAAAGTATCCACTATTGCTGTGGCTTAAATGCAGGCGGCAACCAAGAACCACGCAGCCACTCTATCACTCCTTCACCTTCCTCCCCCTGCTCCCAGAGGGACAGGGAGGAGAATCCAAAGAATGTAACTCCCACGGGTTGAGATAAGAACAGTTCAGTAACTAAGGTATAACACAAAACCACTACTGTTACCACCAAGAATAATAATGATAAGGGAAATAAAAAGGGAAGGGAATACAATCGCTCACCACCTGCCAACCGATACCCAGTCCAACCGAGCAGCATTCTAACCCTTCTGGGTAAATGCCCCCAGTTTATATACTGGGCATGACGTGCTGTGGTATGGAATACTTCTTTGGCTAATTTGGGTCAGGTGTCCTGTCTCTGCTTCCTCCTGGCTTCCCCTCCTCCCTGGCAGAGCATGAGACCCAGAAAAGTCCTTGGTCAAAGTAAGCATTACTGAGCAACAACTAAAAATGTTGGTGTTATCAGCACTGTTCCCAGGCTGAAAGTCAAAACCACAGCACTGCACCAGCTACCAAGAAGGAGAAAAATGGCTGCTACCGCTCAGCCCAGGACAGTGTCCACCCCTTACTCCATGCCATTCACATCAGGCTCAGATCTTACATTTTTCAATATACCATCACTTTTGTCTCATATGTATATATACATATACACGTACAGAGAGAGAAAGAGAGATCATTCGTTAGTGCATGGACCAATCCCTATAAAGCTGCTGAGCCCACCTGGTCCATGATGTCTGGCTCCACCTCTTGTAACAGTCTTTCAGAGCAGGAGAGAGGGCGTGAAGTTTCGGATTGTTGCCTGCTGATGACACCAAGGAACTTGGCTGGTCACTGCTGAGCTCGTCTGGTTTCATTGAAGTTCATTCTTTGTTGGGATGATGGTCAGAGGGAAGTCAAGGCCAGTCGCTGGTGACCTGAAAACATCTAGTTGGTGGTCTATGAAAGTGCTACATAGCAGACAACAGCATACAATTGAGTTCACTGGCTGTTTTCCCCTAAAGTCAAATCCCCTTGAGGTACACATCAGACTTCCCCATCTTCCTGCATTACCCACCAAGTATATCTGGATCTCTGAGCAAAAGAAATCCCATGAGCGGGTTTGCCTTTAACTGAAGCAGGAATAACCCAGACTGTCTTCACCAACAAATTCTTTATGTGCACCACAAGAACTTTATCCTGTTCTACAGTACGCAAAAGTTCTGTCTGGGTTGGGCCAGCTCTGTTGGCAGATCCTCTGGTGTTGACCAACCAGGTAGCTTTAAATGTGCATCCTAATGTTTGAAAGTCCCACCACCCATTGCTCTCAGTGTAGTTTTTAACAGCCCATTGTAGTGTTTGATTTTCGCAGAGGCAGGTGCATGGTAGGGGATGTGCTATACCCACTAAATGCCATGCTCTTTGGCCCAAGTGTCTATAAGGTTATTCCAGAAATGAGTCCCATTGTCTGACTCAATTCTCTCTGGGGGGCCATGTCACCACAAAATCTGTTTCTCAAGGCCCAGGATAGTGTTCCGGGCAGTGGTGTGGTGCACAGGGTATGTTTCCAGCCATCCGGTGGCTCCTTCTACCATGGTGAGCACATGGCTCTTGCCTTGGCGGGTTGATGGGAGTATGATACAGTCAATCTGCCAGGCCTCCCCATATTTGTACTTCAGCCATCGTCCTCCATACCAAAGAGGCTTTAACTGCTTGGCTTGCTTAATTGTAGCACATTTCACACTCATGAATAACCTGGGCAATAGTGTCCATTGTTAAGTCCACCCCTCTCAGTCACAGGCCCATCTATATGTTGCATCTCTGCCCTCATGGCCTGAAGTGTCATAGGCCCACCGAGCCAAAAATAATCCACCTTTACGTTGCCAATCTAAGTCCATCTGAGCCACTTCAATCTTAGCAGCTTTACCCACTTATTGGTTGTTCTGGTGTTCCCCAGTGGCCCGACTCTTGGGTACATGAGCATCTACATGGCGTACCTTCACCACCAGTTCTGCACCCAGGCAGCGATATCTTGCCACAGTGCAGCAGCCCAGATGGGTTTACTTCTGCGTTGTCAACTGCTCTGCTTCCATTGCGGCAGCCACCCCCACAGGGCATTTGCCACCATCCATGCATGACTCAGTACAGAGATAAAGTACTGGCCACTTTTCTCGTTCAGCAATGTCCAGGGCCAGCTGGATGGCTTCCATCTCGGCAAACTGACTCGATTTGCCCTCTCCTTCAGCAGTTTCTGCAACTTGTCGTCGAGGACTCCATACAGCTGCCTTCCATCTCCGATGCTTTCCCACAATACAGCAGGACCCATCAGTAAACAAGGCATACTGCTTTTCACTTTCTGACAGTTTATTATATGGTGGGGCCTCTTCAGCACACATCACCTCCTCCTCTGGTGACATTCCAAAACCTTTGCCATCTGGCCAGTCCATGATGAATTTCAGAATTCTGGGATGACTGGGATTTCCTGTTCAAGCTCATTGTGTAATTAGTGCAGCCCATGTAGCATTGGTTGCATGAAGTGTAGAGGAGACCCTGCCTTGAACATCCTGCCGAGCATAGGCAGCCGGGGTGCCAGGAGGAGCTGTGCTTCAGTGCCAATCACTTCCGAAGCAGCTCGAACCCCTTCATAGGCTGCCAGTATTTCTTTCTCAGTTGGGGTATAGCTGACCTCAGATCCTTTGTATCCCCGACTCCAAAAGCTGAGCGGTCGACCTCAAGTCTCCCCTGGAGCTTTCTGCCAGAGGCTCCAGGTAGGACCATTCTCCCCAGCTGTACAGTACATTTTTCATGTCTGGCCCGGGCCGGAGTGGTCCAAGGGCTACTGCATGAACTATCTCGCGTTTAATTTACTCAGACTTGTTGTTGCTCAGAGCCCCATTTAAAATCATTCTTCTTCCAGGTCACATGATAGAGGGGGCTTACAATTGAACTGTAATTTGGGATGTGCATTCTCCAGAAACCCACAGCACCCAAGAAAGCTTGTGTTTCTTATTAGCTGGTGGAGACATTGGTGTTATTTTGTTGATCACATCTGTGGGGATCTGTCTATGTCCATCTTGCCATTTTAATCCCAAAAATTGAATCTCCTGTGCAGGTGCCTTGACCTTACTCTGTTTTATGGCAAAACTGGCTTTCAGCAGGATTTGGATTATTTTCCTCCCTTTCTCAAAGACTTCTTCCACTGTACCACCCCACACGATAATGTCATCAATGTATTGCAGGTGTTCTGGAGCTTGCCCCTGTTCCAGTGCAGTCTGGATCAGTCCATGGCAAATGGCAGGGCTGTGTTTCCACCCCTAGGATGGTAGGTTCCAAGTGTACTGGACACCCCTCCAAGTAAAAGCAAACTGTGGCCTGCACTCTGCTGCCAAAGGAATTGAGAAAAATGCATTGGCAATATCAGTCGTGGCATACCACTTGGCTGCCTTTGACTCCAGCTCATACTGAAGTTCTAGCATGTTTGGTACGGCAGCACTCAATGGCAGTGTGACTTCATTCAGGACACAATAGTCCACTGTTAGTCTCCACTCTCCGTTAGACTTCTGCACTGAGCATATGCGGCTATTAAAGGGTGAGTGGGTGTCCTGGGTTTACCAGTAGCCTTTTCGCTCCTTAGTAGCTGGAGCAAGCTCTGTGTTTTGACTTCCAGCCTGGGCAGAGAGCTGATAACACTGATTGCTTTTAATTGTTGTTAAGTAATGTTTATTCTGGCCAAGGACTGTGAGTCTCATGCTCTGCTGGGGACGAGGGGAGGCCAGGAGGAAGGAGAGACAGGACACCTGACCTAAGCTAGCCAAAGAGGTATTCCATACCACAGCACGTCATGCCCAGGGAGATAACTGGGAGTTACCCGGAAGGTCACGCTCTCTCTTTGTGGGGGGTCGAACTTGTTCAGCGGTGGTATTGTATTCTCTCCCATGGTGGTATTGTAATTCTCTCTTATTATTTTCTCTTATCAATATTATTATTGGTGGTAGCAATAGTGATTTGTGTTATACCTTAGTTACTGGGCTGTTCTTATCTCAACCCGTGGGAGTTACATTCTCTCAATTCTCCTCCCCATCCCTCCGGGAGTGGGGAGGGTCGGGGAGGGGTAGGGGGGAAGGAAAGAAACAGGGAGCAAGAGAAAAAGGGGGGGAGGGAGTGAGTGAATGAGCTTTTGTGATCGGGTTTAAACCACGACAGTGGGTCCTACTTATCACTCCTTGGCTCTCCAGTCTATGGATCATCTTATGGATGGGAATCAGGGAGTCTTGATCGGTGCACTATTTCCTCTGTCTCCAAAGCAGCAACACCAAAAGTCCGTCGGTACCCTTTTGGGTCTTTGAAGTTCCCTCTCCTGAGGCAGCCTATGTCAAGAATGCATGGAGTCTCTGGACCAGTCACAATGGGGTGCTTTTGCCAATTCCTCCTGGTCAGGCTGATTTCAGCCACCATTACAGTCAACTCTTGGTATCCTCCTGTCACTCCAGAAATATAGAATCATAGAATCATAGAATAGTTAGGGTTGGAAAGGACCTCAAGATTATCTAGTTCCAACCTCCCTGCCATGGGTAGGGTCACCTCACACTAAACCATCTCACACAAGGCTTCATCCAACCTGGCCTTGAACACCGTCAGGGATGGAGCACTCACAACCTCCCTGGGCAACCGATTCCAGTGTCTCACCACCCTAACAGGAAAGAATTTCCTCCTTATCTCCAATCTAAACTTCCCCTGTTTAAGTTTTAACCCGTTACCCCTTGTCCTGTCACTACAGTCCCTGACGAAGAGTCCCTCCCCAGCATCCCTGTAGGACCCCTTCAGATACTGGAAGGCTGCTATGAGGTCTCCACGCAGCCTTCTCTTCTCCAGGCTGAACAGCCCCAACTTCCTCAGCCTGTCTTCATACGGGAGGTGCTCCAGTCCCCTGATCATCCTCGTGGCCCTCCTCTGGACTTGTTCCAGCAGTTCCATGTCCTTTTTATGTTGAGGACACCAGAACTGCACACAATACTCTAGGTGAGGTCTCACAAGAGCAGAGTAGAGGGGCAGGATCACCTCTTTCGACCTGCTGGTCACGCTCCTTTTGATGCAGCCCAGGATACGGTTGGCTTTCTGGGCTGCGAGCGCACACTGCCAGCTCATGTTCATTTTCTCATCGACCAGCACCCCCAAGTCCTTCTCTGCAGGGCTGCTCTGATCTCTTCTTTGCCCAATCCGTAGCTGTGCCTGGGATTGCTCCGACCCAGGTGTAGGACCTTGCACTTGTTGTGGTTGAACTTCATAAGGTTGGCATCAGCCCACCTCACAAGCATGTCAAGGTCCCTCTGGATGGCATCCCTTCCCTCCAGCATATCAACCGGACCACACAGCTTGGTGTCATTGGCAAACTTGCTGAGGGCGCACTCAATCCAACTGTCCATGTCAGCGATTAAGATGTTGAACAAGACAGGTCCCAACACCGATCCCTGAGGGACACCACTTGTTACCGGTCTCCAGCCGGACATCGAGCCATTGACCACAACTCTTTGTGTGCTGCCATCCAGCCAGTTCTTTATCTACCGAGTGGTCCATCCATCAAATTGATATCTCTCCAATTTAGAGAGAAGGATGTCGTGTGGGACAGTGTGAAACGCTTTGCACAAGTCCAGGTAGATGACATCAACTGCTTTACCCTTGTCCATCAATTCTGTAGCCCCATCATAGAAGGCCACCAAATTGGTCAGGCAGGATTTCCCCTTAGTGAAGCCATGCTGGCTGTCACCAAGCACCTTGTTGTTTTTCATGTGCCTTAGCATGCTGTTGAGGAGACATAGATGCTTCCACTCCTTGACAGCTTGATGGTATCAGGCGGTACTGTGCACCAGTATCTACTAGAGCCTTATACTTCTGTGGGACTGATGTGCCAGGCCATCTGATCCACACAGTCCAGTAAATCCAATTGTCCCCTATCTCCACCTGGCTGGAGGCAGGGCCCCTCTAATAATCATCACAACACTGGTCACTTATGTCTTGTTGACAGGGATTAGTCTTTATCACAGTAGGTGGAGTAAAATCAGCTCTTCCACTCCATCTGGGAACCTACTCACCAGAGGCCGAAGCTGCAGCTTTCATGGGATGACCATCCTTGACCTTTGTTCAACCTTTGAATCATTTCATCCACTGTTGGCGGTGCTGTCATTCCAGGTTATTGTTGCCAATGAGTGGGCATATGATGACGGTGCATTTCGTGTTAATTTTTGCCATATGGGTCATATACATTCGACTTCATCTGGATCTATATGTCCATTCCCGTCATCCAGCCTATGATAGATCATCTCTGCAATGGCTGATTCCCTCAGAGACTGGATGCCTTTCTCTAGAGTAGTCAAGTTGGCCGAACGACTCATAACATCATTCTTGTATGGAAACCTTTCTTTCACAGCTGCCAGGAGCCGCCTGCAAAGACTGAGGGACAGTTTCTCTTTTGCAATTGCTTTGTCAGTTCCTCCTTCCCTAGCAAGTGATCCCAGCTGCTTGGCTTCCCTACTTTCTAATTTGTGACCATCAGCCCCATTGTCCCAGGATCGGAGCAACCAGGTGATGAGGTGCTCCCCTGGTTGATGGGTAAAATCTCTTCGCATATTCCATAGCTCGGTTGAGGTCAGGAGTCAAAAAGTCACCTCTTCTTCTTCTTCTTCTAATTCACGTAATAATAACTCCTGATCAGATGCTGTCCCATGTAGTAAGTGTATTGTTTCTTCATCTTGCATCTTCATCTTTCTTCCCTCTTTTTTGCTTTTCCCCTTGTGTACAGGGGCAACCGATATTGGCACAGATTGGTCCTTTGGCTTAGCTGCACTGATTATCACTGTGGTTGGAGTGGCTGCAGTATCTGTTGTTGGGGTTTGGGTAGCTGCTGTACTTGTCACTGGGGTCGGTGTAGCTGCTGTGCTTGGAATTGGATCAGCTGTGTTGTCTGTTGTAGTCAGTTTGAGTAGCTGCTGTGCTTGTCACTGGGGTTGGTGTAGCTGCTGTGTTTGGAGCTGGAGTAGCCACGCCGTCTGTTGCAATAGGAGTTTGAGTAGCTGCTACACTTGTCACTAGGGTTGATGTGGTTGCTGTACTTGGAGTACCTGCATTATCTGCTGTAGTCAGAGTTTGAGTAGCTGCTGTGTTTCTCACTAGGGTTAATGTAGCTGCTGTATTGGAGTTTGAGTAACTGCTTTGTCTGTTGTTTTGTCACCAGATTCAGAGACATTTTTTTCCTTTGAAGGTGTTGGATAGTGTTGAACAGGGCTCTGTAAGCATAGGCCACGCCCAGCACGTTGCCATGATTTGTCCGTCTCTGGTATTGACAACACACCTCATATAAGTGTTTTACTAATTTTTCTGGATTTTGCGCTTGTTCAGTGGTGAAGTTCCAAAGCAGTGAAGGGGTCCGCTGGCCTAGGTACTTGCCCATACTGTCCCACACACCCTGCCACTTGTGATTGTCCAGCCTTGGGCAAAATTTCTTGGTCCTTCTATATCGTTGTCTAACCCGAGACAAGACCCAAACCCGACTCAACTTTCGAGATCAGAAAAAATAGTTGTGTGTATATGTGCCAACATGGTGATCTCCATCACAATCAGCAGGCAAGTCTCAAGGATATCCAAAGGCCATTCAAAACCCTCAGAACTCTCAAATGATACTGTAAATAGTCTGGTGGCATGGCGGGGAAGGTAAAGGAATGTCTCCTTCATAGGTTGACTACCTGAGGAGGGGAAAAAAGATGTGTAATTGCTAAACACTTCCATTATATACCTCCCAAAATATAGAGGTGGTGACCACACTGGGAACGCAAGCCAGATCTGTTTCATGATCAATGAGTCTGTTGTATTACAAGTCATTGCCATGAAGTACAGTGAAGCAACAACATTAGCTCAGGTCCCCCAGCTGATAAAACAGCAAATACCAGCTGTAAGTAAGGTATGACATGCTGAAACTCCGAGATCAAGAGCAACAGCTTGGTAAAGCCAATAAATCAGCATTGTGAGGAAGGACTATTAATCCAAAACAATGAATGCTTATCACAGATATGATTAGACACACTCTGGGCAGATCTGTCATTATCTCAATCCTTTGTGCCCCACACTGGGCACCATGAAGAACTGTTTTGGTTTAAACCCAGCCAGCAACCAAGAACCACGCAGCTGCTTGCTCACTCCGAAACCTTCCTCCCCCTGCTCCCAGAGGGATGGGGAGGAGAATCCAAAGAATGTAACTTCCACGGGCTGAGGTAAGAACAGTCCAGTAACTAAGGTATAACACAAAACCACTACTGCTACCACCAAGAATAATAATGATAAGGGAAATAAAAAGGGAAGGGAGTACAATCACTCACCACCCACCAACTGATAACCAGCCTGACGCCAGCAACGATCTAACCCTCCTGGGTAACTGCCCCCAGTTTATATACTGGGCATGACGTGCTGTGGTATGGAATACCTCTTTGGCTAGTTTGGGTCAGGTGTCCTGTCTCTGCTTCCTCCTGGCTTCCCCTCCTCCCTGGCAGAGCATGAGACTTGGAAAAGTCCTTGGTCAAAGTAAACATTACTGAGCAACAACTAAAAATGTTGGTGTTATCAGCACTGCTCCCAGGCTGAAAGTCAAAACCACAGCACTGCACCAGCTACTAAGAAGGAAATGATTGCTACTGCTGAACCCAGGACAACAATAGATATCACATGGATGATTTTTCTATGATGGCCACTTTAATATTAACTATTTGCTTCACAGCTACAAAACAAGCTATATTATCATGGTATTTATTGCTTCTCTACCTGAAGGATATCAAAACACTGTGTAAGATTTGACCCAAGAGTGGTGCACCTAGGCATAGATGCAGTTTAATTACATGTCTTGAACGGAAATGTGAATATGCTTAGGTCAATTACTGAATTAGTTTTGTAAGCTTAATGCACCATGGGGATGGAGTTAATGGTAGCATATCCCATGTTCCCTCTATGCTACAGAAAAGGAAAGAAAGAGGAGTCATTGACCAAGCTCAAAACAACAAAGGCGTATTCTTTAAAAAAAAAATCCCCAAACCTTATGTCAGTACAAGATCCAGATTCCTCTTGTGAAGCTTCAATAAAGAGATCTAGAGAGCATACATTGTAGCTTGTTTCTGCCGACTGAAGCATTCAGTAAGCCTGTTTGCAGGTACCAACTTGGAGCACTGTACTTTTATATCAGTGGCTGTAAAAAGATGTATTCATTATTGTAAATAAGTTATGGAATTTCTTTATTGACCCAGGGACATACCAGGGTCACACATGATTTTGTCCAAAAAGTATATTATGTTCCTTGGAGGATATGAACTGAACTGAAGGAACAGCATTCTCACATTCTGTGTCTGAGTGGTGAACCACGAGCACTGTTCCTTTTGCTGGATTTTAAAAATTCTCCATGAATGGGTAATTTCCTTAAGAAAATGGAGTTTATAGATGACAGCAGTACTGCATTTTAAGTGGCAATAGACAAAGGTATACCTATCAGATTCTGGAAAGAGAATGATTGACAGCGATGATAATGATAGTCTGAAAGCTAGCATCCACCAATACCCCTGTTTTACCCATACAACTTCATGCTAACACTAGAAAATCAATCAGTTGCACACAGAAAACTATTTGAAAATTCACTGTTTCTTCTAAGTCTCCTCACTAATAATAGCTTACATGAAAATACGTTTAGTTTTGTGATCCCAGCTCATCCTTGTGTGTGCCTACCCTTCTATACACTCCTACTATTTAAGGCTTTTAAAGTGTTGCCCTGCATAAGAATATTTGCAGTGTAATGAAATAAATAAAAGATTTAATACCTTTTAGTATTATGGCACAAAGCATATTAACATTCTTTACACTCTATTTCTCTCAGGCTCTGTAATTACATAAGATTGAATCTATTGCTATTTTATGTGAAAACAGTGGCTAGAGATATTTTATTGTCCTCATCTTAGTCAGTGCAATATTTTATTGGCAAAATGGCTAGAGATACTTTATTGTCCTCATCTTAGTCAGTGCAATATTTTATTGGCAAAATCTCATACAAAACATTACTTTCTGAAACTAATGCACACAAAATTACCAATCAAGTATATGAAAGAGGAATAGTGACTTCGCTGGTTTAAAATGGAGACTAATATATTTTACATTCTTCATGGTACTGCTTTGTCTCATTCTGAATGCATGGCTCTGTCATAGTCCCTGTGTGCTCTGAATTTTAAAAGAAACCTTTAAAGCTGATCTGCTTTACTCGTAGTCTGCTACACTTCTCCACAAAGCCACATCAGCTAATCCTGCAAGCAGAAAAGGGGAATCATGGGTGGTGCAGTCAGCCCTTGGTGGCTGACAGAACCCATAACTCACAATAATGCTGAGCCATTACCTACCATATCTGAGAAGTCTTGGCAGTCTGGTGAAGTTCCTGGTGATCAGAAAAGTGGAAATATAACTCTCAATTTTTAAAAGGGAAAAAGGAAGGCCAGGGGAAGTACAGTCTCACTTCAGTTCCAGGTAAGATCATGGAACAGGTCGTCCTGGAAAATATGCTAAGGAACATGGACAATGAAGGGGTGATTGGTAATAGCCAACATGGCTTCACTAAGGGCAAATTGCGCCTGACAAATCTGGTGGTGTTCTACTATGGGGCCATGGCGTTGGTGGAAAAGGGAAGAGTAACCAACGTCATTTTTCTGGACTTGTGCAGGGCATTTGACACTGTCCCACATGACATCTTTGTCTCTAAACTGGAGAGAGACGGATTTGGCAATACCATTTGGTGCTTAAGGAACTGGCTGGATGGTCATACTCAGAGTTATGATCAACTGCCCAGTATCCAAGTGGAGACCAGTGATGAGTGGTGCTCCTCAGGGCTAGTACTGGGACTGGTGCTGTACAACATCCTTGGCAGCAACAGGGACAGTGGGATTTATGCACCTCAGCAAGTTTGCCAAAGGCACTAAACTATATGGTTCTGTTGACATGCTGGAGGGAAGGGATGCCATCCAGAGGGACCTTGACATGCTTGAGAGTTGGGCTAATGCCAACCTTATGAATTTCAACAAAGCGAAGTACAAGGTCCTGCACATGGGTTGGGGCAATCCCAAGCACAAACACAGGCTGGGTGGGGACTGGATTGAGAGCAGCCTTGTGGAGAAGGACTTGAGGGTGTTGGCTGATAAGAAGCTCAACATGAGATGGCTTCAGTGCACACTTGCAACCCAGAAAATCCACTTGTATCCAGGGCTGCATCAAAAGGAGTGTGGACGGCAGGTCAAGGGAGGGGATTCTCCCCCTTTACTCTGCTCTTCCCTTTACTCAGCTGGAGTACTGTGCTCAGCTCTGGAGCCCCCAAAACAAGCAGGACTTGAACCTGCTTGGTCAAGTCCAGAGGAGGCCATGAAGATGCTCAGAGTGCTGGAGCACCTCTCCTATAAAGACAGGCTAAGAGAGTTGGACTTGTTTAGCCTGAAGAAGAGAAGATCTTAGAGTGGAAGATCTTAGATCCGCCTTCCAGCACCTTAAAAAGTGCCTACAAGAAATCTGGAGAGAGACTTTCTACAACAGGAGAGGGACAAGGGGGAACAATTTTAAACTGAAAGAGGGTAGATTTAGATCAGACAGTAGGAAGAAATTTTCTCCTATGAGGATGGGAAGACATTGGAACAGTAAGCTATATAAGAAACAAGGTTGTTAAGTAACAGAAGCTGTGGCTGCTGTGACCCTGGAATTGTTCAAAGCCAGGCTGGACAGGGCTTGGAACAACCTGGTCTAGTAGAAGGTGTCCCTGCCCGTGGCGTGTGGGTTGGAACTGGACGATCTTTAAGGTCCCTTCCAAGTCAAAGCATTGTATGATTCTATGATTCAATAACATAATGTGCATTTTTGTTGGGTTTTGCATGTTGATATAAAATTCAATCAGGAAAGAGCGGAGAGAAGAACTAAGAGCTAAACTCAACTAAAAAGAAAAGCCACAAGCAAATTAGTGAAATAAAAAAAAAAACCTCTTTGGCTACATGACAGACTCGTGTAGAGAGGCTATTCATGCAGCCTCACAGCTACGGCGATAGTGTTTCCTCTTCTGATTAAATGTAACCTACATGGTGTTTGTAAACAGCCCCATAAAAGGGAATGTAAAATGCAGTTAATGATGGGTGAAATTATAAAAATTACAGGCTTGTACACAGGAAGAAGGCAGAAATGACAAAAAAGTATGGGTAAGGGCTTTGTTTAGTATGGAGAAACATAATTTTCCTGCTGCTTAGGATAAGCACCTTGGGCCATCTGTTACTTAGACTTTTGATCCACTGTTCTCTCTGTATGAAGGTTAAAACTTTAGTAAAAGTATCCTTGGCTGGGCTGATCACTTGTGCTCAAAAATTTTTGCTGCAGCCAGATTAAGCCAGATTGCATATCTCTGCTTTTCTTTTCTTCCTTGTATAACTGGATGTTGTATAATATCTGTATTCCTGATCCCACAATGAATATATATATAATATACATAATATATATAATATAAATATAATGTAATATAATATAATATAATATAATATAATATAATATAATATAATATAATATAATATATAATATAATGATCACTACGCTGTGTCTGTGCCAGGCTGCACCAAAGTAAGTAAGTATGTACACTATTTATGTGGGCCCTACACTAGCAGCTGTGAGGGATAAACTTGGATAAGCTTAGCCTGACAGTGACACAACCTTTTCTCTTCTGTCTGCAGTCAATAAGCTCAATGTTCTAAATCTCTCCAAACACATAGTCTTACCTCTAATCAGAAGAGGTTGAAAAGAACGGCAGGACTTACCTAACTTTTTTTCCTGCCTAGGGTTTATCAGAAAGATGAAGGATGGGAGCTACTGCAAGAATAGCATAGTATGAAAAATGCATTGTGTAAATACAATAGGGAAGAGAATCATTATTGATACATAACACTGGTAGTTAACAATAGGAAAGATATCCAAGAAAATTAGCATTGTTTGAGTATTTGAATTCCACTTTCACCATTTTTAGGGGGAAGAAGAAGTCTGAAAAGCTTTTCCAGACTTGTTTTGAAGGAGACAGCTCGTCAGACATTGAATTGCTGTGGACAGTATCAGTACAGGTCCTGGAATCAGTGCTAAAATATATCCGGGTATGAACATGTCAAACTCAATGGGTGTTGCTTTCCTCTCAAATGAGAGTGAGACAGAACTCTATGAAACTCAGTGAGATTATGCAGAAAGGACACGAGAATCGGGTCTAGGATGATATATTATGGACAAATGCCTTCTGCCAGGTTTCACCCTATCTACAATAATGTAAATCTGCAGCAGCTCTTTTCAGCTATACAGCCTGCTTACAAGAATCCTGGTCAATGTTCCCTTTACAAGCAGAAACTGAGGATGCTGAATGAGACAAGGACTGACTATTACTGTTTATTATATTCTGCACATATAGTTAACCTCAGAATTTATCAGCTTTATCATTTTGAGCACAAATCTCTCTTTGGAGGATAGACTAATACGTAGTTCTAGCTTATCATTTTCAAAGACGTTATCTTCTAATTCTAGGCATGCTTGCAAGAGTGTGTATTCAGCTTGAAGAAGTGAGGCGTCTCAAAAACTATGCACATGCACATTTTTAATTGCTTGGTGTTTCTTAAATAAATGTTTCATAAGATTAAGTTCTGCAGGAAAATGAAGCTGCTATGCCACTCTTGCTGTGCATCCAGAGGGTTTTTCTGACAGTGTGTCATTTACAGAGTCCTAAATCCTCATTACTGTGCTCAGCAGGCAATAGGAAACTGCTGCATTGATAGCAATCCTGTTATCTGATTTAATAAAAACTTAATGTCTTTTCTTTCCCTCTACATTTACAGATTTTTTAAATAATTTATTTTTCTGAATGCTACTGGTCATCTAGCAAGCATCCAAATCGTACTCTTAATCCTCGGAGAAAGGAATAGAACAACTTTACTGTGGAAGTAAACCCAGAGTAGACAAGTACGATGTCTCTAAATCTTTGACAGTTTATCACAGAGAAAATGTTTGTGGGGCATCCTTGGCATATATAGGTCTGTGAGATGCTTCACTATACATTTGGAAGGTGTTAATTAAAAGCAATGTAAGAAATTAAAAAAAAAATATCGTAAAGATTCTTTTTTTCTCTCTCTTTCTTCCTTCCTCTTTTTTTTTTTTTTTTCTTTTTTTTTTTTTTAACTGCACATAACATTTATGAAGAAGCTACTTTTCACAGAATGGATTCTTAAGCATTCCTGGTATAAGAGTGCATCAGTCATATCAGGACATACATACATTTTTGACGTGGCTGGAGAGGACAAGATTGTGTTGATGGAAATTGTGTACTACCAAAAAAATAACAAAATAAGCTTCTTATGTGATCCTTTCCTAAACTGTAATTTTGCTAATGTTAGTCTTTGAGGAACTGCTGGGAATCAGTTACTCTGTTCTGAGGTCTCAAGTGCAATGTGGAGCTTTTCATATGCAGGGAAAGCCAGATCTTATAATATTTTTTTTTCTCTTTTTTTTTTTTGCAGCCCACATGCTTTTTCAATGTGTGCATGTGTAAAGCAGAGCACAAGTTTGTGCTCTGTATGTACAATCACTCACTGATGTGTTTCTTTATTCATTCTGATCTGGGTCCTGTTTGGTTTTTATATAGGTGTAATTTGTCAAGCTCAAGTGTATTTTTCTTTGATTTATGCTGGTAAATCCACTATGCTGGGTGCTTACAGTCCATTTGCTGCTAGCAGAATTCAGAGAGTGGTTTTATTCACTGAATTTTAAAATAGTGCGATAGTACACAGGCTTTCTGAAGTCCAAGGAGAAAGCTGTCACTGAGTGACCAGGTGCAGAAGTTCATCTCACAGCTTCACATGGTTTCGTGGTGGACTTGGCAATCTTGGGGTAAAAGTTGAACTTGATGACCTTAAAGGTCTTTTTCAACCAAGCTGATTTCATGATTTACCCAAGCTACAGGTGAAACAATCAAATCTTGTGGCAATGTACAACCAGGTAAAAATCTCATTGATGAAATCAGTTATGGACAGATTTTTCGCATTTTTAGGTGAGATTCTTGCAAAATTTGTTCCTTTTGAGCGGTGCTTCAGTTTACCATCTGAACGTGCTGTTAGAACAGCTAATATGCAAAGAAACTGGAAGCTAACAAAGAAACTTTATTTAATTTGGGAGCTGGGTCTGGAAAGTATTTCTCCTTTTGCCCAAACTGCTTCATGTGTTCTCTTTCCCCATGTTGCTGAGTTCCAGTCAGCAATGAAGTTCTGTTGCAGCGTGTGACCAGCATCCGCCTAATATCAGGTTTTGGAGTCACAGCTAGAACACATTAAGAGGTCATTCTAGACCATTCCTAGTGCTGAATTTTCCTAGTGTGTTTCCTAGAGCTTTGCTGTATATGTTGTATCTCACTTTGAATTTTGTCTTCCTAATGAATGGCATCACTACAGATCATAGTTCCCATTATATTATCAGCATCTACATTTTTCAGGGATTTAAAATGATTGATATTTACTGTGCATTGAAAATAACACAGAGCATCATAGCTCTGGGAGTATTTTATTCCAAAGCATTTTAAATAATAGAGTATTATGACTATTTTTAAAATGCAGTAATATATGTATATTTTAAAAGCTATCAGATTTCATTGCAGGACAGAAATTGATTCTTTGTTCCATTAATTAGATCATATTTTAATGAATGAAGTTGCTTTATTTTTGCTGCAAAACGTTTGCCATTTCAGGTTATATTACTGGCTGAACAGGCTGAATGATTCTGTTACTTTTATAATGCAAGCATTCAATGAAAGAGCTTCATCAGAAGTTTGTGCTAGCTTCCTCTTTAAGATATACCTCTGTTCCCTTGAAACCGTATCACTTGCCCAGTCAGACACTAGTAGGTTTTCAATCAAGTAAACATCTGTTTAAATCAAGTAAATTCAATCAAGTAAACATCAGTTAAATAGGTCTCAATATATTTATTAAAATGGTTGCTGGTTTTTGTCCAACATTTAACTGAAGATGCATAAACTAGAAATGGTCTTTGTATCTTTTAAGGAGTGCTTATTTTGCTTAAACACTCCTTTGTTTCATATTATATCATTAGCAATTTGTTGTTATTAAGCATGTACACCACACCAAGAAAGAAGTTTACTTTCCCAATAACTGGAAGCACTGGAAGCACACTCAAAAGAGAGCAAAAAGAAAATGCTGCTATTCTATTGGAATCCATTCATCTGCATAAGTTATCAGAACAAGATTCCATTCCAGGAGTCAGAGTGAAAAGCCTTAATTTCCCCCAGTCTTAACAAAAAAAAAAAAAAAAAAAAATCAAAAAAAACCCCAAAGATCATGGGATAGAATACATTAAATTTTCACATAAAATTTTCCCTCTATGAGGGCAGAAGAAAGCAGTAGCAGATACTTAAGGAAGACTGGTAAGGAAGCCTTTGTAGCCATTGTCATGCTACTAATCAGCCAGAAGACGTGATTATTATTCTTTGTTAACCCTTAGAAATGGTCTTGTCTCAGCCTTATACAGAAAGGGAATTATGAGTCAAGCAAAGAAACTCTGAAAAAGACTTTGTGAAAGTCCAGCAAGAGCAGACAACTTTTTATATGTGTTCATATACAAGAGGATTTCTTTTTTCAGCTAAAGGATAGAGAGGGCGTCCTCAGAGTTTTAGCCCAAAGAAATTGTCCATGCTTTAAGAAGTGTCCTTTTAAAGCTGCTTTATTAATGGTAACAGCCTGCAGATAATACACATCAATGACTTAAGCTTAGACAGTTGGGATTTGAATGTTCCACTGCCACATGTTCTTTTCGAGCAAACTATTCAGATAATAAAGCTTTCCTTCTTTTTCTTTTCCTTTTTTTTTTTTTTTTTGGATTTGGGAAGCGCTGTCAAACTGGGACCTCTTAATTTAAAAGGATTCCTCTTTTCTTTTTCTTTCTAAACCTTGTTAAGGAATATAAGAATAACACAATGTGAAACTGATTTCCCCTAAAAGATAGAACATCAACGTAATGAAAATGAAACAGTGGTGTTGCAGATTGTAATCCTTGCAAAGAATAAAAAAGTCAGAGTTGAAAGTGAAGCACTGTCATATGCTGTCTGAGTTGAAAGCTACTGCAGTAGGTATTGGTATTTTGACCTAATGTAAGATGTAAAGAGAATAATGAGGTTACATGACCTCACACTAGTTTTTAAGTCACTACTTTCTTAAAGGCGCATTTTGTTTTCAGCGGCTGTCTACCAATTATATTATCTAATGAAATACCACTCACACAAACCACTGATCTCTCTTTTTTTTTTCTACTTTTAAAAAGAAATCAGAAGAAAGGCCTTATCTTGACTTGAAGTGTGCTATAGAAGGGTTTAAAGTAAGTTAATTTGAAATGACAGTAAATAATCCTCCACCATTCAATCATTGGTTTTACATTTCTCTGTAATTATCATTGAATAAGCTTCTTTTTAAACATACTTAATGCATAGGGTTTTTTCATCCTTTACTGCTTTATGTCACAGATAAAAATGACATTTCTGTAAGGAAATCTATGGCACTATTCTTTGCCTTTAGGGACCTGTTCAAGGAGACTTATGAATAGTTCAGGTATTGTTAAGGGCCAGCCAGTGCAGATTTTCACTATGCTTCCCTAACCTGTCCTGCCAGCCACTGCTTGATTGATGCCTTTAAGGTGACACAATAAGCTCGATGAAAACAGAAAAAGAGATGAAGGTGATGAACACCAGTGTTAAAACTTTCTGCAGCAGGTAAGAGCTGAGGGGATAAAAATGGACACATACCTCAAGATTCCCATGTATTTGTGCAGGGACTAGGCTGACACCTTAAGTATGTGATACATACTCTATTTTAACCTCACCCTTGAACGTCATCCCTTTTACCTTATCAGTAGGTACTTCCTGATGTATAATCCAGGGTCTCTGTAAGGCACTTAAAGGTCATTACTCTAGCACTGTAGCAAATGTTTTTCATTTTGCCACTGCCCAATTTCTCTGCTAAGACTTTTGTGGCAAAATGCGACACAGCTTAGTAGAAAGGTGATTGATTAAACAAGAAAGAGCACAATTTGAGCACCCTGATACAATTTTCCCAGAGTCTGCTCAGTTAACACCAATCAGTTTTATTTAGATAGTAATACTTAAGTACTAAGTAGGTGATTTCAGCCATAGGAGAAAAATAGATGATCATAGAACCATAGAGTAGTTAGGGTTGGACAGGACCTTAAGATCATGTAACTCCAAACCCCCTGCCATGGGTAGGGACATCTCACACTAACCCATGTCACCCAAGGCTCTGTCCAATCTGGCGTTGAACACTGCCAGGGATGGAGCATTCACAGCTTTCTAGGATATGGTTGGCTTTCTGGGCTGTGAGCACACACTGCCAGCTCATGTTCATTTTCTTGTCGACCAACACCCCCAAGTCCTTCTCCTCAGGGCTGCTCTGAATCTCTTCTCTGCCCAACCTGTAGCTGTGCCTGGGATTGCTTCGACCCAGGTGTAGGACCTTGCACTTGGCATGGTTAAAATTCATGAGGCTGGCAGCAGCCCACCTCACAAGCGTGTCAAAGTCCCTCTGGATGGCATCCCTTCCCTCCAGCATATCAATCGAACCACACTGCTTGCTGTCATTGGCAAACTTGCTGAGGGCGCACTCAATCCAACTGTCCATGTCACCGACAACGATGTTAAACAAGACCAGTCCCAACACTGACCCCTGAGGCACACCACTTGTTACTGGTCTCCATCTGGATATCGAGCCATTGACCACAACTCTTTGTGTGCAACTATCCAGCCAGTTCTTCATCCACCATGTGGTCCATCTATCAAATTAATGTCTCTCCAATTTAGGGATAAGGATGTTATGCAAGACAGTGTCAAATGCTTTAAACAAGTCCAGGTAGATGACATCAACTGCTCTACCCCTGTCCATCATCTCCATAGCCCCACGATAGAAGGCCACAAATTGGTCAGCCAGGATTTCCCTTTAGTGAAGCCATGCTGGCTGTCACCAGCCACCTTGTTCTTTTTCATGTGCTCCAAGATTTTGCCAGGCACAGAGGTGAGACTCACTGGTCTGTAATCCCCTGGGTCGTCTATTTTCCCCTTCTTGAAAATGGGGGTTATATTACCTTTTTTCCAGTCATTGGGAACTTCACCTGACTGCCATGATTTTTCAAATATGATGGCTAGTGGCTTAGCAACTTCATTTGTCAGCTCCTTCAGGACCCATGGATGGATTTCATCAGGTCCCATGGACTTGTGCACATTCAGGTTCTTAAGATGCTCTTGAACCAGATCCTCTCCTACAATGGGCCTAAGGTCTTCAGTCTCACAGTTGCTGCGTCTGCCTTCCAAGACTTGGGTGGTGTGGTCAGAGCATTTGCCAGTGAAGACCAAGGAAAATAAGTCATTAAGAACCTCAAAATCCAAGTTAGTCCGTTCTCCTGATAGCTTATGGAGAGGGCCCACATTACCTCTAGTCTGTCTTTTATTTGCAATGTATCTATAGAATCCCTTCCTGTTATGTTTCACATCCCTTGCCAAGTTTAATTCTAACTTGTCCTTAGCTTTCCTAACCTGGTCCCTAGCTTGCTGGACAACATCCCTGTATTCTTCCCAGGCTGCCTGTCCTTGCTTCCACCTTTTATAAGCCTCTTTTTTCCTTTGAAGTTTCCTCAGCAGCTCCTTATCCATCCATGGAGGTCTCCTGGCCCTCCTGATGCACTTCCTTCTAGTTGGGATGCAACACTCCTGAGCTTGTAGCAGGTAATCCTTGAATATCAACCAACAGTCTTGGGCTCCCCTGCCCTCCAGGGCTATATCCCATGGAACCTTACTAAGCAGAATCTTGAAGAGGCCAAAGTCTGCTCTCTTGAAGTCCAGGGCAGTGAGCTTGCTGCACGCTCTTCTCACCGTCCTGAGGATCTTGAACTTGACTATCTCATGATAGCTACAACCAAGGCTGTCCTGGAGTGTCACATTTCCAACCATTTCCATTTTCACCCTGTTGGTGAGCACGAGGTCAAGCATGGCACCTCTCTTTGTCAGCTCCTCTATTACTTGCAGAAGGAATTTGTCTTCCACACAATCAAGGAACCTCCCAGATTGCTTGTGTCGGGCCTTAACGTCCCTCTAGCAGATGTCATTGTGGTTGAAGTCCCCCATGAGAACAAAGGCCTGTAAGCACGAGGCTGTTCCTATCTGTCTATAGAGCTCTTCATCTGCAAAGTCCTCTTAATCAGGCAGTCTGTAACAGACTCCCACAGTAATGTCTCCCATCGCTGTTCTCCCTTTAACCCTGACCCACAAACAAACACTCTGTTGACTCCTCACCTGTCCCCAGACAGAGTTCCATTCTCTCTTGCCTATCATTAACATAAATAGCAACTCCTCTTCCCCATCTGCCAGGCCTGTCTTTTCTAAAGAGCCTGTAGCCTTCCATTCCAACACTCGTCATAGGAGCCATCCCACCATGTTTCTGTGATGCCTATTATATCATATCCCCCTATACATGCACACATCTCTAATTCCTCTTGTTTGTTCCCCATGCTACGGGCATTTGTATAGAGGCATCTTAGCCAAGCTCCAAATGAAGCCGGCTCACTGTCTGGAGTGGCTGGAATATCTCTACATTGGTCCAAGCATTTATTATAGGTGCTGGCTACTGACTGTGTGTGTTGGGGTGGAATGATGCCCCCCTACCCCAACATATCTATTTTAAAGCTTTCTTGACCAGACTGGCAAGCCTCCTATAAAAACCGCTCCTCCCCTTCGTTGTCAGACCAGTTCCACCAGCCTCCAGTAGACCTGGCCTACTAAACTGAGTCCCCTGTTCTAAATACCCAAACCCCTAACTATGGCACCACCCTTCTAACTATTTATTAACCTGGCTAACCCTTGTAGCCTTTTTTTAGGTCCTCCCCTTTATCCTGGATTATTGACAAAAAGACAATCTGAGCTCCAGAGCCCCTAACCACCTTTCCCAGGGCTCTGTAGTCCTTCTTTATGTTCTCCAGGCTACTGCTGTCTATATCACTAGCACCCACATAGACCACTAGAGGTGGGTAATAGTGAGACTTACTAGAGCAGGCAGCCTCTCTGCAACATCCCTGATTCATGCCCCTCCTGGTAGGCAACATACCCCCCCTGAGGGCGGGTCAGGCCGACAGATGGGTGCCTCTGTTCCTTTCAAAGTAGAGTCCCCTGTTATTATGACCTGCTGCTTTTTCCTGGTAGCACCAGTAGTGATCTTCTTCACCAGTGCATCAGCTGGTTGTTCCTGTTGCGAGTGTGTTTCCTCATTAGCCTCCTAATAATGATACCTTTAGGTTAATATTACTTGAACATTTTTCTCTTGAATACCTTATGCCTGTTTGTGAGCGTCTGTCACTTCATAGTGTTCTGTCTTACTAAGATGCCATCTATGCTGGCAGTATTGGTCTGAGACAGGAAGACTTGGTCCTTTGTGAGGAAATGCAACTGGCAGAACTGGATCTACCCCTGGGTTGCAGTGACAGAGCTATGATTGTCAGAAGGTTGCACTTCTGCAGACCTTGGATGCCCAACAGTGTCGGCAGCAGCCTTCCCACAGGCAGACTTGGCACCAGGCTACAGGTGTGCCCTGGCTGCCAAACCCCGGGGCCAGGTGGAGACAAGCTCTGCATCATGCAGCTGTAAAAATGTTCTCTGTCTCACTGGTTTTGTACAAACATAAGTCCTTGTTTTCTTCTGCCAAGGAGCTTTTGCAAGTATCATATCCACTGGGAGTGGGAAAGGCAGAAGCCTCTTTAGCTAACAGAAACATTGGCTGAACTGCTTTGGACACCTATCAAAAAGACAAAAAAGCTGCCTAATTTGTAAACTAAATAATAATGCTTTCCTGGACTGAGACTGATACGTAGATCATTGCAGAGAGCAGTGATCCCTTTTTCATTTTCTATTACAGAATGAATACTTAACCCTGAACTCTAAATTAAACAAATCTATCTCATATTACGGAGGTTCATAAATACTATCCACATAGCACAGAGCAAAGTGGTTTGATTTGAATTTTTATATAAATAAAAAGTGATAATTCTACAGAAAAAATTATATCAATGATGAAATATTAATTACCATGTAATGACTGTTTGTATAAAGTAACCCTGTGCAGAATTTTAACATTATTTAACTCCAGTTGACTGGAAAAAGAAAAATCTAATTCTTGGAAATCTGATCAAGCAGAATGTGATACATTTTGGATTGAATGTGTTCTGAGCCTCTTTAGGTGTACTTGAGCCAAACAGAATTGATTTGTATTGGACATATGTGTAAAATTATATAATGGGCTGACCTTTGTAACAGAAATACGTGGCTCATACTGAGGTGAAGATTTCCCAGTGATAATTTATTTTTTAAAAAGAAAACAGGGGGGAAAGGTAACCAGCTCACATCAGTCAGAGTAGTTGAACTGAGCCAAGAATCTGTCAGCTTGAATTTCCTTCTTGTCAGAAACACCCTATATTATCAGCAAAGAGGAAAACCTATTATGGTCACTTTTACATTTCTACATGATATAAAAGAGAGAGAAAGAAAAAAATCCTTTATGATACACTCAGTTAAAAGTCTCCATTGGACCGGAAAGAGTTTTCTTCACCTCATGAAACACAAACACTTCTAAAGAGCTACGTTCAAGCTGCTGTTATGTACATAGTCTTGTTCGAGGAAAACATTTGACAGCTGTTAGAAGGGAAGAGTTGTGTGCTGCAAAGACCTATTCACAGGACTTCTCCCAGTGACAGTGGGTACCTGATACTTGCTGGCCTGGTCTTACAAACTCATGCATATATCAGGCAGCGAAAATTTGCTGCTCTAAAGCCTTTTCTTGCAGAACATATAACTGATGCTAGATGCTGCTGAAAGAGAAGGCCACCCGCAATCACAAGTGTGCTGTGCAGCTGGTGCCATAGCAGGATGCAGGGACTATGTGAGGCCCCTGTCTGGATCGAGAAAAAGGCCTTGTTCTTCCAGGGCAGTGATGGTGATGCAAAGCTTGCTTGGAGGCCAGCATTAACAGGATGCTGTTTTACAGACTTTACCTTTGAGCTGCACGTACAGCACCTCATTAGAGACATCTGAGGGCCTCAGTGAATTCTTGGTGGTTTTAAAAGAGACATGATTTTCTAGTTTAGATAATGAAATGACCATCAGATTTTAGAAGTCAGTGACAGAGACAACCGTACATCTGAATGTTCCTACCTCACCTGTAATTCTCAAGTAACTATGCGATATGATAACTGGAGTTCTTTTAGGCGGGGTTTCTCTATTTATTTATGGATAATCTTTCAAATCACTTATGCCCTTGATCCAGATGTGTGATGGATTTGTGTGCTGCAGAAGTCTGTAACTACCATTTGTGTATACGACTGATACACCAGTGGTGACTGAACCAGTGCTCCTAGGTGAGATATGGGGTGCTTCTTTCTGCCTCACTGATACCTTCCTGCCTACCACTAAGAACAATGCTCTCCCACTCTGTTACAGAGTGCTTTATAAAACAGAAAAACACACTTAGCAACTGAACTAAGGAACTCTTTCTTGCTTTTTAAAATCCGCATATGTATTTCTTATAAATTATGTGCTGATCTGCTTTGCAATATGACATCAAATCTGAAGGTATGATAGACAACATAAAGGAATGGTAAACTGAAATGCATATGGCAAGAGCAAAGAAATAGATGTCCAGTGTATTATGTGTGTATATGTCCAGCTTCCAAAGAGAGGAAATTATTTCATATGGGAGGACACAATTTACTAATTCCTTCTGTAGATTTTATTCCCAGTATTATCACTATTTTTTGTTAGATAATGTCCTCAGATATTTTTGAAAATATTTTGTTTAAATCAACACACATATTATACAGTTGCAAAAAGGAAGATATAGAATAAGTTATGAAAGAAAAGTGGAAGGTGGATTATTTTAAGTGACTGTAGTCCTTATGACCTCATTATCACAATACAAATTCATACATGATGGTTATTTCTCCCAGATGTTGTCCACAAAACATGTATGTAAAACAAATATGTAAGAAGTTTTTGAAGTGGTCCTTATCATAAAACCTGTCATGTTTTTCTAAAAGCATTAATTTGTGTACACACACAAAGAGATGTGTGTATATGCATAGCTATTTCTGTAGGGTAAAATGGAATTTGGTTCCAGGCACAAATCATGTGAAACACCAAGTTCTCTTCTTAGTAGAAAAATGACCTTTTCACAAGTTAAATGTAACTCTTCAAATGACAGCTCATGGAATGAGAGGTAGGAGACTTGAGAAACTTGCTGACAAATGCCACCCTTGTTCAATTTCAAAGATCTAGGGCAAAGGGCATGTTGTAAATTATTAAGTCAGGAAAAAATTGACATGTCAGACAAGCAAGCATTTAAGCTCCACAAAGGACATTTTGGTGAAAATAATTTAATTACCATATTAATTATATTCTTCAACTTTGATATGCAATAATTTCTTAAGCTGTCTTTGGTTTTCAGCATACTATGCACAGATTCTGGCTGCTGTAGAATCCTCTTAATTGGAGCAGCTTGGAAATCAGTTATCATCCTGATTAAGAAGAGACACTGCTAAAAACAATTCTGATAAAATTGCTCTCTGAATTTTTGCCTGGCAGAATTGATTAATTTTCTGCCATTCTTAAGAATCTAGGACATTATCGGCGTGACAGCTAAGCAGAACCTCCAAAGTCAGATGAAATTGTGCATTCTGTGCAATGAGGGGCTTATCTAAGTTAGAAATTTCTGTAAAGAGGGACCCAAATTCAGTATTTCATACTTACTTGATTTATTTAATCTGACCCAAATTGAATTTTCAAAAAAATAAAAATGGGTAAATAGTCCCTTTACTTTCAGGCTAACCATAAAGACAGTTAGAATGTCTTCACGTTAGTATTTAAAAAAAAAAAAAATTGAGAAAAGTGAGTTTCTAAGTGCAAAGCAGTTTCTGCTTTTTCAAAGTGACTATATACAACAGTAATGTAATAATATCACATAACAATCATGCTGCTACACAGCACTGAGGGGGATTTTGCAATCATTTTGTGGGTTGAAGAACAGAGGATTTGTTTGTTGCTTGACTTTCTAGACAGTCTCTATTTCTACCTACCATTATAAAACTGAAATGATTTCCAGGAACACACTGTTAGTTGTTAAAAATAATACTGGGTTATTTAGTAATTAAAGTAAAATAAAATGCATGGTGAATATAGTTAAACAAAACATTAGTACAAAATACAGATATATTGAAAACACAGCTTGAATTCCAGAAATAATGACCCTTATAATATAAACTTCTGGAATGTTGTAAGAAGTGAAGAAAGTAAAAAGGTAAAGGGACCTAAAACAGTATCTTTTAACTCACAATGCTTTTATACTTTGCTTACGGGGAGAGCAGGGGCAAACAATTGGACAAATCATGTTTAATGCTATGTCTCTAGACAGCACATGGCTTATGTAAGCTCTTTAAACCACAGTCAGCTCTTTATATCAAATATATAAGTGCCTAAGATGAAAATATAGCTAACATTGTCTGAGGGCTAATGACATGATTTCATTTCTTCCATTTGTCTATGAATACACAATATTAACACACTGTACAAAGTGGGGAAAAAATAAAAAAAATCCTGCTCATAATTCATTCCCAGAGGTATGTACGTGGAGAATAAAAATTACAGAAAGAAGTACACACTATAATATATAAATATTGTGTACTATAATAAAACTCTGTATGTAGTCAACTTTCAACTCTTTGTGCCAGTAGGGTGATAAATATTTGGTACAGAATGATTGTTTACTGGTAGGAAAGCTGCATTCAAAATACCATTTTTTCAGTAGCTAAATGAGAATGACAGCTTTTAACACACCACTGCTAACTTATATTGAGGACAGCTTGACAGAGAATATTGCTGTGCATCTTTCAGAAAAATGGTCACATTCAGCCAATCTGGACAGTTTGAGCCAAGTCCTGCATAAATCAAATCTTATCCTGTTGTAAACAACCTTGTTTATAGCCTTTGTGTAAAGATAATCGTCTATATCCAATGGCAGTTGATGCACATTACAAACAAGAATTTCCGGCTCTTGAAATTGAAAGTCTGCTTTAGGTTGGAAAGTCCTGACTGATATTTAAGTCAGCAGAAGCCTGGCAGTTGCCGTTTGTGTCAGTGACACAGCTGTGGGATTACCAGTGTCTCTTCTGCTTGCATGCACGGCCTCAGACTTTGGTTTGTCCCTCTGCAGCTGAGTTGAAGATGGTATTGGACCGAGAAGGAAGCTCCATAACATCTGCTCATCAGCATATACGTATACCCTAGCATATACACAACCCCATCAGAGATGTTGTACAGGTGTTACAGTTGTGACAGCTCAAGCCTTTATAACTATTTAGAGTAACTCTTGATAACTGCTATAGTCTGAAGAATGGGATCGTTTCTGCAAAATGACTGCATATATGATCTGCAGTCAGATTATAAGCTTGCATGTGGTTTTGACCCCCAGACTCAGTTACTTCTCTGCACTATTCTGTATCACTGTTTTGAGCTACACTTTGGCTGATTGGAGAACAGTTATACAGTAATAATGAATTAATTAATATACAATAAAAAAACTCCCTGAACATCAGAAAGGAATGGTCTGAATGTTATGGTTTGGGGGTGGATGAGTATGGAGAAATTTTTCCTTTAATTCAAATGCTATGTTGTTTTTAAATATACTACTGCGCTAAGCAAGAGTGAAAAAAATAGAGAAATTCTAGATCTATCATATACCACCAGTAAGGATATTCAACATATACAGAACTGTTGCATTATAAAAATATGTGTGCATTATATATAAATACATACATAAAAATCTGTTGCTTAACAGTTTATAATAATTTTCTGAATTTGCAACATTCACCCAGAGAAGCAGTCAGAGAACTTTTCATTTTATGGCCAGCAGCAAGTCATGTCCATTATGTTCTCCTCCAAGGTACTGTTGATAGCATTTATTTGGCTGCCATGTGAAATGCATGAATGAAAATATTTTGAAAATTGAAATACTCAGTTCTTGGTGTCAGTTCTATCTCTGGTTCTTTGGACTCTCAGTTCTTTGGACAAGCCTTCTCTTAGCTCTGTATGGATGCTTCTACCCCTGGGTAGATTGAATTAAGTTCTGAATTCTGAGGGTTTACATTCCTCTTGATGATCACATTTTTAGTACTTGGTTTTACAACTCAGTACATTTTAATATCTATATAAATATCTGATCTGCTTCTGGATCTTGCTGAGGTCTTTGCTCCAGAAATATATTGTAGCAGCCAGTCCCAGGGGTGGGCTGTACACTGGAGAAGGAGCTTCAGTGATTAGAAGGCTATGCTCGGAAGTGCAAAACAAACGAAAACAAAGAGTTGGCTTTGATATCTGTTACTGCCAAAGGCTGTATTAATTGGGTCCTCTTTTAAAGTTAATTATGAAAAGAGGTTTAGAAAACCTAAGAATTTTGTTAGACATGCCTGACTGTCACTTACGTAAAGAGCTTAATTTTTTGGACACAATTCCATGTTTAAACTCCTAAATATCTCCTTTATAAAGCCCTCTTTACCGCTGTGTAATTTCCGCTGCGCCTAAACCACTGAACCAATTGCAGCTCATGGTTTGTGAAACTCATTCTCCCACACAGAGCAGCCAGCATAGGAGCTTAGTCCTGGTGGGAGGAGTGCATCTCCTGGTATGGCACTGTGCAGGGATCACTGGCTGAAATACATCCCCAGTGTGTACAGCACCATAGATCCAGCTGTGGGGTATGAGATACCACAAATTCGCAGCTGCCAGAGGAGGACTGTTCATCAAGGAAAGGCAAAACCAGCATGACTCAGTATCTCCTGGAGAGTTGTTCTCCACATCTGCTTCCCATCCTTTCTGAAGCTGCCCCTCCCCAGCTCCCATCATGCCTGGGCTGCCTCTGTGTGGCCATTGTTCTGCACTGGTTGCAGGAGCCTGGCACGGACCTCCCTTGAGTTGCATGAAAAAGTGTTTTATTTTGCTGGTGCTGAATGTGACACCTGCAAGCAATACCAAGTTTCTTCAGAGAGAAATAGCTCAGACTTCCTCCTCCAAATGGCAATTAGGTGACACTGAAGATATTTCATACTTAAAACTTCTTATTAATGAAGTCATTAGGAGCTACAGAGCTATAGCAAATAAATATATAAGTAAGACCCTTGACATTAGTTGGCATAGTTTATGTGTTTCTCCTTTAAAACTCAGCTTTTAACACACCACTTCTTCTTTTAATAGCTTCTATCCCATTATTTGGCTCTCTTCCACTTTTTAGAGGTCTGTTCTTCCAAAACAGGTTAAAAAACATTAATGATGGAAAGCCTGAAATGTTGTTAATAGCACTGCAACAGTAATAATAACATGAATCTGGTCCTGAGGACTACTGATGTACTTTGCCTCCATGGTAATGACATAGTGCACTTCATCTGAGACAATTAGTCAAGATTCTGGGTATCTGTAGGAGGATTTTACACAGATGACCTTGTGCAAGCTTGTGTTATTCTGCATGAAGCACTTGTGAGTTTCCTTGAAACTGCCAATAGGAGTTGGGGGAACAACAGACACGAGCACTTCAAGCCTTGTTTAGCTTGAACAGTCACAAAGGACTTATTGTACTGTGTCTAATAGGCTTTGCTCTGAAAGTCTTTAGCCATTAGTGTGCCAAATATAATTCTCCTTCTGCCATATGTTATGTTCAGCAATTGCATTGCTAATAAACTCTATGTTCCCCTGAAATCCCGTCTGTCCAACTCAAGTCTGTGGTGATTTAGACTATAACATTGTCCTCAAGACCCTCAGTTCTGCATTTAAAAAAACACATAGAGCTCTGGAAACCGCCTGCTCTGAAACTTTATTGAAGCCTTCACTGTATTGCCCAAATCAGCATGACTTACAGATACTTTTTTTTTGTTCATTATAATCAGGGAGTGACAACTCACAGAAGATGTCTGCTGCTCTTTGATCACTCTTTTGCAGCCTGAAAAGTCTGGCCAGCTTCATTTGACAAGAAAAGTCTGAAATGTACAGAAAAGAATATAGGATTTCAAAATATGGGAGGCAAGGGTGCATGTATCAAAACTAAGCAACTGACAGGCCCCGTCACACTTACAGAACTAGAAACCCTGAAGACAGCTGTGGAGACAGAGCCCTCTCTTCCTATGTTTGCTGTGTTTTATAGCCTGTGGTGTATCTATGTCTTGTGGTTTTGTCTCCCCTAAATTTATTCAGGTGAAGCTATAAAACTCATGAGTGCTGGAAAAGGACAATGTTACTTATTCATTTTGTTTTAAATAATTGATGATCTTTCCTGCTTCTGCTCACATTAATTGCTCTCAGGTGTTGGGGAATTACTTAGTGAGTTGCCTTTTGTTTCTTTAGAAAAGCAGCATGCTGCTTTTCAGGACACTGTAGGTAATGTGTTCCGGGCAGTACTTTCTAACTGGAGATTAATAAAAGTGTGCTGAATGCATGTTTGGGTGCTATTGCTTCACATGTGCTCATGTGTGGGAAGGAAGGAGGGTGAGATGGAGGAGTACAGACAGTGAAGAGCCTTAGAGGCCTCCGTGCTGATGTTTTAAAGTATAATATGTATTGCCCTGATGTTTAGTCTCAAGGCTCTGATCCAGAGTACTCAACCATTGTAGATTTCAGTATAGTTGGCATTATTCAACACCTGTGAGAACCCGGATGAGATAGCACAGTTTTGATTTTTCTAAGAGGCAGCTTTAATTCCATTGTATAATTTATCTGCTTTGCTACAGAAACAAGAAGAAAATTAGATTTACAAACCCATGTAAACTGAAGTTCAAGTACTATTATAATTAATTTATCCTTCCTTATTGTGCCTTCTCATATGCAAATACAGAGTCTCTGCAGCTCATAATTGGCATGCCAGCGAGGTTCAAAATGTGCTGGAGGTACACTTTGTGAGTTGAATTATATGACAAGATTTGATTAAAACAACTACATCTGCGATATGTTACTATCTTGGGCCTGAGCTTTCATTGCATCTAAACTTCCTGGCTGTCCAGAGAGCCTTGCTTTTTGGCTGAGTCTGGAGTGACATAAGCCAACTTGTTTATCTGGCAGTGGAAACCACATAGGGCTGGGGGATTGCTTCAACTGTCCCACCAGGCAGTCTGGATGGGTGTTTTTCATTTTTTTCACAATTGTTCAAGGACAAGAAAAGCCTTTCCATTTGGGGAAACGCCTATTGACCACTCTTATTGAAATTTACATTATTAAATCACTTTTCTATCTGACACCTTATTGCGTCACAACCTTTGCAAATATTTCATGACTTTTGGAGGATCAAGTTGGATGCTATCCTACTGGTTTAATTTTTCTATGCTGGCAAGTAACCTACCTGCTGACTTTCAGTTTGCCATTTAGCATGATGAGACTGGCCTTATTTTTCAGTCTTCTTGAAGGAATAAATTTATCTTCTGGTTTTAAATTGTCTGTCATTTCTTGGTGCTCTACCTATATAGTTTTCATGAGTCTTTAGAGCTTTGATTTCCCTGTAGCCAAAACTGTCCCTGCCTGTGGCTTAGGAAAGAATGCTGGGTTGATAAAAGCACATTGAAATGGCTAAAGAGCCAGGCAGTGACTATATGTAAGTGCTGATAAATCAGCCTTAGTGGTCCACAATGTCTTGCTTTATAATCCAGTAACAGCCTCTGCATATCTGATTATGGACATTTACCTTGGGTTCATGGCATATTGGAGTACGAATCGCAGACTCCTGCATCACTAAAAAATGGGTGTTGTCAAGAAAATACCTGATGCAGTAGTACACATCTCTCATGCCTTTACAGAGGTGTAGAACAAAATCTCTAATCACTTGCTGAGTGACGGGGCTCAGGAGGGGCACAGGTTGGAGCATGATAACTTTTCTGTGCTAAAGTGAAAAAGAAAGCAACTTTCTGGCCAGGGTGGCTGCAGTGTTTGCTATTGCACCATGCGGGATGAACATCACAGTAGTCATCAGCTCTCTGTGTTCCCACACCCCATCCCATGGAGTGCAGGAAAGGCTTGCTACTTCGGATTGCAATAACCAGGATGCTTGATCTGCTTCTGCAAACTCTTGTTGCAAAGGCTTATGAGATAACTAGCACTTCCAGGTTTGGTCTTGCAGATTTATTACTACTGGGTAAAGTCAAAAGGGAACTGTGACTACATCGTGGCTGTGACTGTCCTAAAACCCATGAGTTTGAATTTAAAATCAGTCACACACCCCAAAGGCAGTAGAAATACAAGGATCTGGGCTCCAAATTGGGTGAACAGCCATAGTTGCATGTTCCTTGCATGTACAACCTAGGAGAATTTCTGAATCAGAATTTGCACATGGACATGGTATGGGCTCAATGTTGTTGAGAACAGGCAATTAGAGAATATGTATATATTGTGTGCGAGTTTTTTTTTTTTAAAAAAAAGGACCTATATTTTGAGGTAGACAGCTAGTGAAGTCTCACCTCTCTCCCCTCAAAATAAAACCTCTTTTTATGTCAAGGAATTGAGGCAATTAGGTTTCGACTCTGACTCATTTCCAGCTACTAAAATATGCCATGCAGTCACAAACTTTCCACAGTTTTTCAATTTGACCTTTTACCTCTGGGCCAAGGTCTTTTGGCTTTGTATCTCCCCAGCAGGACAATCCTTGACTGCTGGCAAATGCACTGACTTAGTCCTTTTCTCCTGCCACCTCTGCCAGCGTATGGGCAATCTGCAAGGATGAAGCTGGTAGTGATGTCATGTAGCCGTCTGTGGAAGGAAGGCTGTGGCCAGCCCAGCTGCTCTCACAGGATGCGCATGACATCTCTTCTTCCTCTAAGGGCAATTCTGTTCCTTCCAGCTCTGGGAGAGAATGTTAACCCAGTCAATACCATCTATTTTTATCTCTGTATCTTCTACCGTTTCTGAATATCCATGCAAACACAGACCACAAGTCAATAAGCCCAGCTGTTTGGTATTATTTACATTATACTGGCATCTCTGCTGACCTAAAGAGCAAAAGAAAATAACAAGGCATATTTGAGGCTTAATAAAACATTGCAGTAGGGAGTCCTTTCTAAGCCATTACAAGTGCTTGCTTGAAGTGCATTTGCTGATTTAACAAACTGGTTAGGACAAGTGTTTAACATGCTGTTGCAATGATATTCAGATCCTTCTCTTAGTATTTGTTGATCTGCAAAAACGTGTCCTTGCCCAATTGCACTAGAGAGTGGGATTAAATAAATAAATAAATGCAATGTGATGCGTTTGCACAAAAGCGGAGCAGTGACTGCCCCTGACAGATGGAAAAAAGTCAATATGATGTCTGAGACAGCCCAGGCTCTGCACTGCAGAATAAATTACATGATTCACTGAATGCCTGGGCTTCACAAAGACATACACAAAATTGGAAAGATAAAAGCTTGCATTGGCTTCAGATGATATTTACTGCTTGATGGATTTACTAGCAGCCCCAGTACAGTCATACTATTTTGAATTATTGGCGTATATTTAGCTGTGTGTCCGTTGAAGCTTGAGTGTCCATTTAAGCGTAAGTGAGCTGGAGCCCTGCCAAGGCTTTTTAAAGCTTTGTGTATAGAGGAAGATGCGAGCTAATGGCTACTAGCTTGAATATCAGGGAACTTAAGGATGCTGGGGGTAGACAACAAAGCATAAGGTGCATTCTTATCAATATTAATGACAACATAAATATTAATACAGACTGCCTGGCACATCATTTTTGAATGATTCTTATTTTCTTTGTATTTTAACACAAATGGCTGGAAACGACTATGATCTCTCTCTCTTTCTCTCTCTCAGAAGGGGGAGCTTAAGCAAGACCATTAGCTTTATAGCTATCTATTGTTTCAGCAGCAGGATTCCTACAAGGCAAAGGAGGCAAATGAAATGTTAGCTTTAGGAAGTATACTGCTACCAATAAAATATCTGATTAGAATAGTAATTTACTGTACAAAGCTATTGTCATGGAGTCATTATTGTACTGTACCAAGGCATTTCAGTTAAGAAGTACCAGTTCATTTACAGTAAGCCCCATGAGATGGTCACAGTGTTGCTGTAGCTACAGCATAAGGAAGGCAGGCAGAGTACTTAGCTGCTTAATGCTATTGGCTTGTGCTTCAAGAAGCCTGGGGCTCCATTTTTTGCCTGGCCCTCACACATGATGAGTTTAGCTTGTGTAATGGTTCAGCACGCCAAGGGAGGGGGACTGCTTCTGAGAAATGGCTGTCAATTGTAATGCTGCTGGCAGAGGGTTTATCCAGTTAACCACGCTTCAGTAAAAGGAAAATAACCCTGAGACTGCATTGTGCTGATCAGCTGGATTGGCAACAAAAATGAGCAGGGTTTTGCTCCAGGTGAATTAATTGCAGTGGCAATGTGAAGGAAAGAGATGACAAGGAACGATGTGCCTGTGGGAGCAAGGAGGCACACAGACTGGAGAAGGACAAGATGTTGTTTTGAGACATGAATAAAATTCATTGCAAATCTTCCATCATCTTACAGATAACATGTTCATGTCAAGGACTCTGAATCACTGTCTCTGGTAAGCCATAATGGGAATATTTACAAGGTTAGCACTCTCAGCTGTCCCTTTGTGCCACTGCTGAAGATTACTGCCCTGAAGTGGGCGTGGCAGATATGAATATGCATCTTTTCCTTAGCTACCCCAGTTCAAAACTCACATACCAGCACAAGCCATAGCAGCAGAAAATGCCTCAGCTGAATCCAGCAGAGATAGAGCCCACAGTTTTGGGTTTGGTTTTCTTTTTGTTTTTTGTCCTTGCTTCTGGAGCAAACTCGGTTTTAAGCAGTGATTTTCTCTGAATTTTCAAGAGTAATGGTAATAGGGTTACAGACTTCTGGGCTTTACCAATAAAGACTGCTTATCACTGAATAGAAAAGAGAAGGAATGGATCCAGCTGCTGTCTGATAAAGTGAAACACAGGAAGGTTTAAGGTGAAAGATCTCTTGATCTGACATTCTGAATAGTTTTGTTTTCCTCTTACTTCTTCCTTCCTCTGAAATTGCTCCTCGCTAAAAACAAAACCGAGCTGACTACTTCTCTCTGGTGGCAGAGTGATCCCTCTAGACCCCGGTGTGTTTGGGTCATGTGTGCAGACCCGAATCAAAGATTACTCAAAACTTAGGTAAGGAGAAAAAAGTCTCCTATTTCAAAAAGGCTTTGGACACATATCTTTTGTAGTGTGAAGAGACACATTGCAACTTGCTATTGTCACTGACTCTCGTGACACTTTCCCTTATTCCCAAAAGACTTTCATCTGGCAGTAGTACCTCAATTTCTCCCATTTTCTCTGCTTTGAATTGAAAAGCTTTGATTCAAATTATGTCATTGGACTTGTTAAAAGTTAGTTACCATAGTAGATGAGTTCTGAGCAAGGCCTCTGGCTTTAGGTGCTGTTAAGCAAAGATTCATCCAAGTTTATGCACTACAGCTTGACATTTACTATGAACTTTTCAACTGGCTGATATGAAATGCCATCACCTTCATGCCTTCTGTCATACCAAGACCCATTAGCAGATTCCAAGCAGGATCAACGTCAAGACAGAATGATAACTGGTGAATTTCACTTTTTCATGTTCTTAGCTGATAGCAGGATGCATAAGAATACCTGTTTAATTAACTTCTAATCGGGATGTAACTATATTATCTGTGGTAACATAATATGCTGGGCTGCATCAAAAGAACCATGGCCAGCAGGCCGAAGGAGGTGAATTTGTCCCTCTACTTTGCTCTCATGAGACCCCACCTGCAGTCCTGCATTCAGCTCTGGGGCCCCCAACATAAGAGGAACATCGACTTGTTGGAGCAACCCCAGAAGAGGCCACAAATATTGTCAGAGGGCTGGAGCTCCTCTCCTGTGAAGACAGGCTGAGAGCTGGTCTTATTCAGCCTGGAGAAGAGAAAATTCAGGAAAGACTGTATAGCAGTGTTCCAGACCTAAAAGGTGTCCACAAGAAATCTGGACAGGGACTTTTTATAAAGGCATATAGTGACAAGACAAGGGAGAATGGCTTTAAACTGGAACTGGGTGGATTTAGCTTAGATATTAGGAAAAGATTCCTGACTGTGAGGGTGGCCTGATGGCGGCAGAGGTTGCCCAAAGAAGTTGTGGCTGCCCCTCCCTTGCAGTGTTAAGGCCATGCTGGATGGTGCTTTAAGCAACCTGGTCTAGCGGAAGGTGCCCATGGCAGGGTAGCTGGAACTGAATAACCTTTAAGGTCCCTTTCAACCCAAACCATTCTATGACTCTATGAGTCTATGATAATAAGTAATTCTCCAAATTATACCTTATGATGCTGCAGCATCATGCTTGATTCTCATTTATGCTACTATCTCATTGAATTTTTCTGCAAAATTAGAGCTGCAGAAAGGTTTAAGTTTACTGAGCATCCTGGCTAAGGTTTTCTTGCTTGGCTAGTGCCAAATCCGTCTCTTTTTTTTGTAATATATGAGAACGGGAATTGTGGCTTTTGTGTCCTGGTCCAAATGTCTATAACTTCCCTAATGCTTCAAGGTCAGATGTCAGTCTCTTGCCTTCTGGGGAGCCTGACTGTAGATGTTCCCAGATTTAATGCATGCAATCTATTCTAATTATCTTTTTTAAAAATTCAAATATATTTGACTCATGAGGGGGAAAAAAATGAAAAGAAAGTCCCAAGCAAGTGTTAAGCAGCATATTAATGAAGCAAGGCTAATTGCTGTGAAAAGAATAGTTATCTGGATTCCAAGATAAGTTACATGTGCTCTGCTTAATAAAACAAAAACCTTGCATATTTGAAAGTCCTTTGTCTCATCCAGCTGTTTCCAGTTTGTCTGTTATTCAGCGTTGTTAGATACTGTGTCTAAAATCCCTTGGAAGGCAGTGGGTGTCTTTTCACAAAACACTGTGTTTTCAGTTTAATACTCCTTTATTTGCTATCCTGTAACAAACAAACTTTGTGATAAGAGCATTCCCCATTTCTAAACCCACTTATCCCTTCCTACTAATAAACATTAATAAGCAATTGAGAATTAATTGTAACAGGTTAGTCTGAAAAGCTTTGTTTGTCTTGGATGGAGCTTCTTTTCTTTCTGTGAAATATGCTTTACTCACTTTTTGGACTGAAAAGAAAAAAAAAATGCATCGTTTTACCTGTGTTTTAAATAAATTCTACTAAACTTCCCTCTGAGAATCAGCACTCCCCACGTCATGGGGCAGAAATAGTATGTGGATGTTTTAATGAGAAAAGTATATTTTGCCACCCCTGTGAACAGTGACCAAGGACTATAAAACCTTGAAAAATCGTACCTCATTTCACAGTCAGCAGGGATATCTGGATTACCTAGAAACTCATTCAGCATTGGGCAGGCCTTATCCTAGGACTGAACTGGACTTTCCAAGTACAATGTATGCACGGGCATTTAAATGAGAACAAGGACTCCCTTTCACTTTTTCATAAAAATTTTGTTGATCCTAGGTACTATGAGAAAGAAAGCTATCGAATTTGAATGCAGACTGTCAAGAACAATTTCCTACTTTGCCTAACAGTTATTTTTTAGTATCACTTGCACACATGCTTATAGTTTGCTAAATATGTCTTCAGGAAAAAAAAATTCCCAAGGTCATATTAGCAGGTCCATTGCCGTTATTTTGTCTTCCTCTGTGGCGTAATCTGTCTTCTAAAGTCATCTGGTAATTTTCACATTTCCTGCTACTTTGCGGATTTAGTACATTAGAAGTGTCTTTGTTCTTTTCTGCTTCATTTCCTGTGACACTTTATAGCTTCTGTGGCTTTGGTTTTGTACTAAAGGTTTTAATTTTGCTGTGGGGTATTGGAAAAGGTTTTATTGCTGGAGGAATATGCAGGGGACTTGAGACAGGGGCTCTGTGGACCCTTTTGATGACTGGCTGGTTACAAGACTGTCTGCCTTGGCAAGGGGTGGGATGTAACAACTCAGGCAGCCCCCACCAGTGCTACACTCCTGTAGTGGCTCCCAGGAATTTCTCCTGAGTTCTTCCCAGTACGTTTTTCCGTGCTTCTGGTGCCTTCCCCGCCAGCAGCCCACTTTTCTGCCTGTAACCTGTTGATGATGCCTGCTCATGCACCAGCCTTCTCTCCTGGATGCCAGCAAAAACCAAGGTTTATGAGGAGTATAAGTCCCCAGCAGATTTCCCAAGTGACACTACTTCTAAAGGTCCCTTCCCAAATAATGTCTGACGATATGAAGAAGGAAACACTGCAGGTTAATAAATCCCTGAAGTATGCTTAGGGAAAAACAAGTCATTAAACTGAGCTTCCTTCCCAGGTGGACTAGAGATAGCATAATCATGAAGACTTTATTATTATTTGGGAATTGAATAACATATTCCTGAAGTAGAACTCCCTTGTTATAGATATTATGGTATTTCCTATTGCCAAATACAGAAAATATTTACAAAGCCCGTGAGGTTTCAGAATATGCGAATTATGTAAGCAAAATACAGACTTTACAGCTGGATATCCAAATGCAAACATGAGCCACAAATGTTGTATATTGCCACACAGTGTTAATTGAGTGCACCCTATAATGTGTATTCAGCATATAGTAACTGATGTCCTGTTGTGTAAGTGTTGTGAGTTCTGAAACAGGAAGATAAGAAGAAGAATAAATGACTCATTCCCAACTGGTAAGAAGTGATGCTGGCATTTAGATTATTTATTAATAAGATGGTAGAGATACTATGGTGGAAGTACACACAGCAGACCACACAAGTGCTGAAGTGATTCACTGGTGAAGGAAACTGTAAAGAACTTCATAATAATGTAACAAAAATGGGCAACTAGTAAGATTAAATGAAATACAACCATGTATGGGGAAAGGAGTGTTTTAAACTCCTGGTAGGTTCTGCCTTGGTCACTGTTTTTGAAAGACAATATGGGCTTCCCTGTAAGCAGCTCAGTGAAGCTGTCCATTCAAAGTACACGCTTGCCGTCATAAAAGTAAATAAGAGTTCTGTCTAGACTAAATTTGCTGCTGTGGCTGCTAGCCCACAGAGGCTGTCCCAGGCCAGTGAACTGTGCAACCACAGAACTGGCTAACTGAGTTAAAGTATTATATCCCCTCCAGAAGGGCCTAAAATGATGCCTTGGTGCATAAGGAATGCCCTTTCTGTGGCCAGATGTCATAAACCATGTCAAGCTTTATTGCAATCAAGTTTCTACTGCTGATGTGTAGGCAATTCACATATACTGATCACTTTAATCTGTACAATCCATATATGGGGAACAGATTTCCCTAAGGCAATTGCAAGATTTTTTTACCAAATGCCTTGTAAGTGCTTGCCACAGGGAAGTTACTCTGTGAGAGGCTAGGAGCTCATAAAGGATTAGTGCCTGGACAATCTCTGTAGCTGTGTCCTAAATGATTTGTAAGCAGGACTAAAAGTTTATCTTCTGCCCTAACAGTCAAAGGAAAGATGACTAAATGAAACAGCTTGATCAGAGGGGAAGCCACAAAGATTTTGTTTTTTAAGCAATTTGGGTGTGGGAACGGGCTCTGGAAAGAGTATTCTTGCTAGGGCGTGCATGGGCAAGGTTCGCTGCTACACACACCTTATGCTTATCAGGACCCAGGTCTTTTGTATGTGCAGTTCAGTTCACATTTTATGAATACAGCCTGTAACAAATATCCTAAAATGGAGCTGGGGGAAAAAACGTAGAAAAAACTGATGATTCTTTTACAAATGCAAGTGCTGGGCAGCCGCAGTAGCAGCAGCCACAGGAAGCACAGCTTCTGCCAGAGCTTGTTACAGCCAATTTTTACTACACCTCCAGAGGCACCATTGTGACCAGGGGACCAAGTTCCTGCCAATATCAAGTTTCTGTGGCACTTTACTCTTCAGCATGCTAATTGTGATTGTAGAAAAAGTTACGGCAATAGAATTAAAATGGGGAAAAAGTAGGGCTTTTGCTTCAGCTCTTCAAATTAGCCAAGCCAGCTTCACTCAAACTTCAAAAAATAAAAGGTAAATAACCTTATTTAACCTTCAAATAACCCTCCTGGAGGCAGGTTTTCCTATCTGTGTTGCTTTACATTTTCTCTTGAAATCATTTTAATCGTGCCATGCAGAGTAGTTGTATAAAAACCAAAGAATGAACTCATTGTGAGTTTTTAGAATAGATATTTCAGAAAGGTATATTATATACAGGGTAACTTCCTTCCCAGTGTTAATTGCAGTTATATTTTTAAATAGGGGAATATATCACTGTAGAGAAAATAATAAATACATTAGTTCAAAGCAAAAACAAATGCTTAATACATATATGAAAGAAACACAAACAAAAGAAATACATCATTGTATCATCAGTTTTTCCAATTGAATCCTTTCCAAAGTAAATGAAGAATCTTGTTGAAATTGTTTCTAGGTATCATGATCTCATTGGGAAATGATTTTCCTCAATACTCTGTTATAACTCAGTCATTATATCACAGTGAAGTAATTTGCTAAAACAGCTGCCTCTTATGAGCAAACCTTTCCATCTGGCAGAACCCAAACAGACACAAACAAATTCATGTCAGTTTTTCTTAACAAAATATAAAATCAAAATAAGCTTCTTGTCCTCTGATGGGACGGCTCTTTGAACTGCAGGAACCAAGATTTATTTCTTTTTTGGAGCCCTTCTCTTACCCTTCTACCCACAACTTGACCCTTGCTCCAAGAGTGTTGGTATCATGCCACCTTTGAGATGGATTACAGCATAACTGGGAATGTAAATCTTCCACTGAGGAACCAGAAAAAATTAACAGTTGTTGGAACTTATTAGCTTTAGCGAGACAGCACTTGTGGATAGTTTGTTTTCATAGTAGGATTTTTTCTTTAAAGAGTTTTTTTTTTTTAATGTGCTAAAGAGATTTCCACTGTTTCTGTGTAAAACCAAGATACTGTTACATGTACAAAACTCTAGCTATACAGACTACATTCTTCACAAAGAATCAACAAGAAAAAGACTGACACATATTTTGTACTCCCAGGAGACCTCTACAGAATCTCTAAATTAATCTCTAAAATTAATACTGAATGCGACCTGGCTTTTCTTTGAACCATATAGATATTGCTGGTTTTCTATGACTATCTAGACTCAGGCAGAGTACCCAAATTTTATTTGTATTTTTTAAACCACGCACATTTTGTCCTCTGTAAATCTTAGCAGTGTATATATAATAAATGAGCACATGTATTTCATATAAGTATTTAAATTTGTCATTAGAAAAGTCTTTGAAATATATCATTAGAACAGAATTCATATTCAGAAAGTCATCTCAGTTTGTTAGATTTTATTCTTAATGGAAAATGCTATAAAGCAAAGTTTAAGAACATGTTTATTAAAATTAGTGATGGGATGAATTCCCCTGTCTAAATATTTTCTCAGCCAAGGGCCTGATGTATTTTGTGTGAAGTCAGTGGAAAGTCTCTCACTGGCTTCAGCAGAAGTTATTATCAAGCACCAAATAGGGAAAATTTGGATCCATGTGTAGGGGTGGATCCAAGTATTGCACTTAGGTCCCACTTCTGTAGTAAGTGGAGCCAAAATGTTAATTCTAGAAAGTCTTAAACTTTCAGAAAGTTCAGCCTGGGATTCAGATGTATCTCTGCAAACTCTTAATTCTCTGAGAAGGATATCTACACCTATGGAAGTGGTTTTCCCACTACACAGTATTATCAATGTGCTTAAAATGTTGTCACCCCCACTACTACTAGTGAATATAACAAAGTCCCTTGACACTGCAGTGATGAAAACATAGTGCCAATAAGCCAAAAAGAGACCAAAAAAAGTACTTTGTAGAAAATCTGATGCAATAATGTGTCATGCACTTCATTCTGAAGACTCTCTACAGAGCCTTCAGGATTTGGCCACAATCTATGAACTCTGCCTTGCAGAGTACTTTGGATCTTAGGAATCTAATAAGTGACCATTAATAAAGTCAGTTCTGTCTAGAATCATACAAATCCTTGTACTGTAAAATCATATCAGTACTTTGGGAGAAAGGATGTTACGAACTTGTAGTATCAACATATTCAATGTTCTCCTTGACTGCTGGGTATAACGTGAATCTAATGTACAATATGGCAAGGTTGTGATACTCTGCATTGTCCAAAAGTACTGTTTGCCTCTTGTGTCTCTCTTACCCATATGCTGTGTATTAGTGGTAATGGAAATATACGACTGAAAGCAAATTTCTCTGTCAGTGGTCTCAGCCTTGTGCCAGCTGTAGATAAGGAGACAGTTTCTTTTGATTTCAAAAGGAAAACCACTGTCAAACACAGGAAACATAGTAATAATATCTAATAGTTAATTATACAACAGAAAGTTAAGAAAGAAGCTTTTGCCAATCAGTCTACTGCTGAGAGGGTTATGAAACATGTTTTGCAAGAATAAACCTTTCTCTCTAAAAACAAACACAGCTAGAAAAGATTAAAAAGCAAATACCATCTTTACTGACATTTAACGTGCGGAGATCTAACTGTGCACCTGTTTGGTTCCTTTCATTTCACTGACTTGTATTCCAGCTCCAGCTATTCTTTATTAATTTAGCTGGATATAATTTTTATACAAAGTGTATCACTTTTTACTAAACCACATTGGGAAAAGCTGAATTCAATCCACGTATCTCACAAAGAGCTTTTTTGTAGACAACAGACAAGTGGGAACAAGACAGATAGTACTGGGAAACGTTACCTGGAACATAACCATTTTGTGAGCCTTAAAGTGCTTATTTGCTTATTTTAACTAATAAAATGATTTAAGCAGTCCTTAGATGAAACTAGTGTTATACAAAGAACAAATGATGGCACTTGACAATATCCTGTGTTAATATTTAATGTTCTGATTTATGCTAGCTGCAATAAATAGCAATAATCACACTGTATCTTAAATTTTGTTTTAAACTTTTCAAATACATCTCTGGTCAAGTTTAAAGGAACTAGCTTGCAGCAGATTTCTTAAATATTTCAACAGTAGCAATAATATAGGTACTATATGCATGTATATATGTTGTTTTATGCATGTGGATTTTATTTTAAATTTGTTACAGTAGATAGCTTACAGCATCGAGGTTTTTGTGCAGAGAAGGTTATTGCACCCAGATACTGCCTGAGCAAGAGAGAAAATACTGTTAGCCTTAGTATCTTTCAAAAAACTCCCTGTTTTGGGAGACAGGTGTTGGAATTTTATTCCAGGTGACTGGAAGGTAACTTCCTTTCTCCAATGGGCTGGGAGATTGCTTTGGATGAACTACATTTTGACAAAAATAATACAACCTGTAGGGCTGCTGTCTGATTAACATGTTGGACCCAGTGTTTTGGTCTTGCTAGCTTTGTCAAAAGCAGGTAGGTGGTTATTTTTCATCAGACAGGTATGAAAAGGAGAAGTTTTATGTTTTTATTGCTTATGGACATCAGAATTCCCTCCTTCCTAGTTATAAACAAGGCCTTTTCTTCCTTTTTTAGTTTTATTTCTCAGGTTCACCAACACAGAAAGAGAAATAATGCACATGGATTCATACCTGCACCTTGGCTGGACCTCCCTGTCCCTTGGAGATTTGGCCATCATACTCTATCAGCTGCTACAGCCAGGAGGCGAGCCCTGAAACACCTCCATGCTCAGTTTCCCTAAAGGTGGCTGGAAAAGGATAGCCTTTTCCTTTATTCAGGTCCAAACACGTCAGCTTTGAACCTGTTGTTGGAATCTCTGACCTTCGCTTGATTTCAACATCACTAACAGTAGGCAAGAGCCTGTTAGAAGTACAGACAACTATGAGGGATAGCTGATTCAGAAAGAAATCCCCATTAGCCATTTTCTGAAAGTAGTGTATATTATTCTTTTTCCTGATTATGTTCACGCCTGTGATAGAGATTTCTGAAAAGTACATTAGAGTTAATTGAAGAAAACACAAGATAAAATCTATGGGGAAAAGTTTAAAATTCTCTGTGCAGTGGTCTAAAGTCACAACTAGACTTAATTTATAATTTCCCTACACTTTGTTGTTTATATTGCTGTATTAACTTTATTTACCTTTTCTTGACATTAAAAATAAACTCAGCATTCCCATTTTGATTTCAGATTTGAAAAGACCCCCAAATTTCAAGGAAGTTCAACTCTAAATGTTCTGGTTTTCTCTCTTATAGAGAACAAAATTCACATCTGGCTTTAAGTTTTGACATACTTAGTAGTTAGGTATTGCTTTTGGCCCAGACCATTTTTACTTAAGATGTAGCTATAGAGCTTGGATTTCCAGAGCTTTGCATACTTATATTTTATATAAAGATACTATTATTATGATCTATGAGTGATCATGCAAGGGGAAGGGGGCACATCAAGTCTACATTTTATGTTTATATGGTACTCATAAAAAATTTGGCAGCCGTTGTGGAAGCATGGTTATCCTTCAGTTAAAAACGTTATTATGTGGTGTGTCCATTCAGCTTTTGAAAGCCAGGCTTACAGCATCCTTGCAAAAGAAAGTCCACTGGAACTGTGGCTGTAACAGTACAGCTTCCTTAGTGATGTTCAACGTAGCTGGATGGAAGTGGGCACGCCATAAAATCATCAGAGCCATGAGCTGAAATGTGTTTTCTGGAAAGCCCTCATTACAGTTTTGTCAATGAGCAGAAGCCTGAGACAAGATCTCCCAGTCACTTCCCTTCCCCTCCCTCGGCAGCTCTGAGAGCACAGTGATTGCCTGCTGCACCCTTCAGCCCTGACATAAGTGGCACTCAGTTCAATGTAGGAAGGATACAGACATATTAGAACACTGTGTATCTTGATTTTATTTTCTTGTGCCCAAAGGTCAGGCAGTTGATTTGGGGATCAACAGTGAATATGGGGTAATTTAAAAATTAACAGCACTTTCAGCTATGACTTCAAGACTGACTGAAGATTACTTGGCACAAGGACAAATTTTATTGACTATTAAAACGTTTTTAAAAGTTAGAATAATAAATAAGCCTTGCACTGCTAGACAGTAACCTTAATCATAGAATCATACAATTGTTTAGGTTGGAAAAGACTTTTAACATCATCAAGTCCAACTGTTAACCTGTCACTGCCAGGCCCACCAGTAAATGATGTCGCTAAGCACTGCATCTATGCATCTTTTAAATACCTTCAGGGATGGTGAATCAACCATTTCCAGGGAAGTCTGTTCTAATGCCTTTTGGTGAAGAAATTTTTCCTAATATCCAATCTAAATCTTCCCTGGTGCAGCTTGAGGCCGTTGCCCCTTGTCCTATCACTTGTTACTTAGGAGAAGACACTAGACCCTACCTCACTCCATCCTTCTCTCAGGTAGTTGTAGAGAGTGATAAGGTTCCCCATGAGCCTTCTCTTCTCCAGACTAAACCCCCCCAGTTTCCTCAGCCGTTCCTCATCAGAGCTGTGATTCCTACACTTCACCAGGTTCACTGTTCTTCTCTGGATCTGTTCCAGCACCTCAACGTCTCTCTTGTAGTGACAGGCCCAGAACTGAATACACAATTCAAGGTGCGGCTTCACCAGTGCCAAGTACAGCGGGATGATGACCTCAAGTTCATCTAGTTCCAACTCTCCTGCCATGGGTAGGGACACTTCACACTAGACCATGTTGACCAAGACTCTGTCCAACCTGGCCCTGAACACTGACAGGGAAAACACTTTTTATTGTCTTGCATAATGGTAGCTAGATTAAGCTCTATCTGGGCTTTGGTCCTTCTAATTTTCCCCCCGCATAACCTCATAACATCCTTTAGTCCTTCTGAGTTGCCTGCCTCTTCTTCCAAAGGCTATAAATTCCTTTTTTTTCCTATGCTCTAGTCAAGGCGTCCTGTTCTCCCAGACTGGTCTTTCCCACTGCCTCGTCTTTTGGCACATGGGGATGGCTTGCTCCTCTTCCTTTAAGACCTTCTTGAATAATGCCCAGCCTTCCTGGACTCTTTTTACCTTCAGGACTGTCTCCCAAGTGACTTTGTCAACCAGGCTCCTAACACTCCAAAGTCAACCCTCCAGAAGTCCGAGGTAGCAGTTCGGCTGACCCCCTCCTTACTTCTCCGAAAATTGAAAACTTATCATTTCATGATCACTGTGCCCAAGATGGCCTCCAACCATAACGGCACCGACCAAGTCTTCTCTGTTCACAAACAATAGGTCTAGTGTTGTGGTCTGGGGTGCCTTCCCTAGCTGGTTCACCAACCAGCTGCATCTTCCACATGCTGAAGGAACCTTCTAGACTGCTTCCTCTCTGCTGTATTATAATTCCAGCAAATATCTGGTAAGTTAAAGTACCCCATGAGAACAAGGGGTAGCAACTGTGAGAGCTCTCCCAGCTGCTTATAGAATATTTTGTTTCCCCCTTCATCATGGTCTATATGGGTGGTCTATAACCAACTCCCACCACGGTATCTGCCTTGTTAATGATCAGATTCTTTTGATCAGATTCTAAAATATTAATTTTATAAAGAAATTTAAAACCACTAAATTGTAAGAGCTTTAAAAAACTAAATCTGTCTAAAAAAACTAAATAATGCTGTTTTGGGATAATGAGATTCTCACAGGTAGTATGCATCTTACTTCTGCCTCCAAATTGGCCAGGATTGTGGTTATTTTAGGATAAAACTGTACCTCCTGCTAGGTTGCACTGCTTAATGAGTGTACTCTTTCTCAAAAAACGTACTTGTCCATGAGAAACCAGGCTGTAGTCAGATCTTAGGCTTGTACTACTGACAGCATTTAACATGTAGAAAACGGGTTGTTTTCTGTTCTTGCAATTAAAAGGCTGTAGAAAGTCGATGTTTTGCTCTGCCTTATTTTGCTTTGGCTGGGCAGTTTCAGCTCATTAATTACTGAAGTGTAGCATTCACCTTTTTGTTTTAGCTGTATCTAATGCTTACCTGGATAGGACAAGAGACTGAAAACTTCAGCCTTGTCATTTTCAAATGTCAAAGTTTGTAAAGTTTTAGCCTTCAAGGACTAACTCTGGGAAGGAATTAGAGAATCATAGTTCAGTTTCTGTGGTAAGATGGTCCTTGCCACACTCCCAGAGGCTGCCAGCAAGAGTGGTGGGTCGGATGATGCTCTTGTTGCATCTGCTGGGACTTGCACAGATGCCCATACCACAATTCATTCTACTGCCCTTGGTTTGTGCTGGTGACCTGGAGTGTAGGGTTGCCACAGCTGTGTTACCCTTCACCTGGCCCAGTAAGTGCATTAGCAAAGCCATCTGTACATGCATGACCACACATGTACAGTGCCAGATTTTCAGTTGATTGAGTCGCATTTCCCCAAAGATTAATTTGGTACAAGATATCACCCTAGGATTTCAGGCTACCTGTGAATCTTTGAAAACTCTGATCCTCCCTGATCTGCACTGCTATTGAGCAGGGCAAGCATGGTGGAAAGGGAAAAATAACCCTATGATTAGTAAATCTCCACAATATCTTGCACTGACGTAAAAGCAATGAATTTAGAGTTTTAACACTTCTAAAATGAAATGTTTTGACCTGCTGTTAGATTGGTTAAAGGCTCCTTAGAACTGACTACAATTTATAAGTATTATGCTGCAAAAGCACTGATACTATCAGCGGCACCCACTGGAAAGAAGTATGCTACATCAAGCACATTTTGAAAATGTTACCACCTAAAAGCTTCTCTCCCACAGAAAATAGATTGTACAATAGCTTATCAGTTGGAGAAGAGTGTACATGGGAAAAAGGAAGAAATAAAAATAACAAAACCTACTCCTGTGTAGAACATTAGAAACATTGCACTAACAAAGACCTTGTATTCCACACAGAATTAGTGCTGGCAGAGGCAGCTCGCAGGGCTGTGGGTGTACTCAGCTGTGCATAGCTGATTATAGAAGATGAAAGAGCCTGGCAATTTATTTCATCTCACGCTGAAGCACTGCTGACAACTGAAAGTGAGGACAGAAGTATTCATTTGTTCAACTTCTGATTTAGAAAGCAGGCTTCAAATGATACCACAGAAAAAGTGGAGGGAAATGCTGTGGTGTAATAAAATGCCTATTTTTTTATTTTGCTGACTTCAAGATTTACGTTTTCAGCTGTTAGGGGGTTTTGTGGAGGGGAGAGCTGATATTTGAGAAGCCTACACCACTATATTGCTGGTGAAAAAAGCAGGTGGTGTTGGCCTAACTTAATACATGTAATAACATGTTATATACACATGCAAGTATGCAAATGGGGAAGCAAAAGATAGATATGTACACATTTATATGTACATAACACCTTTCTTCCTTTCTGTTGTACTGTGGCCTCAGGAGTTTCATAATCCATTTCAGAGCTGAAATATCTGAACTGGGATATTTAGCTGTAGTATTAACATTTATTCAGCAATCATAATAGTGTATAATTTCTGGTAAATTGGATGACATATATTTTGCTTTTATTGCCTTTTTTCACGCACTAGAGCTTCAACGAGAGATGGCAGGAGCCCTTAAGTGGGGAACATATGCAGGTGTACTGGCTAAGGAAAAGACAGAGTACAAAGCCACAGTTTGGAGACTCAGGCTGGACCCTGCATACCCCTCATCTTTGTGCCTGTGGCAGGCAGAACAAGAGAAAGTAGCCTTAAACTGTGGGTGGAAAAAGTCACGTTTCAAAGGATCAGGACAGCAAAACACGGGAAAAGAAAGTCCAGGAGCCTCCCTCCCCTTCAACCCCTTCCACACTGGAGGTCTTTAAGAAGGAGTCAGACTAACATCTGTCAAAGCTGACTATAGCATAATTGATCCTGCCTTTGGGTAGGAAGAAAACTAAATGATGTCTTGAGATTCCCATGGCTCTCTGTGTACGATGGTTATTTTCAAGAACCTCATCTTTATTTTTAAATTGTGGTTAACCAGCCATGTTATTTCCCTTCAGTATTAAAACATAGCTTACAAATAAAAGCAGCCTTACTATGTAAGAGTTAGAAGAAAGGTCTTCTGAAATGGTGGTTATGTTGAAATCTAGTTAAAATCTGACCATGTATTCTGGAAGTATTCTAAACATTGCATGCAGTCAATAGGATACAGCATCTCAGAAAACTGAATAACGGGCTCTCAGATTTTTCAAATAGAGACCAAAAAGAAGTTACACCCCTCTTGATATGTTGTCACAATTATGCTTATGTTCTAGAATTATAACATGTACACAGGCTAAATTCTCTTCCTTGAAATTCCAAATTCTTGTTGCTTTATTTTTTTCTTGTTGCAGAGACACAGCTAAATTATTATCCCAAAGTGTAAGCTATGTGAATATAATAATTTTTTTCACTCAGTATCAAGTATGAAGTCTCCCAGGATATCTAGGTTAAAAGCAGTTAAAAAAAATTAAAAAAAAAAAAAATTAAAAAGGAGGAAACCAAAAAAACAAACCCAACCAACCAATGAAAAAAACAAAACGCCAAATGAAATGACAAACAAAAAAAAAACCAGGCAGAACTAGGATGAAAGAGAAATTATGCCAAATCACAGCTTTTGTGTAAGTTTGCAATGGCAGGTGCAGCAGCAAACTGAGTTGGGGCGAGGGACGCTGTGCAATTTCGAATGGATCATATTAAGGTATTACTCATGAGAGACTACATGAGTAATGTAAACTAGATTAAACTACATGGATAATTTTAACTGTTGTTGCCATTTGCTGTACTACAAAACCTCTAAAATGCCTCCGCCATATGTAATTGAGTATTTTCCTTGCTTCTAGAATATCATGTTCAACATAGTAATGCAAAAGAGACTATTTCTGACACAGTTCTTTTCTCATTTACTGTTCCCTTGCAGGTTTCCCCTTACACACACAGACTTTTATACCCTGTTTTTTATTATTTGCAGTGATGGTAATAATTTTTAGAACATTCTCCTGTACAACAAAAGATGCAGTCAATGAGTCAGAAAGTGTTCAGGAACAGAAAGGTTAGAGCTTTCAAGAATGATACCTCACAGTGCTGTGACCTATGGAAACAAAAAATATGTGACCCATGGAAACAAAAAATATAACATTATCACAACAGGTTGCCAGGTAAACAGCCATTAGTCATTTAGTACTTTAACATATAAAAACCAATTAAATGTAATAATCCAAATATTCTCAAATGCTGCTTTGTGGATCTTCTGTACAGGATGTAGTGGTGTAGCAGGAAAAACACAGATGGATATCTGGTTAGGAAATTTGTCACTGATGACTGAAAATCAACTCTGCTTTGCAAAGCAAGGAATATCAGACAAAATGGCAGCTTAAGTAGATGATTATCTACATAAAACAATCTGCTTACGTTGCTCACAAAGCGAATTGTAACACTTCCTCATTTGTTGTTGTCATGCCCTGTATGTCCTTCCAAAACTGAACACCTGGTCCTGTTTGCAAGTCTCCTCTGAAAGCAACACCTAGGCAAAATTAAAATCTGAGATACTGTTCTTTTTGTCTTTGACTCCTTAGTACAGAGAGCTGGAGTCAGCCACGGCAAAATATGGAGGACAGGAGATTCATAGAATCATAAATTCGTATAATAGTTAAGATTGGAAAGGACCTTAAGATCATCTAGTTCCAGCCCCCCTGCCATGGACAGGGGTGCCTCACACTAAACCATGTCACCCAAGACTCTATCCAGCCTGGCCTTGAACACTGCTGGGGATAGAGCATTCATCACCTGTTTGAGAAAGCTGTTCCAGTGCCTCACCACCCTCACAGTAAAGAACTTCCTCCTTACACCTAACCCAAACTTCTCCTTTTTAAGTTTAAAGCCATTCCCCCTTGTCCTACAGCTACAGTCCCTGATGAAGATTCCCTCTCCCACACCCTTGTAGGCTCTCTTCAGATACTGAAGCTGTGCTCGTAAGTCAGCAGCAACTACCTCAATGTCATCATATCCATAAATAGAAGGATCTATATCATGTTTATTTAACTGGTTACTTCTAGGTTAATAGTTTTCTCTTCTAAATCAATATTTGACAAAATCACTTGAAGAAGGAGGAGCTTCAGAATGTGAATAGTAAGACTCCTGTGAATCTAGATGACAGTAAGCACTAACAGCCAGCACCCATTTAATTGACACATTTTCTTTGTATATGGTCTGTTTGATGCACATTTTGACCATGGAATATGACTGGTTTGCTTCTGTTTGCCTCATTAGCACAGTATTACAAAGTATATATAATTTTACGAAAGTAACTAGATAAAAGTGTAATTTCCAGATAAGAGAGTATTCAATTTTAATGAATGCTGTTTCACAAAGAAATGCGTTCACGATAGTTTATTTCACAGCATGTAAAACAATTTTTTCAAGCAATGATATATTGGTAGTAACCACTTTTGAAGAACCACAATAGATGCTAAAGGAAATTATTATCCAAAGATAATTTGGAAACTGTTTTGGGTTTGTTTTTTTTTTTTTTTGCTCATAAATTCAAAACCAAACTGTACTCAATATATTTACCAATTACCTTATTTGAACAGGTATAAAACCCAACTTTTCTTTTGTGGAAGCAGAAAGGTTCAGCTCAAACTTCATTGCAGGCAGCAACAACCTAAGTCACATTGACATTAAGTATTCATGTTTCAAAATGATTGTATCACCACTGAAACAGTGTGGTGCTGTCTGTGGCAGGGGATGGTGTCATTCTTCAGAAAAACACAAAATTAAAATGGGCTGTGCTGGGAATTTCTGTTTTGAGGGTATCCAAACGAAAGCAAGATCTCTGCAAGCTCTTTAGCTATAGTGACCCTGGGAAAGGTTCTTGAGTCTTTCACCTCTACCTGCAGCACCTAATCCCCACCTTGTGTGAAGCCATGACAGGGAAGCATTAAGGAGTTGGTGTCCTTGCCCGCACTTCTACTGTCTAGTATTATCAAAGAAACAAGATAACCAAGTTCATGAGTTATAGAAAAACACTATTTGAAAGGCAGCCTCCCACAATTGTCCTGTTTGGAGGACAGCAGGCACCTGTGCTGTCATTGAAAAGGTCTGGATATGTACACAAGGGAAGAGAATTCAAAACAATACATGGGACAGAGGTGGTCAAATAGTAAAACAGCAACTCTATTACCATTGATTCTTTTCAAAAGCTCAAATTCCTGTGTCTGCTTCTGAAAGGTGCAGACTGATAAAGACTGAATATATTCTTTGTTGGAAATTCATCTAGAAAGCAAACCTAACTCACTGTAATGTGGTTAGAAAATGCAGCAGCCTCTCAAAAGGCATAGGAAGCATGAAAAGGAGAAATGAGTTGCTTCTCCCTCCCCTCCTCCCCCTTTGCAGCACTGACCTTGAAAGAAAAAAAGCACTGAACAAATCATGGAGTGCTATTCATATCTCAGGAATATTTCTCTGTGTAACAGCGAATGACTGAGTATGTTTATTCTGTCACCAGCCTTAATTCCCAATCAATCCACTGTCTCTGATTTTTAACCTAATATGATGCCTTCTCCTTCAACATTTATAGCCCTTTGAATTATACACTGGTGTAATGTTTATATTCTAGAAATGTAGAAGCAGGAGACAAGCATATTTTATTAGTACATTTTGTCTGCCTGTTTAAGAAATTAATTCCACATCTGAAAAAGTGTTCTGTAAAAAACTGTTTTTCAGTTTTTATATTCCATACATGCTGAGGCTTCAACAGCCTTGGATTGTGAATGTACTGAAGGTCAGCCCTTCAATAAAAAGTGTCAAAGTAAAAAAATAGTCACCAAATATTTTACAGATCAGTTTTCATAAAACAACTAAGAAATATTAATTTGAATTACTGCTAGAAAAAAATCTGGTCCAAGTTAAGCTGATGGTGGTTTGGATGCTTCAGCAAATGTCTGAATACTACGTACAGCTTTTACTTTTCCAATGAATTTCAACCCAGATACAGGAATGAACATTATTTTGCTGGTAAAAAAACAAAACAAAACAAAACAAAAAACCCCACTAAAACAAAAAAGGAGAAACAAAACCCAAGAACAGTTATTCCTTTCATAATGTTCATGTTACTACTCTCTTTTTGTGATCTAGCAAATGCCAGCTAGGAATACAGGGAGAGTTTTCATGCCCAGAAGGCATGAGACTAGTTAAAAAATGTAAAACAGAGTAAATCATTTTACTTAAGGACTGAAGACTCTGATAATTGTAGGAAAAAGACCAGAATACTTTGGTCAGTTACTATGGAAAGCTGTGTGGCAGAGAAAAGTCTGTGATCTTTTAAGTAGGGAATTATTCACAAAATTTTAAAATATGAAAAGGGAAAAGTCATTGTGGGATTAATTAAGCTATAGTCCTCCCACACGCTGTCTTGTGAGGAGATTATCTCTGGCAGTATTTTCAGTGCAGAAACCAGGCATCTTCCAGGTTTTAGCTCTTGATCTCTCCCACAGAGGAGCAAATCATGAGACAATGAGGAAGAGTCTAAGTAGATAGAATGCAAGATAAGGATTCAGTTTTGCAGGAAACCTTGGCCTAATTCCCAGTCTTATTATAGAATGTAGCCTTGCAGAAATAATTTAGGTATTTTATACCTCATTTTTTTCTCTATTTTAGTACCTATGTAAATCTCAGAAACAACAAAAGGTAAATTCTGTTAGCTGCTGGGAAGGAAACATTTCAGCTACTAAGCTTCCAAGGCTGAATAGAGTCTTTGAGAAGTAGTTAAGGTTATGAAGTAGTTGGCTGAGGCGGCCAGGTTGCTGAATGATGATGGTGACATGCTGCCTATCCTTTAACCATCTGCCCACATACACTAATCTCAGGTCCACTCCTACAAGCGTCCTCTAAGACCATGGTATACAACTACTCTGAAAGGTGTCTGTGTGCTAGCAAGTCCTGATACAACACCTGCTACCGCTGAGCTGTTACCATGTTTACAGCTCATGGAAAATAACAGCCCCTCAAACAACTTCTGAGCACATTTAGGTAACAAGGTTGTCCTGCGGACCTATCCATGAGGCAATTTGCTTTGTCTTCCTCTTCTTGAAACAGGAAAACTTACTGGTGAAGACATAAGTTGTGCTGTCTCATCTGGGCTTGACACCCAGCAGCTATTCTTATCTAGACTTCATTAACTATATAGCCGTGTTCTTTAAACCAGCAGTGTCTGGGACCTTGCTCCCTGAATACTGGTGTTTAATGACATGATGCAGCGTTTTCATTTTCAGAGACACAGCCTGTAGCTTTAGCTATTTCATTTGAAATAACACAAGCAAGTCCAGATGATCTTAATTCTCCCGACTTAAGTGGCAGTAGCCAGAATTTGTATCCGGTGGCATTGCCAGGAACCACAGCTTTCAGGGTTCTTCACCAACAGTTTAAGCTTCTTGTCTGATTATTTCCCCAAACTATGGGTCCTATTTCCAGTTACCAAGGCTGCCATATATAATTGCAAGAGGGGACACAATTGCAGCACCTTCTAACTTCCTTCAGCCAGAATAATGAGAATAGCTCTAAACAGGAAGCCAGAAGGAAGGAACTCACTCAACAAATCTGTTCCTTGTTAGTATTACTGGTGCGTGGTAGCAGTTTCCTTGTAATAAAGCTCTGAAATGCCATTGCAGACTCCAAGTGATTCTAAACATTTAGTAGTACTTGAAAATGAGTGCCAAATACTCAATTATTTTCTATACATTGTCCTCCATTTCACCCCAGATTGCTGTTTTACATGCTGTAATAAAGACAGTGAAAAACTATATTAGACTGAGAAGCTGTATAAGCCTTTACACCTTCCCTTTCTTTTACTAGCATTTTAAGACTTCTTTTTTGTGTGTGTGTGTGGGCTGATGTATGCTTGCTTATGTCTAACCCTTTTATAGTGCTTTGTCCTCATACAAATAATCATGAAAGCACATCAAATAATAACAGCAGGGGAATTACTATGCTGCCAAAATGTTCCCATCAAGCAGCTAGAGTGTAGCTATCATTATAATAATTTTGAGATGTTGAATGTAGTTAAACCAGGTAGCTCAGCTCCTCTGAAGTCTCTGAAGCTTTTCTCCTAAGAGTAAAGGAGCTTATAACTATAAATAAAGATCAGTAAAGTGTACCAGGAAAAAAGTCCACCTATGTTGCTGAATGCATATATACATATATATATGTGTATTTGTGTATATACGTTCAGCTCCACAACCATGAAATAGATAATTTTAAAGGTTTAAATGTTTCAATGTGTCCTTTTTTTACTTCAAGGTTTTAGCTATTCCTCAGGGTGAAAATGAGGAATGTAACAAGAAAGGGACATCTGTTTTAGTCTTTCTCCTTGATCTTCACTGCTCCTCTAAATGCAGTTCTGTGCAGAAATGCTTAACTTAGTAGAGGATGTTAAGCATTCCAGGTGATATTTGTAGTTAATTGAATTAGCATAGCAAATTGTTTTCCTGCTTTACCCCCCCTTGCTACCATTTGTAAAATGGAATTACATGATTTTACTTCACAGACATGCAATGAGACTGAAAATATAATTTTTACTCCCTTTAAAGAAGGAAAATTACCTAAATGTGTCATGTGTTATGTGAGAACTGGTGTTAAATTAGTGGGTTTGTCTTTGGCCTCTGATTCCTAATATTATTTGCAGAGAGAGCTGCACTTGTCATTCTCTTCCTGAAGACTCATTTTATTTTCTTGATTTCTGCTTTGAGAAAACTTCATTCATTACTCTAAAAGTCAGTAATCTGCCTTTTATTTTTTTTCTTACCTTCTGTCTCTGCTTGTTTTCATTTGTTGGCTTTTTTGTGTTTTTTTTTTTTAAGGTCTCCCTCCAAACCACCTGTATTCATTTCTTCAAAACTTTGTTCACATGTCAGGAAATATTTCACATCTGAGGCCTATTTCAGTTCTCTAGATCTTTCTTTGACCTTCTGACAACAGTGTTGCAGGCTTACCTCTGGCTGATTTCTCAAGTCCTCCACACTTTTTATTCCATGCAGATTGGAGGTATGTCTTGAGGAAAAGAAAGCATTGTAAAATATGTCAGTGACACTTTAAAAATACCTGAGGTAGACAGCACTTATGCTAAGGCACTGTGAAAACGCAGATACAGAAAGTCTCAAAGACAGCTATCTGTTCTCTGTACTAAATGGTTTAGTATTTGAATATTACTCAGCCTGAAGGTATAGGGACAATTCCTTCTGCGTTTTCATACATATTTTTGCCATGCCCTCCAAATTCATGTGGCCTGTTTAGTGATTAAAACACATAATGGGAAAAAATACATCGTAAAGAGATGAGCCTGTAATATCTTCACTTTGCTATAATGAATGTGACATATCTGCTGCCACCTCTTAGAAGGTGTTTTGGTGAGCCATATATTCCACAGAATATGCCAGAGAGTGCTTACTGTGAAATATTTTGCTAAGGCCCCATTGCAGAAATAGATGAATAGGGAGAAGTGTAAATATAACAGCATAAGTGTATACTGTCTTGTGGGTAGTGAAGGTGATAAGATTTGCATGAAAAAGAGTTTGGGAATGAGCTCTGAGGCCTTGGTGCTTTGACAAGCCCTGGAGCGATGAGTTGGAGCATTGAAGGACAGGAAAGGTAAACAAGCAAGCCTCGAGAGGATGGGCCAGGATGTAGTTGTGGTGGGAATCTCAGTTGTAGGCCAGAGGATGTGGGGTTGTGAGAGGGTCTGTAACATTGTAATTGGACTATTTACCTGGAGAGTTTCACAGTGGCCAATGAGATTGAACGTTGTATCTATGTGCAAGTTGGGAAAGTACTGAACAGGGGGATAAAAAGGGCTTGGTGATCATAAACGAGGATTTGAGTCTCTCCATCAACTTGAGTCAGTGTTGTGAAATGCCACAAATGGTGCCCAACATGGGGCATGAAAAGCGATTAATTGTCAAGGTGGCGTGGCTCAGCTGAACTGCTTGCTGAACGTAAGCAAAGGTGTACACTGAAAGGAAGCGAATTCAAACTGTACGGATTGCCTCTTGTAGGACGGTGGTAAGCGGCTGAGAATTACGGGGTCTACTTTAACAAGGGAGCAGGGAAATATTCTAGACGTTTTTGCTATGATTCTTAAGCAGTATGGGAAAAAAGTTCGCAGGGAAGAATTGAAACGTATCCTTCTCTGGGCATCAAAAGTCAATCCGTCTAATATTTATACCCCAGAGATTTGGGACAACATTGGTTTTAATTTGTGGGACTGCGCTACAAAGAAATGATGAAGTTGCCAACCCTTTATTGAGCTCTTGGGAAAACCATTTCTGAAACTTTGAAACTTCATGCCGGCTCACAAGCACAGGGGGCAGAAGCGGCACCTTCAGCTTCCTCACCACCACCCTCTTTGCCAGACTCTGCCGTGAGATCAAAAATTCAGTTTGCTGTTGTTGCTCCTGTGGTTCTGCCGCTTGATAATTCTGATGATGACCTGGATGGCCCTTTTGACCCGTGGCCTGTGGATCCGAAAAAAGGAGCCTGATTTGTATCCCCCAGATCCTTACAACAAATTGGCAGCTATAAAGTGAGACGCAAGACGGGGGATGTAGATGGATTGTGTGCTTTCCCGGTGGTGTATCTGCCAGATCAAGACCCGCGGTGGGAAGGTCTCTTGTATGCTTTTATCAAAGATATAAGGTGAACTGTGACGGACCATGGACTTGGAGCTCCATATACAACTCATTGGATACAGTCTGTCTGTGATACTCATGTGTCTGGATTTTGCGTTTCAGATACTGTAATTGTGTGAAGCGTGCTTGTGGGATCCTCTGTGTGTGTGTGTGTGTGTTGAGGGCAGATGGTGTTCTGTGTTTTTTGTGTTGTGGGGATCCCGTAAAAGTTTTTAACCGGGGGAGTATAAAGGCAGTAAGGCCCCTTTATTTGTTTGATAACCATGTTCAAAAGAAGCTGCCCTCCGATTCGAATCCCAGTGCGCCACATGTGGAATGGCCAGGATGGGCATCGGAGCCGTGTAGTGCATTAAAAAAAAACCCACGAAGAAGACAAACCCTTTCAACCTATTTGAAGTATTGGGGCAGTTTGTAGAGACACCCAAACAAAGCCTAAACAGCGTCTGCGACATGCTGGGCGCATGGGAGGAGCCCTGCTTAGTGTGTTTAAAGTAACCTGGGGGTGAATCCAGGACTTGGAGGAACAGATCGGTTGAAACAAGAACTACTAACTGAAAAAGTGAGAGGGGTAGCACAACCACAGGCTTTATCAGCCACCATCCAAGCAGCATCAGGGTGGCAGAAGAAGGGGAAAAAAAAAAAAACCACGAGACGATGCAGACCTGAAAACGGAAGGAGCTAGCGCAGCTCCTGTTTCCAACCTGCCTGGCCCTTTAACTGCGGGTAATGACGCAGCAAACTCTTTGACTGTTAACACTTTGCAGTTTACTTCTGCAGCTGCTTTACGTTCCTTGTGCATCAGAATACCTGTCTTCTAAGAACTGATCACCTGGGAGAGGGGGTATATTTGTGTGCGCCTACCTACAGGTACATGTCAGTTGCCTGCTAAGTTTGTCAAGCCCGCACCATGAGTTGGACAGCCGAGTGGAAGAACCCGATGCCTAAGCTACAGGACCTGACCATGAATACCCCGGGCAAAATGAGATAGAGGGAGAGAAAAACAAATGATTGGAAAACATCATTTGGGGGCAACTGAAACGTAACAACTTGAATATGTGTGCTTGTAAAATAGCTATCATTAGAGGCTGTGATTTTGTGTATGAAACCACCTGTATTTATTAGCCAGTTGCTAAAAAGAAACTACACATTGTATTGTATGGATTTGTCACTTGTGAAAGAGATGTTAGAGCATGCAAATTTGCAGCAGCTGCTACAAAATACTAAGGCAAAAGCTAGAAAGATTCTAATATGATGGTAGTGTTATAAGCCAGGTATTGATAGTAGATATATGAAACAAAAAGAGGGGGAGTTCAGGGTTAACCCCACAAGAACGTATAGTGAAAGTTTGTTATGTTTGGAATTTTTAAATCGCTGGATGGAGAATGGACCTCTTATACAGCGCCATTTCGGGGGTTCTAAGAATTTTGAACGGGGAAAGCTCATGTTAAAAGTACATAATCTTGAAACTCATGAATGGCAAGCCCCATTCCTTTTAATAAGCTGGGGATGAGGGTATGCTTCTGTTTCCACATATAAAGGACCTCATTGGGTCCCTGCACGATGGGCTCGTCCTGCCTTGTGTTCTGTTTCTTCATCGACTGACCCTACCGTGGTTTCCTGCCCAGCTAAAAGAGAACAATGTGACAGGACAAGACACCCTGTGCCTCTTCGTTGCCACACCTACCAGTCCTTTCAGACTGCTGTTGGCCGCAATGGCAGCCTCGAATCCTGTGGACGCGTGGGATGGCTGGGGGGTATAACAACACAGCGGCAAGAAATTGAATTGTTAAGATCTGTAAAAATGGGTATGTATCTGTATTTTAATTATATAGTTCGAAACCAGTTGTTAGTACAGAATGTTAACTGTTCTTTAACTGTTTATTTGCTAGGCAAAAAAAAAAAATTATTAAGAATGTTTGTTTTGTTAGTTTTTGTTAACTTATGCAGTTTCTTATTAATCGAGCCCTTAAGTAGGTGTTTATAGTGAATACACAAAACAAGGGGGAGATGTGGGTAGTGAAGGCGATAAGATTTGCATGAAAAAGAGTTTGGGGATGATCTCTGAGGCCTTGGTGCTTGACAAGCCCTGGGGCAATGAGTTGGAACATTGAAGGACAGGAAAGGTAAACAAGCAAGCCCTGGGAGCATGGGCCAAGATGTAGTTGTGGAGGGAATCTCAGTTGTAGGCCAGAGGATGTGAGGGTTGTGAGAGGGTCTGCAACATTGGGATTGGACTGTTTACCTGGGGAGTTTTACAGGGGCCAGTGAGATTGAACGTTGTATGTATGTGCAGGTTGGGAAAGTACCGAACAAGAGGATAAAAAGGGCTTGGTGATCATAAACGAGGATTTGAGTCTCTGCATCAACTTGAGTCAGTGTTGTGAAATGCCACACTGTCTCATCCTTAATTTTTATTTTATCAACAGTACTGACAGTTTACAAAAGATATTTTAGTTACAAATATGCATTATAATTCCATAATTCTAGTGAAACTGAACTTCTTCAGAAAATGTGAATGATTGATTTAATGGACTCACAAAGGTTGTTTCCAGGGTTGTGGCCATAATTCTGCAATTACAGTGAAAACAAAATAACAAAGGTGTTGGGAGGTAAATTGTTTTGTTCTGCATCCGCATTTTACTACTGCGTAGCATCTAGTCATGTACTTCTGAAATAGCAGAATAAGAAAACCAAGTTTTTTCATTTTTGGGCTCTGCAAATATTCAGCTGAGTGACACTCATCTCTATGGCCCACTAAATGACCAAGAAACCTGACTTGCAACAGGGTTTGCAAGATCATATTCTTACGTTGCCGTAAAATGCAGTCATCATTTTGATGTCACTTTTGTTCATTGAGCACAGTGGAAGTTTGCAATAGTCATCTTATAGAATCTAATATCATACACCAAAGTTAGGACCCTAGTTGCACTTAAATAGTAACTTATTTTGGAAAGAGAAAAGAGGCACATTCAGACAGTGATGCGGAGCTGCATGGTGCTGGTTATCCCTTTGGAGGTCACCAGCCCTCTGCAGTCACATTACAGGAAGCCCAGAGTGACAGAGGTTCCTGGCTTTGATGTCTCAGACAGGTGCTTAAAGTTGGGTTATATGAATCATCTCTTTCTGTCTGCTTTTGCTTTTCCTGAAATCTTTAGGCATCCTATTGTTCTTTTGAATAGAAGTAAAAAGACTTCTTCCTCTCTCTCCTCTATATAGCCCATAAGCAGAGTTTAAGATACACCTTGATTTTCATGACCTATTTTCTTCTGCAATTCAAATTAGTCTTTTTCTAAACCTCAGCATTTTCAGATATTGCCTCTGAAATGACAGTTTCTTTTTTGAAATCCCATTAGAAATGATTTGAAATACTCTGTTTACAAAAGCTTTCGTCTTATCCAGTAAAACAAATGACTGACTTACCAGATTTCAGAATACTTGTAAGGTGAGCTTTACAGATCCCATTAAATGTTAAAAGGTTTTTGCAGGAGCAGTGTGCCTGTTTTCAGACATTCAGCTCACAGTGTGCTTTTCCTAGATCTTCGGATTTGTGAGATGCACCAACAAAATACAGAAAAAGGAATATACTAATTTGAAATAGGTCAGTCTAAGGGTGAAATCCTAAGACTGGTCATTTTAAATCTCTGGTGTTCCCAGTAAAGTTCAGGAAGGTTGAGAATATAATACAGAAAAAACCAGACTTGAAGTACAGAAAAGATTGAGTGAACTGTACAGTCATGACCCCTGTATATAATAAAAACAGTTTCTGGGCAAAATTAAGACTGCTGTTAGAAGTACATGTACAGATTGACTGCAGATACATACAGCAGTGTAATTTTTGTCCACTCTGACTTTTCTACTGCTTGATTAAAAGACTAGACATTTTCCCTTGAGATTCACTCCTCTGCCTAATGTGCTGTAATTGCAACAGAGTGCTTGGTACAGCGGCAATGAGCACTATTCTGTAATAAATTTAGGTCACTGCAGAGTTCATCATGTAGTCCATGGCAACAGAAGATACAGCACTGGTTAGTCCAGCTCTAGCTTTTAGCTGTAGTGTTACTGATTCTCCTGTCTAATGATATTAATAGGGGTAAATGTAGGCAAATTGTGCAAGTCCCAAAGTCTCTTCCTTCCTATGTATGTAATATTTCAGCAAGAGAAATAATGTAACAGCATTATAACAGAAATGTGACCAGAAGAATATTTAGCCAAGGAAAAGACATTCACATTTTACCTTGGAGCATTCCTTTCCTATTACCATATAATCCCTCAGATCGATATTTTTGAATCCTTTTGTTTTTACAAACCTCTACACTTATTTCTGTAGTGAAAAGCAGATGGAAATTGTGCAAGGCTTTCAGAAGCATTGATTGCAATTGCTAAGTATTTGGAATGAGTTTGGGGAGCACTATGCTACAAGATTTTTTTTCTCTCTGCTTTTTTATTTGACCTTCTGCTGAGAACATTTTATTCATTAAGCTTGTTTCCAAACTGGCCGTTCAGATTAAATCCTAGCTGCAGGCTATTTGCAAGTTTTTTCACTTCAAGGTTTTTTTAAGTTTTGTTGCTTCACCATCTGATACGCTGTTCTCATGCTGCAGTAGGAGTATCAGTAGGATTCAGATACTGTACTCTGGCTTGCATAAAACTACACAACTAACGTTTTCTTCATTTAGTTAGGTATTTTAATCTTTTACTGGGGCTGACAGTGATTGCTTGTCAATTACCATATCTCCCATGGAAAGATAGAAAAGTTCAAGGAGTTGAAGCATAAATATAAAGCAGTGGAATATGAAAAAAAAAAAAAACCAATCCAAAACAATAGGGTGGGAGTATGGTTTGAGTTTAACATATAATTAGAAGTGGGAACAATGAACTGCAGTGGACTACAGAAGGTGGACACTTGGGTTTTTTTTAGCTTTGAAAATCTTAGCTTTAAGAACCTCAAATAATTTTGAAGAATTTAATAGTAAGAGGTAGTGCCACTTAAATCTCTTGTAGCTGTGAATGTCAAGAAGAATGGCAAAAGAATATGGACTGCAGAAAGATGGGAGTAAATTGCCTAACAAAATAAAGGCATCAGGTTGCATCTATCTTAATTATTTGCTTTGTGGCAAATCTGAAGTATTGAACCAGCATTATTAGAATGCATATTTTGAAGGGAATCTAAGGAAGCTAAAAGCTTCTTACCTGTAACTAGTAAGTTCTTGAGCATTCATGATATCATCTAGTATTTCCTTTTAAAATTTTTCCCCTCTAAGTTCCTAAGATGGAGCTTTTTTGTGATCCATAAACTGATTTCTGTTAGAGTCTTTTCAAAGACACCTCAAAGATGAAGTCTAAACTGTTGTGTGGTATTAGATGACTGATAGCCCACTTAACTAGATCTTCTCTGCAGATTTCTCTAATTATTCTTCAGTTTCCAGATTATTTATTTTTGGTTTATAGCAGAGCACTTCTGAAACATATGGACCCTAATATTCATGACATATAAACTATCTTTAGTAAAGTCAGTGAAGCTGCACAAATTTATGTCAGCTAATGAGCTAATGCACATTTTATACAGCTCTTGCTTATGGAAAAGGTTAATGTTTTTAAGACCTTCATTTGACGGTCTATGAAGTGTTGTTTATTTCAAGGTATGTGTGGAAAAATACACTTTTGAAAGAGAAATTATGAAAAAAATTACAGTTTTGCTTATACCTCATAGAAGTTATTTACATGGTGAAGAAAAGAGAGACAAAGGAGAATTTCAAACATCTCTCAAAATTCTACATTTTCAGACCCTTTCACCAGATACAAGTCTGACCTAAATCTGTAGCTGTATGACACAAGTAACTCCTTTCTAAAACAATACTGGACTGCTTATGGCTCCTGAGTTTGATTCCAGTTCTGTAGTGTGTCAATAACTTTGAGTGAAGTTGGTGAAAGGTACTAAGATCTTCCTGAGATAGACTCAGATCACAGGCTTTCCATGTCAAGTCACTTTTGTTTTCTACTTTTAACAGTACAGAGGAACTGCTTTAATATGGCTTTTCCATCCTTACCCTTTATTCTTAGCTTATTTTTCTACAACATTTATGATCTTTCTTTCAGGACTGATTTCCCTTGCACTCCAGCTGTGCTTACAGTTCTTTTCTTACATTCCCTTTTTCCAGATGTATCTGCTGTCAATTTACTCCTGTTTTTACTCACTCATTAATTTTCCCCAAGTAAGGATATTGTTGCAGACCTCAAGATTTGTCTTTAGATAAACCTGTCTCCAGCAGTCATGACCATACATTCTTGTTTTTATTCTCAGATTAAAAACCAAAACCGAACTTCCTTTTTTACTCTGTAGCTTTATTGCTAAATTTTCATTATTTTCCTGAGTGCCTTCGATCTGCTGGAATTTATTTCTCACATCAGGCCAGCAGCCCTAATGTGAGAAGACGAGGCCCTGTTGATCATCTGCAGGTTTCTAACATTGCCGGTTTGAATTTTTAAGAAACTTGCAAGGCAATCATCAATACAGTCTAGGAATCAAGATCTTAAAATAGACATAGTTTTAGGATAGCCATTCAGTATAGTTTTACCGGGATACAGATTTTTTAGGGAAGGTTTTACTTTCTGATGCAAGGCAGTCAACAACTCATAAATTGGAGAACAGACTCATATGTAATGAAGTCTTCATAAGGTCCTCCTACTAGAATATAGAAGATTAATGACAAACTTTGAAATTTAATGTCCCAGTTCCCTATCCACTGTCATGATAAAATGAAAAGAGATTACTGTTGGATAAATAGCACTGAAAAAAGTATGTTTGTGACACCTGCACTGGAAAAAGTATTTGGTGCTTTACTGCTGATGGAAGTTAGGATCTTATGAGCGAAGGAAGAAAAATTTCACTTAAGACAGACGGCATTGCAGAAAATCATTTGGGTATTTCATGTGGCATTTTAGAATTTTCGCATACTTAAACCTTTTTGAGATGGTTTAAATTTAAAAGAGATTCAAGCCTTTTAAAACAATGAACAAAAGTTGTCTTACCATGTTCTTCTGCATCATAGTGGAAAGTTTCCAAAGACTTTTCGTATTAAATAGCTGAGGTATTTCTGGAAGTCTGAGAGGGAATTACTACCTGGAGACAGCCTGTTGTTTTTCTGTTTAGAAACCTTGAAGGTGGCCAGAATCCAGCTTTCCAAACTAGCTGTCTAAAGGATAACAAGGTTATATAAAGGTTCTCACCAAACTGTAGGAAATGGGGGAAAAACAAACATTTGATGACCACATGTTTCTTATGAACCTGCAGAGATTTCAAGATTTTGATACATGCTAGGATCAACTAGATAGCTAAGGCGAAAGGTAATAGAGTTTTACTTAACGTATTATTTTCATTTTTTTTTTCCTAACATAGTGTGACCACAAAAGTAAAAATGTTCATCAATACTGAACAGAGTGCCAAAGTTACTAAACACTTACTTTATGCTCACTATAAAATTAACTTAGATTTTCAGAGAGTACCAAATCTAAATGGATAGCAAATGTCAATACACTATCATATAACACGTTGTTTTAAAATGTAATTTGCATAAATAACTGAAATACAAAAGAAAATTTGTTTTCTGTTAGCATATTCTGAATGTAACTTTTGCGCTCTTTGCAGCTGGGTGCATCACACCATACATAATAAATACTGCGAGCTGTCTTGTAGGAAATAGTCTGATCATCACTAGGAACTGATAGAAAGTTCATTGCTTAACCTGCTTTTAGAATAATGTTGAGCTTTGTAAATATATGTATTCATAGGCTGGTACAAGAATTTGTCTCTTCTACCATTTCTCACAGTGCTTTCATCAATATATGATTTTTTCTCTGAATATTTAATCACTGCTTTCTCTTTTGTCCAGTCTACCATTCTGAGCAACCAACACATGCTTAGGATTAGAACCTGAGGTTTAGTACCAAATTTAGAAGAAAGAGAACAAGTGGATCTGAAGTTTGTATCTGTTGGGCAAGAAATGCAGGGACTGTTAGCAACAGAAGTGGATATCTCTCTCACATCCCTTGTAGGAACAGAAAAGTAAGTGTTGCCTATACACTGTAAACTGATAGACTTGATCTCTAAGATCGGTCCGTAAAAGCTTCTACTTGCCTACAAATCCTGGATTCAAACCCCATTGCCAAATAATTGCTCATAATTTTTGTGACAAATGTTGACACATTTTTCCATACCTCCCTCTCTCCTACTTGCATAATTACCAACCAGGCTAAACGTTTCCTACAGGCACGAAAAGAATCTACCTTCAATATTTTGATGATCTATTAATGCAGGTACTATCTGATTGAGTTTTCTGCTTGTGCACTTGGTATGTAACACTCTGTGACCTTGAAATATGAGCATTAAAAGCAGGATACCTTATCTTGCTGCATGTCACTATCACCAAATAAAGCTTCTATTATGGGTGCTTTGAAGTGAGCTGGAGGTGAAAAGAGAACCTCTACTGTTAAGCCTACCTCAACACAAAGTCTGTGTTATTTATTTATGATGTTGCAGGAATCATCTGCACTTTCTGTAATAAGCCCAGAGCTGTGTGTCTTTCATTTCAGCTGACATTTTGCTGTCATTTGCCAGGTTAAATAACTACTGCGCAATCACTTCAAGCTGATGCATAGTCATTGTTTTGCACAAGATAGATATTTAACTCAGCCAAAAGACCTTTTTGAAGAATAAAATTTGACAAAGTACATTTTTGAAATTAAGTAGGTTTGCACCAAAATGCATTTTTTGAGATAGCTAAAAGGATTTCTGCAGAGAATTTGACAAACTATTTTACTGCTGTGCACAAATTAAAAATGAAAAAAATAGTTATGAGTAAAAAGGATTTTTTCAGGATTCCAGGGTACTAAAAAGCTTTTATTTGGGATTATGTATTCTTAGCCTCACTTGATAAAATGTTTGAAAGCTGTGTCTGTAAAGACAAAGAGCTGTCATATACACACTTTTGAATGTGTTAAAAAGGAGCTAATAAAATGACATTTTTCCTCTAACTTGCATTTTGTTTGTTATTCCCAGGATTTGATTTTATCACAAGGCAAATTCTTGATAAACCTACTGTATTTCATGATCCTTTAGCTTGCTTGATCATGCCCTAAAATGATGGAATCACCAGGTATGTTGTACATAGAGTAATTGAACATCTCTGTCTCTCTAACTGCAAGAGGCAGAAAATTGAACACACTTCAAGGATAAGTTTTGCCTGCAGTTTTTTAGCTTCTGAGAAAATTTGCTGATAGGTTTGCTTGGATACTTGTACTCCTACTTGAGAAAAAATATAAAAAATAATAACAGTGCAAGCTGTACAAAAATGGACCGGAACTGTTCACAGCTGACGAGCTATTGTTAGTTAAAGATCTAGAGACTGCTGGTTAATAATTTATGAGCTTCTTATGCAGTACACTGTGTGACTTTCATTTTTGTGTTCATGGAGCGCATCAAATGCAAGGTGTTACTTGTAGGTCTGGACAGACTTTTTCCCTTTTTCTCTCTTCCAGTAATTCCTTAAATACCTGCTATGTTATGCAAATTTGGGAGGGTGCAGGTGAGAAAAACAAACAATTTTAGACTAAGAAAATGCCATCATGGCGTTCATCATCAATTTGTGACATTTGCTCTTCTTTTATTAAACTAGCATTTCATGAAAGCATGCCCAGACTAATTGTATTTTCATAAACTGCTGTTTTCTCCTATTAAATGATTTCATAGCATTTGCCGTACAGGAATTTCAACATGGTTAATAAACTCTATTGACTAAAGCTTTAAACCCATCCTTATGGGTCTCTTATGTGTTCCAAACTTAGTCTGAGACTTTTAATGTCAGAACTCCTGGCATCCTATCCAGTTGAGACTGATTTTGAATGGTGTTAATGGTGTTGGACAGAGTCATCATTACTTCAGTCTAGCAGTCTAGTTTCAACACCCCCCCCCCCCAAACATCTTGCCTTTTGCTACATAGATTTCTAGTCTTTTTTCCTCCAGTTTGCAGCCTTCAGTAAATGCAGATTTGCAAAGGAGGATCAAATAGTGCCTTAGCCTGACATCACATTCATTTTCACCTCCCTGCAGGATGTTTTCTGTTATTCAGTTACAGTATTACAGTTCACTGAAGTCACATCCTCTTGCAGAAAGCCACAATCAGTAGGTTTTTACAGCAGTATTAAGCAATGGAGTGTCTGGGGTTAGGTCACCTTAGCAAGGGAGAGGCAGAAACACAATTGCATAGCGAAGATGCAATGCAGACAAAACCTATGACATGATCTGCTGCATCTTCCACTGCCCTCTCACAGGAGATGTGACTCAGAGGACTGACATGCTGTGGGTGAAGCACCCCAAGCATACTAGTGCAAACCCTGTTGGGACCAGTCTTGTTTAACATCTTTGTCGCTGACATGGACAGTGGGATTGAGTGCACCCTCAGCAAGTTTGCCAATGACGCCAAGCTGTGTGGTTCGGTTGATAAGCTGGAGGGAAGGGATGCCATCCAGAGGGACCTCGACACGCTTGTGAGGTTGGGTAATGCCAACCTTATGAAGTTCAACCACAACAAGTGCAAGGTCCTACACCTGGGTTGGAGCAATCCCAGGCACAGCTACAGGATAGAGAAGAGATTCAGAGCGGCCCTGCGGAGAAGGACGTGGGGGTGTTGGTTGATGAGAAAAGGAACATGAGCCTGCTTCAGTGTGCACTTGCAGCCCAGAAAGCCAACCGTATCCTGGGCTGCATCAAAAGGAGCGTGACCAGCAGGTCGAAAGAGGTGATCCTGCCCCTCTACTCTGCTCATGTGAGACCTCACCTGGAGTATTGTGTGCAGTTCTGGTGTCCTCAACATAAAAAGGACATGGAACTGTTGGAACAAGTCCAGAGGATGGCCATGAGGATCATCAGAGGACTGAAACACCTCCCGTATGAGGATAGGCTGAGAAAGCTGGGGCTGTTCAGCCTGGAGAAGAGAAGGCTGCGTGGAGACCTCATAGCAGCCTTTCAGTATCTGAAGGGGTCCTATAGGGATGCTGGGGAAGGACTCTTTGTCAGGGACTGTAGTGATAGGACAAGGTGTAATGGGTTAAAACTTAAACAGGGGCAGTTTAGATTGGGTATAAGAAGGAAATTCTTTCCTGTTAGGGTGGTTAGGCGCTGGAATAGATTGCCCAGGGAGGTTGTGAATGCTCCATCCCTGGCAGTGTTCAAAGCCAGGTTGGACGAAGCCTTGTGTGGGATGGTTTATTGTGAGGTGTCCCTGCACATGGTGAGGGGGTTGGAACTAGATGATCTTGAGGTCCTTTCCAACCCTAACTATTCTATGATTCTATGAAACTATAGGAGGGCTGTGCACATTCCAGCTCTCTGTCATTGGTGCCTCCTGCCCAACACCGCCTCCTGCAGTTTTATCTTATCCTTCAGGACTTGCCAGAGGCCTGGTTTTTACTTTAAAATCACATTCCTAGAGGGATTTCTATGAAAAGGTGCACATTGCGCCCTTCCCAGTGGAGGGAAAGATCCAATGAAGGATGAGTTTTACAGCGTATCTTCTGACCCTAGGATTTAAATGTAAATCTCAAGGTACTAATTCCTTGGGAACAGATTATGGATGTAAACACCAACCTGTGGTGGAAATGTTAGTCATTTGTTAGTCATATGAAAAAGAAACTTGAGGCAAATAATCCTATGTGCTTGTTATCTCGTAAAAAAAATAATTGGTTCATTAGTCTTAGCTATATTAATTCAGTTGTATTATGAAGGTCAAATACAAGAAGATCCTTTTGAGTTCTCATAAAGTTAAGTGAAGCTGTCCATATATTTACCAGAGTTTCTTTCTTCCTAAAACCACGATGTCAATAACACCTTTAAGTAATTAATTAGGGAGAATAACCAGGAATATAGTGAGAGACACAGAGTAAACGAAGAGACCATATAGCTGCAGAAGTGAATGTTACCAGTACACTCCTTGTGTACAACTTTAATATTAGTTTCCTTTGAAAATAAAGCTATAAATGAGCTCTCATACGACGAGAGTAATATTACCAGATCAACTTATAAATACAGATTTATTTGTGGTATCTATAAAGATACAAATGAGGAAAAAGTCAAGCAAAACTGCAGACAAATTTGGAATAAAGTTTAGACTTTTATCGGTATTTGGCCAGTTATCTCACACTCCTCCTCCCCATACACGCTCTTATGGATTTGCTGGGCAAGACACAATACATAATTTTCCTGTGTTCCTATATTCTTTTCCATTATATGTTTTCCAGAATTGGGGTTTGGGGATTTCTGTGATTTGTAAAAATATGAAAAAAACTGACCTAAATAAGCAATTGGTATTAGTATTTGTTCTTCCTTTTTCTTAGTATTTGTTCTTCCTTGTCTTACAGATATTATCTTCGACTACAGGTTAACCACTAAGCAAGAGTGCACTTGAGGAAATTGAGAACATTAAAATGCATCTCCAAATGTATTAACTTTTTATCAAAATTCATACAAGGTACAGACATTGCTCTGACTACAAAATATCTAACTAAATAGCAAGTTAAAGAACTTGTAAGAAGTGAGTGATATAAGAGCTACTCAGACAAAAAAAGAGTACACAGCCAGCAGTGAAGTTTATTGATGTAATAATTTCATTTCCCATTTATAAAAGTTTAATTTAGGCAGTTGTTTACAGACATTGCACATCATTCCAAGTCCATGGTACAGCATATTTGGTTGTAAGACTGTACGTTTTCTTCTTGTGCTCTTTCTAACCACATGATTTTAGATAATCTGAATATTTTAATAACCATTTTTTGCCTTCATAAGCAATCTGTCAATTCTCTAAAAAGTAATTGTCTAGGACAGATACTTCCTTGCCTTTTGGGGCTTATTTAATTAAAGCAAAAAACTTACTCTTATTGCACATCCACTTATGTAACATGGCGTGTTATTTCAAGACTATTTTCACATGCTGCTATCAAAATCTGTGATTTCACTTGATGTTTCAGAAATCTACCACATGCAGTTTTAGAAGTCCCAGTCCATTTGGACCATTATTCCAACACACTCAGCATATTCGTGAACTTAGTTCTCCTTTTCTTACAACAGCAACTTATACCATATACCTATAGGTTAGGGTGAACCCTTCTGTCTTCCACTCACTTTGGATAGCAGAGGTCAGGAGACACAACCAGACATGATCATGCAGGAAAAGAAAGAAAGGGAAAACACAGAACAGAAAGGTGTACTTAAGTCATGGAACAGTACCTGTTTCAGTGTGACTGTGATTGTATTTTACTGCACTGAGCTTCCATTGTACAGGAAGTGCCACAGAGCTGTGAAAACTCAACTACCAACCCACACCAGAAGGCTCGCGGTGAACATATTGGTCTTACTGAAACTATTCCTTAAAGGTGACTGACACCTGAAAAGTGTTTCCAAAGTGCGTGTAGTGGTTTTGTGAACTATATGTGGCCAAAGGAGTTGTATACCTGAATTGCACAGTGTGCTGTCACTACATGTTCTTGTAAAAAGTACTTCTCCAGATTTCCTGTAGGCCTCCTTTAGGTATTGTGAGACTGTTAACGAGTCTCCCTGAAGCCTTCTCTTCCTCAGGGTGAACAAGACCAACTCTCAGCAGAGGTGCTCCAGATCTCTGATCATCTTTGTGACCCTCCTCTGGTCTCCGTCTGATGCTGGGAGCCCCAGAGATGAATGCAGGATTGCAGGCAGGGTCTCATGAGAGTGGAACAGAGGGGCAGGATCCCCCCCTTGACCTGCTGGTCACACTCCTTTTGATGCAGCCCAGGATATGGTTGGCTTTCTGGGCTGTGGCACGCTGTCAGCTCATATTGAGCTCCTCATCAGCCAGCACCCCCAGGTCCTTCTCCTCAGGGCTGCTCTCAATCCAGTCTTGACCCAGCCTGTATTTGTGCCTGGGATTGCCCCAACCCAGGTGCAGGACCTTGCACTTGGCCTTGTTGAACTGCATGAGGTTGTCACTGGCCCAGCTCTTAAGCATGTTGACTTCACCACACAGCTTAGTGTGCTTGGCAAACTGTCTATGTCACTGACAAAGATGCTGAACAGCACCAGTCCCAGCACCAACCCCTGGTCGCCACTTAAATATTGAGCTGTTGAACACAACTCTGTGGTGTTTGTTGTTCAGTCAGTGGATGCTGTCCTCTTTATCTTTTTCTTCTTAAACCAAAGCCATACACTTGCCCCTGGTAAATCTGTAGGACCTGTCTAACTAATGTAAGGGATTTTTCCTCATACCCATAGTAGCAGAGGCCTGGGAGAGTTCAAACATGGCTTTAAAGCTATGTTTATTTCCTCTTAACAAGTAGGTGACAATTTCTGAAATATGGATTTTCTTTCACGTTAAGAATCTGGAATGCTGCCATCTGTTACCTCCAGGTAATTATGTCTGCTCTTTTTTAATCTCAAATATTATATTATCTCCATTTATATATATATATATGTAGGGTGAAATGCAGGGTATGTTCCTGCCCAGGTGCTTTGAAATTAGATAGGTGTTATGTCACAATATCTTTGTGCAGTTATGGATTTTTTTAAACAGAATATTATTACTGAAAAGAGGTTGAGCATTGCTCATGGATGTGTGTTGGAAGCCCAGGGAATGCAAAAGGTATCTGCTTTCTAACCACAACCAGAGGGTCTGTCAAAGTATAAAAAAGAAGAGACTTCCATTTCCTCCCACTGTGCTTTTTTTCCTGGTTTACAATAGTGCAATGTCTGTGTTATTGCACTCCAGATTAACTCTACTACTCCTGTGTGTGCCAGGGGACCGTGTGTTCTGAATAAGCATGACAACACAAAATTAATCCCATTTCTATAGCTTTACTTAGTTTTTACAATTTAATATTCTAAAATGACAAATGTACTGTCACCTGGAACAAGTGCTCTCTTTAAAAAAAATGCTGGTGCAAAATGTCCTGTTGGGAGTGATAAGGTTTATAGCCTTCACATCATCTGTTTCTTAAGAGTTGTGGTTTTGCCATGCAGTCAGTATAATGTGCTTTTTTTTTGTAAAAAATTACAGAAAGGAACATTTGATGTTGTATGGCCTCAATTTTTCCACAACTAGCAAAACTAGCTTTAGCTTTCAAGTAAGTGCTTTAATTTAAAAAATTATTTCTGCATATTTTGCCATTCTAGTTGGGCAGTTCTCCACAATTGCTGCCGGGCAACAGTTCCTAATCTTTCAGACATGACTGAAAACATGTTTCCAAAAATTATGTCTCACATAGATAACTACAGAGACATAGTTACATAGATAACTCTTCTACAGATACAGGGATGCAACTGCATTAAAAAATTTCCATCACAGCTCTTTGAGGTTTTCTTCTCTTACACTTCCTATACAGATGCGTCTTGTGCACCCTTCTGTTGCGTGTGCATTGGCTGAGAGCATGTCATGTTTTAAACCTAGGCGGTAACCCAGAACCACGAAGACGCTCGCTCACTCCCCAACCCCCTCCCTCCCCCTGCTCCAGGAGGGATGGAGAGTAGAATCAAAAGAATGTACTCCCACGGGTTGAGATAAGAACAGTCCAGTAACTAAGGTGTAACACAAATCACTGCTGCTACCACCAATAATAATAATGATAAGGGAAATAAGGGAAGAGAATAAAACTGCTCACCACCCATTGACCAATACCCAGCCCAACCAGAGCAGCGATCCAGCCCTTCCAGGTAACTGCCCCTGGTTTATATACTGGGCATGATGTGCTGTGGTATGGAATACCCCTTTGGCTAGTTTGAGTCACGTGTCCTGTCTCTGCTTCCTCCTGGCTTCCCCTCCTCCCTGGCAGAGCATGAGACTCAGAAAGTCCTTGGTCAGAGTACCCATTACTTAGCAACAACTAAAAACATCAGTGTTATCAGCGCTGTTCCCAGGCTGAAAGTCAAAACCACGACACTGCACCAGCTTCTAAGAAGGAGAAAAATGACTGCTACTGCTGAACCCAGGACAGACCACTATAAAATAAAGCAGGAAAAAAAGGTAATATATTACTTGTAGGCATCATTCCCTAGATAATCCATGACAAAGATTTTGCATGTAAAGGAAAATTAGCATCTCGTCTTTCTGTTGGTTCTGTTAAAGGGCAATAGTAAAATGTATTTCTGACAGCGTCATTTCACAGCTTGTATTCACTAGGAAATTATGCTTTATTAGCACATGTTCCTTCAGTCTGTGATACTATCGAAGTGTTGATCATGTATCTACTGCCAGTTTAACTTTTTTGTCATTCATTGTGATCTAAAAGCCACTTTTTTGTCATTCTGTTTGTGGAGAATTGAACAAATCGTTTTCTTCACTCATCATTAATGGCTTGCAGGGTGATGCACAATTTACTAACTTGCTTTGTGGCTGCTCATATATTGCTATTAAATTATCCAAGGGACAGAGCACTACAAAGGTATCTTGACTTCTGTTCCTGTTAATCATTATGGGATACAAATAATAGCTGTTAGCATTTCTTAAAATTAAGTTAAACCACTCTGGTTCTGTTAGAGGTTTTCAAAACTTTTCTCAAATGCTATGATAACATCAGTGCCTTCCACAAAATTCTGCCTGTTCAAAGTTTCTTTTCTGCTTCAAATAGGGGTGATATTTCTTCTTTTCTGTCACAACACAAAGGTGTGTTTTGAGGGATGAAGTGGCTACAATAATACAGTTATTCATTGTTGTGGATAGCAAAGCCTTTATGTAGATTCAGAGACATGGCTGGAAATGTAAGTGAGAGACACCTTGTTTTATTTACAGCGACATGTAGATAGCAGACAGCCATCTGACTTGTTTATTTGTATTCATATGTACTACTGAATACCTCAGCACTGCAGCTGATTTCTAAACCTCTTTGCGTTTTGTGTAACACAGGTTCTGGATACAGCAAGTGAGTCATTAATATTATGGGAGGACATTTCTTTGATGACTTTTTATCACTTAAAGGTTCTGCGGAAAGCACTGAATGTTAAGATGATAGAATTCCCTGTCTCCTGTCCTTGTATCCTGCTTGTATCCAAACCTCCTCTAATAAAAATTTTGCAGTAAGTTGCATAAGGCACCGACTTGACTTTGCTTTTTTTATTCCCACTGCAATTTGCAATTTTTCCTCTGTTTAGAGACTTTTTATTCATCCCTTGTGATGATGTTAAAACAAAAAGAAAACATGCACGATGATACATGGCCACTGGTGCCAAGGCTCATTGTCCTGTGGTGTTGATGATACAACCACAACACTTTCCCCTGCTGTGCGAAGTGCTGCCAGCCTACAGAATTAATATTTCTTGCTCTCCCTGCTTTCTGCTTCCACCAGTTAAACACTTTCTCCTCATAAAGCAAGAAAAGAACAAAAAAGGCAGAATTATTTAATCATTAAGTGAATTTTTCTACCTATTTTTAAATGATTCATATCGATACTGATGGCTAGTTTTGAATGCTTTGCACTTGCCTTCCTTTTAGTCACTGCAGAGTAGTTCATCCAGTCCTTTCAAGTGTGACTTACTCAGTAAGAGCATTTCCTATACCCATAGCTTGTCCACTGCTCAGCAATTTCCACATCTTATCTGTGCTGTTCTGTTTTTCTTATGGTTTTTAATCAATGTGTCCTTAAGTAAAAGACAGCATTTACATCTTGCATTGTAACTAACTGAAATACAGATTCAAAAGCTGAAATAGCTATTCTGCTGGGGAGCATGCATGAGCAGGTGCAACCTTAAAGAGAAGTCAGTGTGCCAAGCCCACCCATTATTGGACATACAATGGGAGTGTGACCTCTTGCTCAGCTTGCCAGAACCAGACATTTTCTTGAACACCTTGGGGGGGCAATGGCAGTACTGGCTCTATGGCCCCCCGAAACTTGCCATGCTTATGAAGAAAGACTTTGTTTTAGACTCTCTTACCACAGTACTGTCATGATCAGGGTCCCACCAAAATGTGAATGATACCAGTTAGTGCCTTTTGGGGGATGAGAATGAAGAATGAAAGTAGAGGCCAAAGCTTTTTCAGTTCAATACTTTCCTATAAATCTATGCTAGGCTACGCACAGACAACAGAAAAAACTGTAACTTCTGTTGAAAAAAAAGATACATAACGCAGAGGATTGTCATAAGACATGGGTCTTTCCCCACTCTTACTGTTCTCTGGGGAACACCATCTTTTGCACAAAGTGTGTACAGCTGGAATGGGATTTTTCAGACCTCGTAAGGATTATTCTAAATCTTTTCCCATCAAAGGCAGCAGTAAAATTACTTCTGACAGAGCCAAGAATTTAGGCCAATTCTGAGAACAGTAGAAATCTTATCTTTGGCCTAGTTAGGTGTTTGGGTTTGTTCTTATCCTAGGAGAATAATAAAATCTGTTTGTTGTTCTACTGGAATACAATTCTAAGAAACAATATTCTTTCCATCCTTTCTTCTAATAAGTTTTACTAGTAAATGTTGATTAGTGGAGCACTTTGATTTGACACGCTTTTTCCTAATATGCCCTTATTTTAGGTAATTAACCTTATGAAATAGTATGTCACTACCCAATCTTCTCTCTTTCTACTTTTCAAATAACATGAAACACTCTGTGTTGTGCATTTCTAGGAACAAAGCTCACCCATTCTTCACACTATTGTTTTCAGTGAATCAGTTATTTACAGTGCAGCCCAAGAGAGTACCTAAGAGAGTAATGGTTTTCTTGACTATTTGCAGTACTGTTCTGCTAGTGCTTTAATAAAGATGAACAATATTTAAGTGCTAGGCATTAGAGATCTCTTTATTTCAATTTGCAAGGGTGCTTTTCCTATAATTTTCTTTGGAACAAAATATATCCTGGAACATTCCTCACATTGCTCCCCTAGCTGTTGATTTGGAGTGAATTAAAGGAAACATGTTGTGAAAGGTGTATAGCCAGGGAAAAAAAAAATAAGGTCTAACATTAAACTATAAAAGTTTCAGCTTTTTACTCTATCAAACCTTAGGGTAATATCTTTTCAACGTCATGCTTTAGTAAAAGTCTTTTTAGCCCATGCATGTCTTTGTAAACAAGACAGACAAAAGCTTTTATTTTAAAAGCGAACAGCTAAGTGATTTGCCGTACACTTGCCATGAATAGTAAAGAGTAGATTTCCTCTTTTTAATTAGCACATTGCTATAACCTGGCTGCTGTTGTCTCTGTATGGATGAGTACTGTCTTATTACAATGTACCTAGTAGATAGTACTTGAAACAATTCATGGAACAAGTTAGAAAGTAAATGCAATAAAGTATTCTTGGGATTGGTTAAAAAAACTTCAGTGTTCTATTCATCTTTTTTATGGAAAGAATTGGCTGTCAAAGCTTTGAGTAAATTCAATTATAGATATTGTCTTGCATTAGAATAAAGTAGGGTTTTGTAAGCATAGTAGGGGAAGGGTTATTTTCCAGAGCTGGAATGTGTATATGCTGTTTTAAAACCAAAAGCATTGTTAGCAATTTCTCTTGTTGCAAACCATTTCTGTATGACTTATATGTAATTGGAAAAGATAATCTTTTTAATCACATTTTTTTATAAATTTGTCTGATATACTATTCTAAATGCTTTTGAAATTTCTCACAGCTATTCCAGAAAGAGCAGAATTTTGAAGTAGCAACACTAAAATAAAAAAACATTATGGTTATATTTAAAGGAAAGGGAGGATGAAGACTTATCAGAAATCTTGTCAGAAGTTTCAGACAATGAAAGAATGAAAAGAGCTGGCAAGAAGAACCTGTATTTCATGGTCACAGCTGAACTCTTTAATGGAGGCTTCCGGCAATTCACGAAAATATCCTCTCCAAGATAATACATACCTTTTTTATTGCATAAAAAAAATCATAGAACATATCAAAGAATGAAATAGAATGGCTAAATCAATTTTAAATTTATTCTGTTGTTGTAGATGTCGGAAATATTCTGTTTGGAGACTTTTAAGCAAATTTATTCATGAAGTCTTCTCACCCAGGGGATATTTAAGATTTTCTCCTAATGTTTTCTCACATAGACCTAGAAGACTCTTGTCACCTCTGAGGTTTTTTTTTTGCCTCAGGAATCTCTTCTGCCATGTCCTGTGGAAGGTGAGTGTACATGTGTGCCAGTATGAGGGTTCAGTGAAATCAGGAAAAGGTATGTGCAAATGGCTGCTGCTGGTTTTGCTTTTCTGCAAGGTTGGCAGTGGATCCTCACTAGAAATGTGCATAAACCATCTCCATTACTGCACAAGGAATGTAACTTCCTGAGTTATGATTGACATTAAAGTATCCAAGAGACAAAGCAGGCTTTCAAAGAAATTCCTGTGAAAGTATCGGTATTGTTCATATACCTACACTGTACTGGAAACTATCCAGAGTGAAAAGAAACGAGGCTGTCTTATGACCTACACTCTAAATCATGGTTAAATACTTTTGTCAATAAATAATACAGAAAGATATTAGAGAAATCTACAGTACTTTCCTCAGCAATTCCTGTTTTTTGAAGTGACTTATTGGTTTTCAACAAGTGCCACAGTAGAAGAATCATGAAGTTTTTGCTGTATTATTCACGGTAAGGATTTTCTTAAATGAAACACATTAGGAAATAAGATTTTAGAAATGTCAAAGGTGTAAGATAAGCAGATACCAAACTTCTAACAGTGAATAAAAATTTTTCAAAATTGTATGGAGCCCAAAATGCCATAGTGTTTTCATGAGACATATATGTATGTAATCATGCAGAGTGCAGAAATGAAAAGTGTGTACATACATTTTGAGTTCTATGCAGTGTATGAGAGTGAAAAAATATGGTGCCTATTTTTTATATATATATAAATGTACATATATTTACACATAGGTGTGTATATGCAGTCATACGAATGTCGTTTAAAAGTAGCTAGTAATTCAGCATGCTTTTTTTTGAAGGGTCTTGCTTTCCAGATGGTACCATTCTCATTGTTTGCATTGCAACATTCAGATTGCCAAATCCCGCATTGTTTTTTGGATACTTTATTCAAAACATATAGAAGGAAACAAAAGATGTTTTTGTAATAACTAAGAACTAATTCTTACTCATTGGTAATGAAGCCCTGATGAATTTACAGACTGTGAGGAAAGAAATGGCTCTAAATCCTTTCATATTCTAATATATTATTTTTATATGGCATGTATGTTGCAAAAAATTACCCATCTCACAGCATTAAAACCACTTCATGGGATTTTTGTATCTGATTACATGGAAAATCAAGAATTCAAATATGGTGCCTAAGGAAGGACAGTGAAAGAGGAAGATATTAACTTATACATTTATATTATGAATTAACAACTTTAACATAAATTTGAAATTATTTTAAAACCCATGTGAACTTTTCTGTAAAAAATATATAGATGTACATGTTTATGTAGAATATATGTAAAATAAATGTCTGTTTTCTATTGTCTAAGGTTACCAGATGTGAATTAAATACTGTCTCTATAATAAGATAACATGCATGTTTCTACTCATTCATGAGTGAAAAGTGTTGATATTTAAGTTGCCATTACATCAAATTGCCTTTGAACTCAGACAAAAGTTATTCAAAGGTCATCTTGGGAGTGGGTAAGATTCTACAAAAAAGTTCCACATTTGGGAAAATAGAGGAAAAATTGACTTTGCTAGTTTGTTTAAAAGAAACCCAAAACTTTCTGATACTTCTTTGAGATTCTAAATAAATGTCAGAGAACGATAATGAGCAGAGAGCGAACTGCACAGTCTAGCAGAAAGCTAAGTAAATATCTCACATAGATATTGCCTTGCCATATACCATGTATCCACATAATTTTTCTGTACAACTAAAACATGCAGCACCTGTACTGAAGTCTGACTTCTCCACCACAAAGTGTATAGATGCAAACAGCATAATGTGGCTGAAATTTTTCCAGAACTTGCTTCTCACAGCACTTTGCCTACAGCTGTAATTGATAGTGCACCACAGTAATGTGACACCTTTCCTGAAAGGTCTTTTGTGGAATACATCCACTGTACAGTGGGAAAACAAAATATGAGTCTTGACTGAATCTGGTGGTAGGACTCAAAGGACTCAAACTGGGAAACTGTTCAGCACAATTTGTATATTATGCAGATGAAAAACTAATGACAAAAGACTCTATTGGCAAACTCTGCCTTGTTACCTGGCAATGATGTGTATAGCAGCATGGAGTACCTAGACATATAATCTCTTCCAGTGTTATTTTTCAATTAAAAAATAAAATAAAATCAGAGAAATGCAATGAGAGCTGCATATATAAATAAAATTCACTTGTGACGAGTCACATAATCCCATGCAGTCCAAGTAATCCAGTTCAGTTTGGAACATAGGCATCATGATTGTATGTTATTAATTCTGAATGATGAAAGAGGGAAAGTAGCCAAGTGCTTACTGAGTCCTCATTTCTAGTTCAAGCGGCTGCTTCTTCATCCTTGCTTGCCAGTTCTGAGTGTATTTCAAGGAACATTACTGAGAACAAAATCGAACACCATCAATATTAATGATCTGAACTAGGAAAATAGCTTTTAGTGTGCAAATTAATTACCCTAATCACAGGGTTTTTTGTATCCATTTTAATGAAATAACTATTTATTTCACTGAGTCCTGAGCTTTTCTTTTGCAAATAAGGCACATTTACATTATAAATACACGAAATTTAAATGGATGACTAAATTAAATTGAGGACTGAAATAGACCTTTTTAAATACAATTTTCATAGGAAAAACAGCTAGATTAATAGGTTGGTTAGCTGACTGGCATCTGTGATTACATCTTTTTAATGTATGTCAAATAGAATTTAATGGACCTCAAGAAATGTCTACATAGTCAGTAATATTCAGGGTTTACTGAAGATGCATTTTATCTCCTATTATAGAAGTGTAGACAGCTGAAGGCATACTTTTTGTCTTTGACCAGTATAGCATAGACATATAATGATTGGAAACAATAATAATGTAAATTTGCATTTCTTCTTTCCTGTGTTATGTGCCCATTCCTCTGAAAATAACTTTACTTACTGGAATTTAAACAGGAAACTCCACTCTAAAATGGTGGTGTCTTACTGTTTGCAAAGTCCTCTGATTTAATCACCACATGCACATTAGTTTTGTACTTTTATTTTCTAATAAAGACAAGAAAGGAGCAAATGCTTAGTTCAGAGGGACTTTAAATGTATCTTTTAGATTCTGTGTGTTTTGAAAACTATTGGGCAAAGCTTTGAAAGGCTCCATATTCAACAGAAGCAATATTTGAAACACATTCTAGCTCATTTTTTGATAACAGTTCTGCAGAACAGAGCATCTTTCTCTGCTTGCTTTTTTCCCAGTCGAGCCACCAGAGACATCCTCAGCTTCCTTTGATTTGAAATGATCAATGGCAGCTGCAGCAGGCAGGCAGGGGGCCCCAGGCACAATGCAAACAAGTCTCCCAGCTCACTAGGATTTACATTTCAATTGCTGCCACATTTTTAAAGATAATTATAACCTTTTTATATTAATATTTTTCTCTGGTGTCTCTGATATTTTAACAACATAAATATTAATTTAGCACATCAAGGAGAACAAGCTTTCTTCACTGCAATTGCTCAAAGAAAATATCTCCCCAAAACACAGGGCATCAAACATGGCATTACAGACTCTGGGCGTTGGACACACTTCGAAGGGGGGCTGGATTTGATTTTTCATGGCCCTGCTCTGTTTTAAAGATTACAAGAGAAAAACCTTTCCTTTTGACTTGAGATGAAACTCTCCTGCTACAAAAGCAGAATGCGCTCACTGTCTGAGCTGACACCTGTGACTTACGTGGCTCCAAATAGTGTCTTTACCATGGTGAAAAATATCAACGAGATGTAGCTGCCTTGATAACATTGATTTTCTTGAGAAGAAAAAATGGGAAAATTGCTGCTGGTGGTACTGGGAATTTCTAAAGAGTCTTAAGTGTCATTATTGAAGACTTTTTTTTTTTTATTCTTGTTACTCCTCCAGCTCTTTATAGCCTTCCCCTTTTACATCAGGAAAAGCCATCATAATGTACAAACAGATGTTGCTTTACCTACCCAGATCATAGACCGTAATTTTTTTTTTGGCAGTTTGATCTATAAAAGTTTAGCATGTAACATGTTTGACTGATATTTTTAAGTCTTCCCTACACCTTCTTTTTTTCTTTTCTTCCACATTTTCTGATGTAACTGCAACATTCCTAACTGCCCTTCAGTGCTGAGTATCATTTGCAATTTTTACATTCAAGCACATACATGGAAATTATGTGTTATCCATAGCAACTGACAAATAAGGGAAATTAACGTGTATTGCAAAGAAAATTGATATGAGTACCCATCAGATGTTACAAGGAGGTAATTCTGTTACTCTTCTTGATAAAGTGCAGAGTTACAATCAATGCTTTGGAATCTTTTTATGGGCAAAACCTTCATTTCCTACACACTAAAGCCATGAACTTGAGCATCGCTTGAAGCTAATGGGGGGAATAAAACTGATCGTGAAATATCCATGACTAACATATATGTTGCCAAGGGAACTTTGTGTATTATGTATGACCCTTCTGTAATTGTAAAGAAATGATATTCATTTAAGTGAATGTTTAACACAGTTAAATGTACACCAAATGAGACAAAGGTCATATGCCTAAAACCACAGGATTAGTTCACTATTTCTGGTCTTGTTTGGAAAGACTATGCCTTTTTTATATCGTTGTTTCTCCAGCATATGTGATTTCTGGTCTTGTTTGGAAAGACTATGCTGTTTTTCATAGTTGTTTGTCCAGCGTATGTGATCTATATACAGCTTAAAAGAGTCCCTGCCTTTTGTATTTGGATGCCAAATGCAGCATTAAACTAAATGCAATTCTAATATTATATGCCTACATCTGGGAAATATCTCACAGCATATTAAAATTTGCATCAAACTTTAATCCTTTTTCAGCTGTTGTTTGGAGCAGCTATAGATTTTTTTTTATCATTATTATTTGTCATTATGTATTTTTATTTTTTAAGTCAAGCCCAAAGATCTTAATAGCTGCAACATAGCTTCTACATTTCTGATTCACCAGCCCTCCTCCTTGCTAAGCAGATTTTGAGCAATATGTTTTAGTTTGTTTTTCCTAAACTGTAACGTTTTTGTAATATGGATTTGGCTTTGTCTTTGCATGAATACGTTCTGAGTTCAGGGAGAGATGTTACACACAACATTACACACAGCATCCTTCACTGAAAGCCAGATTCAAATGCAATAAATGAACCTTTTAATTAGTGCCACAGAGGTTCCTCTGTCAGAGTTATGGGTCTGCACAAAGATTCCCGAAACTTTTTTGCAGTGCTCATGAGAATGAATCTACAGCACAGCAAAGCCTCTAACTCAAAGAGGAGGAAACCAATTTACCACAATTCAAATCACTAGTGGGAAAAGCTGACAAATTTCAAGACATGCAACAGCTCCAAAAGTGAAGCTGGGTCTGGATGTTATTATGCTCAAGGAAGAGGGCCAAGTTCATCTTGGTCTAATGCCACTAATTTAATACCACATCATCAACAGCACTGCAAGCAGCTGATAAATCTAAAAAGAAAATAACAGTGGATATTTGATCTTCTTTCAGGCTATCACAATGTTGACCAGCACAGTCCTGCTGCTGTACTGTAACAGATTCGAAGGCAGACTACCTAAGGTAGAAGAAAGAACTGCAGATATTTCAGGAGATATTTTTCACACTATGTCCAGGAGAAGATAGTTTGAAAAAGGCAGGTAATTAGTCAGGTGTCAGAAAGCTCAAAAGAATCAGCCCATACCCCCAGCTGCTGAAGAAGCACAGGCTTGGAGCTTTTTGTTTGGCCTTTCCTTTTCAGGATGGACATGGTTCCTGTTCAGGCCTGGGCTTCTCTTCATTCTCCTCAACATGCCATGATGGCTAACAGTCACACAGAGTGCCTGCCTGCATTCCTTAAAGTTCATGAAGAACTTGTGGTGTTTTTTTTTTTTTTCACTCAAATATATCATAGATGAAACCTTGAAGTTAAATAATTCTTCCTTTTTTTGTAGCAGTAGAAAGGAGTGGCTGTGCAACTGCATTCCAGAGCAGGTTCATTTTTTCTGCTGATAAGAAAGATATCGCACAGTCTGCTGATACAAGTTCAGGGGGAAAAAAAAAAAAAAAAGAAAAAGAAAAAAAAAGAAAGAGAGCAGTTCCACCAGAAATAGCTTTCATACCATGTATTAAGCAAGAGTTGTATGGGGTTGCATTCATGTAGACAGCAACAGAATCTGACTTGCTTTTTGCAGTGCTTTTTTTTTGCATAGCTGAGGTCAGAATATGGGTCTCTGAGTTCAGTCCCCTCCATGAAATGGGCTGATGTGAAGACTGCAAAAGATGCAGCATAGCTGCATGAAGAAAGTGTATAAAGAACAAATCACTAGTTTTTTCAGCTATTTTTCTTACCTATTTTCTCACAGCATGGGTAGCATCTCCCCTGTTCCTAACAGTTTCCAGCCCATCTGCTTGCTGTCAGACACTGCTAGGTGCTAAAAGTTCTCTCTAAAACCCATCTGAGGAATGAAAACTGGAAAAATATGCTGGACATAGTCATATGAGGGTGTTACTAACAGTACCTATTCCTCTGATTTAGCAGTCATATAACAATGATTTATTAGTATTCCATAGTGAAGCGTTAAATAGGAGGTCACAATTTTTGGTTGCAAACAGCCCAAGACATTTTGATATAATGTCAGATACAATACTGATAATGACAACAGCATGAGGAGCTCTATTGGGCACTGATAATTCAGTTGTGCCGCCTAAATCCCATGTGTGCACCTTGAAGGTGACTTTTATCCTGAACAGTCCAAGGAAAAGTGAAAAAACAGTTTGTTGGAGGTTTTGGAAAGCTGGAGGTGGTTAAAGCAGCTGATAAACCATTTTCCATCAAATGTGAAAAAAGGGGAGAATTCAAGAACCCACAATATATGTTCAGGTGGGTGAATCACTCTTTCTTCAAAAGCAGAGGTATATATTCCAAACTGTGCTTCACTGTTGAATATACTCTGACAGCTTAGACTGCACACAGCGCTTCTGAGCCTAGATTTTATGTAAATTAATTAAGTTAATTAGCAGACAACATTGAACTCATGTCTTTAAACCTATTCTTGGCCTTGAAACAAAGCGAATTTTCTCAGCACAGTCAAAATGGGAAAAGAGATTGTTTTTTTTTTTTTTTGGGGGGGGGTTATCTCTTGTGAGGAGATACTGTATCTTTTATCCATCTTGCTACCTAAATAAAAGTAGTAAGAAGTCTGTCGCTCACAAGCATACATTTATACCAGGCACCCTCAGAAAGAGTGCATCCACATCAATATGGTACTGTCTGCCAACAGCAGTGATTCCTTTTCAACAGGCATGAACTCCCTGCACTTTTCTTTTACTCTGTGAACTTGTAAAAAAACAAGAGCAGAGATAAGAATGAAAAATAAGGAGAGCGAGTGCCCAGTATGATTTTGAAATGTTTTATCAAAAAATTTGTCCTGAGCATACACATGAAGATAGTTGCTCTGTGCACACTTTACATGTTCCTTAAACAGACATACAGATACACCAGCATTTGTATTAATTATATTAGTAATGCTCAGAGTGCTGTGGAGATAATGCTTCAGTATTTCAACTATACAGATTGCTAGAGGGATATTCTTGAGGTTATGATCTCCATGACTTTTTTTTTTTCCAAGATCAATTAAGGAACATGAGTCATTTTCTTCCTGATGTTTAGTTTTTCATCTTGTGATCACTCTAGGACTTTCCCTGCCATTGTGGTATGGTGGTGGTGAAATATTCAGGTGGCAGAAACCTCAGTGCAATACAGTCCCTAAAAGTAATTTTTCATGCATCTGCTAAGACTGTTAAAATTAGAGAGATATTACCTATCTTAAGGTATGAATTAGGTGATTTGAATTACCTTTTAATACTGACTTTAAATCCTTAGTGTTAGAAGCAGGTACCTAAAAGGACCAAATACTCCAAATCCTCTGCCTTTCAAATTATATGTTTATTTCATTTCCTTTTTTTTTTTTTTTTTTATACTTGCAGCATTACCTTTAAAACATTCTAAACCTTAATGGCTCATTCGGAGAGAGTGGAAGGAAATGGAATAGCAAGCCAAAATTGCTAGAAACAGTCCAGATTTAAAAGATAAGTCTCTTCAAAATGTCTGTTGAGGACAATGGGAGAATTCCATTTCTGTAGCATTTAAGTTTAAATACCCTTAAATAAACAATCCATGTGCTTTGCAGAGGATGTTTCCTTTATTGTTGGTTCAAATCATGATGGTAAATACAATTTGTACTATCATTTTATTTCATCTCAGAATAACCCTTTCAAAGCACATTTTCTGATTGTTGTCATTTACCAGGCAATGGCTCACATGGCAAAGCAGTGTTGTACTGCATGAATTGGATTACAGCATATGGGTGTAACCAACTTCCATTGTTAATGGACATTAAATACAAAGGATCCTACTGGATCCACTCCTTTTGAACTGGGTGTGAAGTGCTCTTTGCCTTTTGAGAATCACCACTATTTCTATGAATCTGCTTCTAAGGTGCTTCACCTCTTGCTAAGAAAGAAATGGCCTGAAGCACCGTGAGCTAGAGAATAGTGCAAACCTGACTCCTGGAACATGTGGCAAAAACTTTAGTGACACAGGCAAAATGAGCATTCATGGTTATTAAAGTAATAATTCTGACAATGACAAATAAAATGGTGGTGTTTATTAATGATTTTGTTTCCAATTAGTTTTACACACAGAGTTACAGCATGTACCTTCATGTTATGCCTAGATTTGGCAATATTTTATTTTTAAACATGACTGTAGATGACTTTCTACTTATTTTCATTTTGTGGTTTGTGGTGAGGTTTTGTTTACATTTATTGACCATTCACATGCACATCCTAGTTCATAACTCAATTTTAATTAAAAATTCTTTGCTCTTGTGAAGTTGGTGACTTCTTTAAATGCTGTTTTCCTCATGACTCAGAATTTCCAAAGCTAGCCTGAGTCTCCCTTTAGTTTTAACAGCAATCTTTCTTCATACAAATCTATTGTCTTGCCTATAAGAACTGTTCATTTATTTATAAGGTGCCATCAGTAGAGGTGGAGCAAAAACAGACAACCTGAAAGTCATCCTGAAACATCAGCAACAGATAACAAGTTGGGATAGCCCATTATTTTATTACCTAGAGCCATATGTCAAGGAGTAACAAAAAAAATCACAATGATATACTGAAGTCCTGTTGTGTGTACAGTCTGAGAGGTCTACTGAATAGCAGACCTTGAATTAAGAATTAGTCCTTGAGTATTTAATCCCCAAAGGTGATACAAACCAGAAAGCAAAAAGCCCTGCAAATTAGAGAGATGTTATAATTTCCTATCTGTATGTATTCTGCTAGGCTAGCTACAGCCAAGAGCTTTTTAATCTTCTTCTTGAAGGACACTTTGAAAACATACCAAATGAACATTATGCTATGGTAGGAGGGATATAGAAATGTTCATGTATGAGGGTGCTGAGAGGCAGGCAGGTGGAAAAAAGAAGTTGCAGAATCAAGCTGCACCAGTGACAGCACGCATGCATATTGCAAACTAGAAGATCAGACAGTAATCAACAATAATACTGGAAACCTCAGACTAGGCTCCTACTAGCTCTTAGGTTTTTAGGAGTATAAGTGTATAAAGTTGAATGATAATTTTCTGTATGCCCTAATAAATCTGCCTAATACCCTATCCCTTGCTGTTTATTATCTACACCCACACTAACACGTGCATACACACACATCTCTATCCGTGTAACCTAGTTGTACTTGAAACCAATTCCTTCTAGAAAAGCTTCCCTGCTCTATGGAGGCTACTAGTACCATTTCGGCCATTTATACATCTCAGATGGAATTAAAGAGTCCACTCTTTTGCTCAGTGGGAAGTCTTAAGGAAAGGTTTGCAAGCAGGGTCTAATAGCATCATTAGAGTTTATTGGGGATTAATTTTTTCCAATGTCAGGGTAACCATTTTGTGATCGATTTAGCCAAGATCTCAAGTCTGTCTCCTTTTGGCTCAGCCCTAGCCCAGAAGCAAGCTGTTCCTGAAGCAGACTTGCTCACACATTTTGTAAAACAAAAGGAGTTCCTCTGAGCAAGCTTATTTGCATTAAAAACACTTGATTCTAGACAGTTGCAGTGCACTGACAATTCAAACTGAAAGAATAACAGTGGCTGAGTAGAGCAAACTTCCAACTGTGAAGCAATTATAGTGCTGTTGAATGGCTGATTGCTTGTGTGTGGTCCCTTGGTTCCCTGATGTGGTGTGCTTATAGTTTTGCAATTGGATGAAATATATTGGAATGAGTGCTGTCATGCAAAACTGCCAGCTGTTTCACTGTTAATAAGGACACTATTTAGCTATTAATACATCCCATTCTTCTCTGCTGTATTTATTCAAACAAACTATCTTTGTTTATAGAGAGGGTGTGACTGCACCTGTTTCGGATTCAGGAATCCATGGCCTATGAGAGACCACTTGATACTCTTCAATAACAATGACAGTTTTCAGCCAGAGGTCCGTACAAAGACCAGACAGAATAGGCTTGCTTTTCCAACAGATTTATCAGACAATGTTCTAAAATATACAGGCTTTGGAGTTAGCTTCCTACTGCTTGTGCTTATGCTTTTATTTATGAAACCAGTCATTTTGCGTTTAGTATGGAGATCCTTTCTCAGCACTCAAGTTTTAATTTTCAGTACTTCATAGGTATAAAGAAAAAGTGGTAGAATAAATAGAACTTGAGTAGATCACTGAAGTCATCATTTGTATTCAATTTTCCTGGGTAATCAAGTCTTGATTCCTTGCATTTTGAGGGAATGAAAGAAAAGAGCAAAGTCTTCTTCTGGCATAAGACCATTGCAGCCAGCTGACTTTCATAAAAAGAGATTTCATTTTAGAATACACTGAATATCTTCCATCTATACACACACCCTAGAAACTGTATTTGTTGTGTTGGTAAGAGAAAACTGATGCTAAACCTGGCTTTAAACAGAAATCCATACAGAAATAGCCCTAAAAATGTAATTTCATAAATTTGCAGTGATATATGGCCAGTGCTTTTTTAATAAGCCTAGATGCTAGAAGGAGATGAAGGTCGTAGGTGACTTATTATGATTCCAGGTCCTTTATTTGGCTCCACTAATGACTTGCAATATAAACTTGTGGAAGGCCTTTTCTTTTTCTGAATAGAAAAATGATACTGTTATCATTAAGTTCAAATGTGGGAAAAGTTCACAATAACTGCCAGTGATGGTTTCCTAGATTATAGATAGCAAGCATATTTCTCTAGTTTTATTCCACATTGATTTAAGCTAATGATAGATATTCTGGAAATTCCTTGCCTTCTTCAGAAAGCAAGCTTGGAATAGAGTGAGAAGCTACCTCCCTAACATAATCCCATTTCTAAAGCTAATTTGCAGCATATTAAAGCAAATGGCTCTATTAATTTTAATTAATGAGTAATGATGCATAATGTAATAACTGCTGACTAAATATCAGTCCAGACCTAGGATCTACTACTAGGGTGTGAAAGAACGAATTCCTGGCCCTATGTAATGTCTTCAAACCAGGGGGTAGGGGGAAAACACTGCTAAAAGTCAGTTCTGATCACTTTAGAGAAAACTGGTTAAGATTTTTTGTTAAATAATCTGTGTTTATTAAATGAAATACCAGTACAGAGATACTGTTCTTTGATTATGCTTTTTTTGTTTAGATCAAATAGAAAGTCAGATAAAATAATCCTCTGAGAAACCCAAATATGACTGCTTTCCATGTAAGCAAATACCAAAAGTGAATGCTAGGACATCAACATTCTTGGGATGCCAAGAAAAAGATATTTTCAAATTCACTTTTAGTAAAAGTTAAAAATATTTTTTTTATTTTGTTTTATTTCAAGTTCACAGAAAAAAAAAAAACAACACAATTTACTCGCACTTGCCTAAAGCAAAGTATTTGGAAGTTTTCACATGGCAATTACACATTGTTTGAAGATAGCATTTAAAAGCTAAATAGAAAAAATAAAGAGTTGATAACAAATAGTAAGAATTTAGCTGCATTGCTTACCTGCTAATTGTCAGCAAAAAGAATCTACTAACTCAGAGACCCATAGCTCTGGCAGGAACTTGATTTATTCTCTAGAATTAACTACTGCCTAGTCAAGGCAAGCTATTAAGATAATAAGGTGCTGTTTCTTTAATTCATTCACTGTCTTGATTTCATTTCCTACTGCAAATTTTGAGGGGTCCACGTTGTTGCCCTGGAGCAGGGGGAGTGAGAGGGAGGAGTGAGCGAGCGGCTGCATGGTTCCAAGTTGCCAGCTGGGCTTAAACTATGACACTTTTCAAGATGGTTATGAGGGCCTGGGAAAGGTGTGTATAGCTCTGACTAGTCCTTTGCTTATTGCTCATGGATTGGGCTCAACTGCAGCTCCTGTCTATGCCACACACTTTCTGAATAAACTTGAGGAAAAAGTTTCATCTCTGGAGCACTGCTGCCCATATCTTTCTAAGACCAATAAGAAATTGAGAAGACAAATCTATTTGTTACTTTCAAGACCTTCCATTTGTCTTCCCTGTTTAGGTGGGAAGCTCTTCTGGTCAGATGCTGTTCTTTACTTTGGGCCTATATAATGGTAAGTGTAATGAATAGCTATTTATGTTAATGTTTGCTAGTGTCAGTACAAGCAAATAGATAATAAAATGGATGATGAAGTGTCCTTCGTGCCAACGTTCTTTAACCCTGATTCTTTTTTTTGTTTGTTTGAAAATGAAAATATGAAAATCATTAAAAAATTATCTGCCTAGACTATTGTTTCATTGTCCATCTCAACTTAACTTTAAACTCTATGGCAAAATAAAAATAGCAAAAACATTATTTTGTGGGCTTCATAAAAGAAAAAAGGGAAGAAAAACAGAGGTAAACTGAAAGTGGTAAATATAGATATAGATAATAAAAGCATATAACACACGCTTACTTTCCTTGCTGAAGAAAGAAAGCACTTGAATTTGTCCAACCAGTGAAATTTGTTTTAACATTCCACTATTTACAAATCCAATGTATCGGCTCACTTTTGGGGGTTTGTATTATTGATGTGCTTTTTTGTTAAACTAGGCCAGTGAAATATTTAAACAAAGGCATCTTGTAATACAAATAAACAGAGAATAAAATGAAAGGAATCTGTGCTGATGACTTGTGAAGGTTACATTAAACACATTTATTCTTATTTGCAAATTGCACTTATGTGTGAGTCTCGCAGCATAATTCTGGGCTCAGTTCTGCTCTTGTTAATTAGTTTTACTGTGATGTAAATGCTTTGACTTCTTAGAGTTACTCCTAATCCATAGTAATGTAAGCAGGAAGAGATCAGGCCATGAATGTTTTTCCCATATCTGTAACTTGTCAAAAGATAACAGCTGAAGAATATCATCATCTCTAAAGGACTGAAGCAAATATTTGTAAATGTTAATATCCTGAGAGAAGATGAGATTTTACTTTTCCTAGAGGTATTTGTTTGTAACATTGACACATAATAATAAACCCCCCAGTGAATGATAAAATCATATTTACAAATTCTGACTTTCTGATTTTTATCTTTTACAGAATTGGCACTGAGATGATGGATACACCACCCACCATGAAAATCTGGGATTAATGTTTCCAAAGGATCTAAAACCACTCCAGCTGATGCCATTGCAAAACTTTAGGTTACTTTGAAAGTGAGAAGGAATGGGCTGTAACTCTGTGTTTCAGTGTTCTCTTTTTAATACTAGCCTGACTGCAAAATTTTCAGAGGACCCTAGTGGATTTTACTGCACGCACTTGGCTAAATTGCATGGCAGCAACCTTTGGTGTTTTTCTCTTCACAAGGCATGCTTAGGGCCCAATGAGTGATGCCAGAATAACAAAATAAGACAAAGCACAATACAGTGATGTTGAATTCCAACAATAAAATCAGTTCTATGATACAACCATTGGTAAAATGTAACTTTATTTGTGATTAACTGAACCTTTTCAGTTGATGCAGGATGGTCTTTGTGGGATGTGAGAAAAGCCCCCTGGGCCTTTAGTGACATGAAGTTCAACATTTTGGTGGCAGAATCCCCATATTGACAACAAGAATTTCAAACCACACATTGATATGGGAGGTGAGAGGACATGTAAACAGTTGTAATCCCATGCTGCATTCCTATATAATCACGTCCTTTGCTTCTTCTGACCTCAATTCAGAAATGCACATGTGCTTTTTAATCTCTCTAGTTGCACCTGCTCCTTCAGTCATATCTGAAGTTGACTGAAGTTGACAGCATGAGCAATTTATCAGATCTGCTGATGGGATTGTTTTTTTAGAAGGATTCAGTGACTCAGAAGCCAGAGAGCAATTTCTGAAAGTGACCCAAGCATTTACAAATCTAATTCAGGACCTCATGACTCTGATCTCTAAGTGCTTATGTCACATTCAGAAAAAGGACCTGTACTTTTGGACCATCTTATTTCTCACTTCATGGTAGCACTTGAGTGCAAAACTTAGTCTTTATTAATTTGCCTACTTGTCATAATTTATTGAAAATCCTTGGGTTTAATACCCATAAAATTGGAGTGAATATTATGAACTGTTTGTGTATAGTATACCTTTGAAACTCTTACTACATCTATGTTTAATCACCATTTTTGTGATACGGTTTTTAAAATCCTTTGAAATGACAGCAAGTTCCAGCAGAAATCACTAGTGTTTGTATTTCTCAGGGAGAAGATTAGGAGCAGTCAACAGAAAAAGAGATACATTTAAAAAATCTAGATTTTTAAAACGGTAAGAAAATCTTTTCCTGCACTCTTTTCATGTCTTCCTGTTGGCTGGATTCCTGGAATCCAGTTTTAATATACCTGTGCTCTTCACAAGCCAAGGGAGAGAGGAAGATATAAGCCTAATTTATTGGCTGTCTAGCAGACTCTACTTTCAATCTTCCTTTGTCATTTTTCCAACGGGTAATTGGCCACCCTAAATATAGGATGTCCAAGTAGGCACTTTCAGCATCTGTGCTTGCTTGTCTGGTAAATACAAATTTCATGGTTAAATGTTCTTCCTTGTGCACTTGTATCAGACGTACTCAATCAGAAATTTCCACCTAAGGTCTCATGCATAATAATAACTATTATTATATTTTATTATTTTATTGATATAGTATTATTACATTATTATTATTATTATTATTATTATTATTATAGCTTTTAAAAGTGTGGTAGAAAAATTACCAAAAATTAACCTGAAAATTCCAGATCCCTGTTTGCTTCCACAAGTCTCTGTGTTACGTCAGTTCTATCATTTGTGTAGTTTGAGCTTTACCCATTTTTCTCTTTCTATCAAAGATCAAACACTTTTCACTCTTTCTTTTTGTAACTTTACCAACCAAATCTCTTGTATTTCTATACACCCCCAGACTTTCAGTTTTCTCACAGAGCTTCAACTCATGTATTCAAAAAAACCCAGCACACAAAGAAGTGCAAATAGTATGTATAGTTACTTTTGGCTTTCCCATTAACATTTTCCGTTCAGAGAATCACAGAATCATTGGGGTTGGGAGGGACCTCTGGGGGTTATCTAGCCAAGGCAGGGCCACCTGGAGAAGTTTACACAGAAACTTGTCCAGGGGGGTTTGGAATGTCTCCAGAGAGGGAGACTCCACAACCCCCCTGGGCAGCCTGTTCCAGTGCTCTGCCACCCTTAGCATAAAGAAGTTCTTCCTCATATTGAGATGAAACTTCTTGGTTTAGTTCATGGCCATTGCTCCTCATCCTGTCACTGGGCACCACTGGAAGACTCTGGCACCATCTTCCTGGCACTGTCTTTCTGGCACCTGCCCTTGAGATATTTGTATGCATTAATGAGATCCCCTCTGTCCTGGGTTTAGCTGTAGCAGTCAGTTTTTCTCCTTCTTAGTAGCTGGTGCAGTGATGTGTTTTGACTTTCAGCCTGGGAACAGAGCTGATAATACTGGGGTTTTTAGTTGTTGCTCAGTAATTTTTATTCTGGCTAAGGACTTCGTGAGTCTCATGCTCCACCAGGGACGAGGGGAGGCCGGGAGGAAGGAGAGACAGGACACCTGACCCAAGCTAGCCAGAGGGGTGTTCCATGCCACAGCACGTCATGCTCAGGGAGGTAACTGGGAGTTATCCAGAAGAACACGGTCTCTCTTTGGGGGGGGGGGTCGAACTTGTTCAACGGGTGGTATTGTATTCTCTTCCCTTGTTATTTTCTCTTATCATTATTATCATTGGTGGTAGCAGTAGTGATTTGTGTTATACCTTTGTTACTGGGCTGTTCTTATCTCAACCCGTGGCAGTTAGATTCTCTCGATTCTCCTCCCTATCCCTCCGGGAGCAGGGGTTGGGGGGGGGGGGGGAAGGAAAGAAAGAAGGAGAATGGGGTCAGGGAGTGAGTGAATGAGCTGTGTGGCTCGGTTTAAACCACAACACCCTCTCAGTCTTCTTTTCAACTTTTCCATTGATAACTTCCCCTTCTCTTTACGTTCTGTTTTTTTTCCCCATCCTTTTTGCTGGTACTGTTTTCATGTCAGTTTTTCACAAGTTCATTCTGCACTCATTTAATGCCATTAGCTCCACTAGGACAGAATACAGCTGCTACAATTTGAAAAACCAAGACACTGCCACAAGTAGTGTATGCCTCTGACAGTGTGCAGTATGGTTCCACTCATGGGGTTACAAAACACTGAAAATGGAAATGTATCCTAACGAAAAGCTTTGTATTCTAAGCTCAAAAGTAATCTCAAAGACAGTGGACAAGCAAAAGTAGAAACCACGAAGTCACTGGGCAACCTATCTAGCAGAAATATGTAAGTTAAAAAGCTGAATGTAATGCTCAAAGGCAGAAAGAGCAATGTTGCTACCATTATTTTACTATCTTTGTGTTACAATAGAGGTCAGCAGCATTTGTTATTGATGTATTTAGAGATGTTAAAAAAGGGAAAAAGAAAAAGAAGATTGAAAGGACCTTTTTTCTCCTCTCTAGGCCACAAAAAGGTGACAAAACAATCCATGGATATGGGAAAAGGTGTGTTTTTCCTCCACTTATTCAAGGCCTGAATAAAATGCATTTTATATAACCTGAACTAACAGTTCTCCGGATCTGCTCTGTGGGGAAAGGACCATAGCTTCTTCTAGACTAAAAGATATGTTAGCTTCCAAGATGGGCAGAAAACTGTTGGCTAAGTATTACCTGTCTAGATCTTAGCTTGCTGAACAGGACTGTTTTTTCTAGATTGCAAACTATTTGTAGGGAATATATTTCTATGATTCTATGATTCTGTGATTTTCCTTTCTCTTGTCCCATTAAAAAATTAGTATTCAAACAGCCAGTCTAAGAAAAAAAGCTAACAATAAAAACAATCTTGTATTCTACGGATTTACTGGGATGTTTGCCCGTATTGCCTGTCTTACTGGCATACTAAATCCTACCAGAGAAATATTTATGCTGAATGTAATATAAAAATAAATATGCAATATCTAACTAAAGATTTAACAATAGAACCAGCACGCACGTTTACAGCATACAACAGTATGTGAGATATAGCTAAATCTGTCTGTATTTGGAACAGGTACTGTCTCAGATGTGCAACCATTTTTAGTATGTGTTGTTTTTTCCAGTGGCTAGCTCTGTAAGTCTGATTTCACTCACTTTAACACTCTCCAGACAATGAAACCATCATCTCTAAAGTGGTGTTTATTTGAAAATTTGAAATTATTTCAAATTTGTTAAATTTGAAAGGTGCTTCCTCCACCTACACTAATGAAAGAGGTGCTTCCAAATTCACTACTGGCATAAGTCCATTATAGCTATCAGGAGCATGACTGACCTAGTAGTTGAATGTGTGTACAAGTATGCAAAAAGCGGAAACAAGCCAATCTGACAAAATGTGGCATAGTACAGGAGCTCAAGAGTGCTTAAGACATCATCCCCTTTTAAATGTCTGCCAAAAGTCTCAATACAGATTATAAATTACAGCTTACTGTATTCATAACAGTCTGATTTAATTTTGACACACACTCCAAGAGCTTCTAACTCTCTTTTGCTTCTGCATGGCTCCTGCAATGTGTGGCAGTTCAGAGCTGAGTCAGAGAATAAAGCCAGGTGATCCTGCTTTTAGCAGTTTTTGTTTTCACCAGGCTTGGACTCATGTAACATCTTAACAGCTCCCTGAGAGATGTGTTCTGGTTAGAAATGTGTTCTGGAGAGTTGTGATAACAGGTGACCATGATAACAGGTACAAAGGCTTGAAGCAGCCTTAAGAGCAAGACATAGAAAGGGTTATGTCTGTAATTTTAAACCAATGCATAATGCTGATACACAATTATAATCAGCTTATTCAGAGATTGGTAGTATTCATCACATTGTTAGTATTGTAAATTTGTACTGTCGCAGATAGGAATCACTCAGCCTGGGGCCTTGTACCTTCACCTATTGTTTTCCCTGTGTTATGATAAATTTTCAGCAACACTTGATTAAAACTGCCAATTTGTTGGGTATAAAGAAAATCTCTCAACACTACCAGGACTAATTATGTTGCCCTTGCCACAGGGGTAGTTGAATAATTGCCTGCGATTAGTGCACAGCTATGGTGCTTTTCATGTCAGCGGCAATGCAATGAAGATTGATTCACTTTAATTAATCATTCAAAAATAACTCCTCGTACCATTCCTTAAATAGGAGCAAACATGTTTCTACATCTTTCTTCCAAAAGGCTCCTGGATGCAATGGGTTCCTTGATGAGATAGCATTGCAGTTTATGTGTGCATGTCCTAGATAGGAGGGCCTTTGTAATTGTTTGGATCCTACTCTGCTTATTCTTTCTTCTTGTTTTTGAACATGACATATAAATTTTTTAGCCACATAGCAGAAAAAACTTATTTTCACTAATTGAAGTCCAGACAGTTCATTCATTAGAATGTCACCAACTTTGAACTTATTTTTATTTATCTGCTACTTCCTTGTCCTTTTGAATCAAATGGTCTATGCAATCATGCAGCATTACACAGTAATAATAATTATTGCAAGAATATCTTGTCTTCAATAGTTGCGAGTGGGTTACATCCTGCTGTAACTGCTGCTTTATTTCAATGTCTGCATTAGCAACAGAAGCTAACCAGCTGTATTTGTTTCTTTTTTATACATTTATTTTTTAAAGTCTGTAACATTTGCTCATAAAGAAACTGATACTTCATTTCTTTTTGTTTCTGTGTAGATAGTAAAATCTCAGATAAACTATCAGTATGGTATCTTTTAAATGGATCAATGATTTGTGATATGTGATACCACAGGATTTTCCTTTCTTCCCCCCCCCCCCCCCCAACAATAGCATTATAGGCATTTCTTTTGGTATTGTAATGTTATTTCAGAGACTGCATCACTGTAAGTAACATGCATAAAGTGCAGAGGTAACAAACACGGATTTACTAGAATAAAAGTGAGAGGAAAGAGGTTGATAAGGAAAGTTATGAACAGTCATTCACATGCATGAATTTGAATTGTTCTAACATATTTTGTAATTTGAGATTTGGAAAAAAGTTTAACACTTTCACCACTTTATAATATTGCAGTGTCTTTTTGCATCAAAACCTACACACAGGTTGTTTCCATAGTTCTTCTAATCAGACATTTATGTTAATGCATAATTAAAATACGATAGCTAGGCTGCTATGTAACTACAGGACATGCATAAGAGTCTTTCTGCACCTAGAATATCAAACCCGAATCATTGTTTGCGTTGTTTTATTTTACTGCCAACATGTACTGGATACTATTCAGCACTTTGCCTGCAAGTGCACCCAATGGCAATTGCTACAGCACATCTGAGAATGTGGGGATGGGAGGAATGTGGGTTGCGGGTTTGTAAAGTTGCAACCATTTGATTTAGTGGAACTGCTGTGATAAGAATCAAAGTCACGGTCAAATAAATTTCAGATTCTGGAAGATACTGCTGATCTTCCAGAGAATTACAGAGAAGCAGGATTTAAAATTACCCCATTGCCAAATATAGTGTATGACAGTATAGTTGTTGACAGTTCTCCAAATTGCAAGTGAAAGCACAAAATGAACCTTTTTCATCTGTCCTGGGGAGATCCCTAACAGGCTCGGTGAATTTAGCAGACCAAGAACTACTGTCTACACTTCTGTTCACATTCTTCTCTCAGTCACTATCAGGTAAGTCTGGTTCGGCCAAAGGAGATTTTCAGTGAAATTAGAGCTTGGAAACTTACTAACACCCATTCCTTGACTTCTGTTCAGGATCCCTCGAGTCCAGCTCAGCCTCTGTGCGCATCACAATGAAGACACCATCCAGAAGGAATTTCTTTCTAATGCCTCCATTCTCTGTAGCAGAGGTTAGATGTACCTCCCATTTTAAACCAAAGAAGTTAAGAGTCTATGCCGTTAGGAACAGTAAGGAGAAAAGCTTAAATGTAATAGAAAGTGTTACATTTCTTATTGGAAACAGGTGCTTGGATATTATCCACGCCATGCCAGAAAGGAAAATAATGTTTTGCCACTGTATTTTCTAGTTTACTCAGCCATCTCTCTAGGGAACCTATTTGGTAGAAGGAAGCACACAAAAGAGAGGTAGCACTGAATACAGATGTTAGGAATTCCTCTGGGGCTTAAGAAGCTGAACCATCTATTTCGTTCCTGCAGAAGCTGGTTTCTCTATATGCTGATTGTACATTCATTCTTTACCTTTGTATGTTTAAAGTTAAGAAAACCCCATGACCTTAAATTTCTCCTGTAAATCGTTGAACATTTGCAACAGATATATAAAATCACAGCTGGAAATCTTCTAACACTATGAAAAAGTAAATTGGAGCCATGGTAGGAAATAAACTTTATATGTAAGGGCTTGAAATCTCACCAGAATGAAAGAATATACTTTGTGCTGAAAGATGCTATACTGCCTTTAAGCTCTTCTAGAATAGAAACTTAAGTTGACTGATACATCTTCAGCAATTAATATTAAATTCTCTCATTTTATGAACCAGAACTATGTATTATCAACCATATTTCCTTGGGAATAGTACCTGTGAAGACCAGAATTGTTGATTGTGTCTACATAGAGAGCTGCTTTCTTTTATTTATTTTTTTTTTTTCAGCTTGTTGCACAAAGGACGCTCATGGTAGAAGGTTCCATATTTTTTTGTTCTTGCCTGCCAAATTGAAGCTTGAGGTAAAATGAAAGCACAAGCAGTTACATTTAATTAGGTACACATTTTTGATGGAAAAGAATGAACCTCCCTACAGCTTTTGTGTTTCTTTCAGCAGCATGTTATCAAGACTAACAAGGCAATAGCCTCAATATAGTGATCTCAGATCATATGTATAAAAAGCTGATGCAAATTTGTCTGTAAATTTTTATTTGTGTACATAGTTCAAAATTGCATTTGCCTTTTTCCTGATTGCCAGCAGTGCTAGTGCAGTTTTAATACTTAAAGTCCAGGTTTGTGACAATATTTACAGATGTGTAAATCAAAGCATTGTAGTAAGAATTGCATCCATTGTTGTATAATTAAAAACAGTGGATGAAGCTGCACAAGAAGGGTTCTCCCTGCTTTGCATTTGTTTACATTGTGAGGGTGTATTCCCCTGATATTATTACCTTTATTATCAAAACATGTCACTACTTCACTGTCCTTGTTATTCTTATCACTAGCATGAGCAAGATGAAGTGCCATTTTGCATATTGTACACCTGGGGAGCTGTTGATCAGAAAGATTAAGTAACTTGTTTCAGGTGACCCAGTAAAGCTGCTTCAGTTCAGGTCTTTTTGCACAGGTAAGCCAAGTCCTGGATCAGCGCTTCAACAGCTTTTCATCTGAGTGGTAAAGGTAGAATTCATGTGATATGAGAGTCTGTCTTCACCAGTTAGCTAGAAAAGGCCCTTTTGTTTCTCTTTCTGCTTTCACAGATTTTGGATATTCTGGCCTGTCAGTGGCTCAATACCGGCAGAAGTGGCAGCAAGTGCCTCTGGCCATGCTATTCTGTCCTGTGTGGACAGCAGTCTCCTGGGCAGAAGAAATTGCTGAAAAGGGAATGAGATAATGCATTCAATTTATCCCTTAATGATCCTTTAACAAACTGGACACCCCTTTTTAGTGCTGCAGTGAGTGCTACTGGGGCTTTGAGCATGCTGAGGTTTTCCAGCAGAGGTAGGCATCTCTCCATTTCATTTCCAGAGCATGATACAAAATAGCAGGAGCCAAATGTTTACTTTGCAGATAGGGATGCTTTTCTACATGGTAATTTATTTGCATTAGACATCTAAGGAAGTTTCAGGGCAAGTGACAAAATGAATAATGAATTAACATATTAAACATGGGTTTTCTTAATCACTTCTTCGGACTATGATGCTTCTTCATTTTTACTAGGATGCATTGTAGCTGTCAAAGCAGGTGCTCTAGAGTGGAAGAAAAAGAGGTTTAAAAAGCTGGTTATGCTTTCTCTGATCAACCTTGTATCTGCTTTTGTTAAGAGAATGACAGAAAATAAAATTCTTCCATGTTCTCCATTAATGGGAATGTGGCAGCTGTTGCTGAAAGATATTTTGAAGTCAATTATATCAACATTATCCTTTGGAAAGAGCAGTGTACTTGTCTGATACTGACATAAAGTATTGTCATGGTTTAAGCCCAGCTGGTAACATAGAACCACGCAGCCACTCGCTCACTCCTCCCCCTTCCTCCCCCCATCCCAGGGGCATGGGGAGGAAAACTGAAAGAATGTAACTCTCGCAGGTTGAGACAAGAACAGTTTAGTAACTAAGGTATAACACAAACCGCTACTGCTACCACCAATAATAATAATGGTAAGGGAAATAACAAGGGAAGAGAATACAACCGCTCACCACTCACCGACTGATACCCAGCCCTACCCAAGCAGCGATCCAGCCCTTCCAGGTTAACTGCCCCCGGTTTATATACTGGGCATGATGTGCTGTGGTATGAAATACCTCTTTGGCTAGTTTGGGTCAGGTGTCCTGTCTCTGCTTCCTCCTGGCTTCCCCTCCTCCCTGGCAGAGCATGAGACTCAGAAAGTCCTTGGTCCGAGTAAACATTACGGAGCAGCAACTAAAGACATCAGTGTTGTCAGCGCTGTTCCCAGGCTGAACATCAAAACAATGACACTGCACCAGCTTCTAAGAAGGAGAAAAATGACTGCTACTGCTGAACCCAGAACAAATATCTATCCTTCAACCTGTATTTACAACACTCTGCTAAGTTCTGGATGTGATATACTTATTAGCTTTTGGTACTAGACTTGGAATGACTCCTAAGCAAGGTCTGATTCTGACCTTGCCAAAGTGGTGCGTCTCCACTGACTTTAATGAAATTATTCCTGGTTTATACTGACAAGTGAGGTCAGAATCAAGACAGCAGATCAAGGGAAAAATGTAAAAAATGTCTAAGAAGAGGCCCGTCTAGCTGTGGGCCAACCATTTTATTGGAAAGGTAAATATATATACATTCATGTCTAGCAGATACAGCTGTGTTACACAGGTATAAGCAGCCTGTGTATTGTGGGAATATTGCATCCATTTCATTTGCTTGCAATTGAAACACTGAACGCACAACAACCATCCTTGTTTCCTGTCACAAGCAGCAAAGGAAATTCCGCATGATGTGACTTGCCATTAGAAACCAACAGATGAGATTTCTGGTATCCCTGGGTCAGCCAAATGGCTGGCAAGATAAAATTCCTTTTAATATTACCTCTTTTAATTGCCTGGAGTTTGTTTCTAATTTCAAAGCTTTTGTTTTACACTAGTTAGAGGTAATTAGCAAGAGAGATTTTACTCAACAAATAGAACTGTGCTGGAGTAATAAAGCTGGCCACCAGTCTTATTCAAATTACAGAATAATGAAGTAATGGGATAAGATTCAAACAGTAACTGTGTTTTTAGTAAAAGTCATGGGGCATTTTAATTACTCGACAACAAAAATCTGTCTGCTGCAATAAATCTTTTAACTAGAACTTGGTGTAAGCATTGTAATGGCACATGCAAAGGCATGCTAGAAGGCCACCCAGTCATTCTGTGATGGATATATTAAAATTGTGTTAATGATGAAAGAACTGATCTTGAAGAAATTGCTACAGTCCTAAGAAATTTATATAAGAAAACCTTTTAAAAATATCTGTCTTGGTAATAGGTTTGAAGACACTATAAGGTTTTGCAGGCCAGGTTTCTGAAGTCAGTTTCTAGAATGGGTTTGGGAAGCATCAAATCAAATGCTCATAATTATATTCCAAATGTAGTGCCTAAGACAACTCTCTTGGCTTCAGCAGTAGCAGTCATTTTTCTCCTTCTCAGTAGCTGGTGCAGAGCTGTGTTTTTTCACTTTCAAAAAGATATTCCATAGCACATCATACCCAGTATATAAACTGGGGGCAGTTACCCGGAAAGGCTAGATCACTGCTCAGGTCAGGCTGCGTATTGGTTGGCAAGTGGTGAACGCTTGTATTCTCTTCCCTTGTTATTTATAGAATCATAGAATACTTAGGGTTGGAAAGGACCTTAAGACTATCTAGTTCCAACCCCCCTGCCATGGGCAGGGACACCTCACGCTAAGCTATGCCACCCAAGACTTCCTCCAACCTGGCCTTGAACACTGCCAGGAATGGGGCATTCACAACCTCCCTGGGCAACTCATTCCAGTGCCTCACCACCCTCACAGTAAAGAATTTCTTCCTTACATCCAATCTAGATTTCCCCTGTTTAAGTTTTAACCCGTTACCCCTTGTCCTGTCACTACAGTCCCTGACGAAGAGTCCCTCCCCAGCATCCCTATAGCCCCCCTTCAGATACTGGAAGGCTGCTATGAGGTCTCCACGCAGCCTTCTCTTCTCCAGGCTGAACAGCCCCAACTTCCTCAGCCTGTCTTCATACGGGAGGGGCTCCAGTCCCCTGGTCATCCTCGTGGCCCTCCTCTGGACTTGTTCCAATAGTTCCATGTCCTTTATATTTCCCTTATCATTATTATTACTGGTGGTAGCAGTAGTAGTTTTGTGTTATACCTTAGTTACTGAACTGCTCTTATCTCAGCCCATGGGAGTTACATTCTTCGGTTCTTCTCCCCATCCCTCCAGGAGCAGGGGTGTGGGGAGGGAGGAAGGGAGGGGAGTGAGCAAGCAACTGCGTGGCTCTGGGTTGACGGCTGCGTTTAAACCATGACAACATCACAGGTGTAGAACTCCAAGAGTAGTTTTGCAAATATGTTTTGCTGCCTCTACTAAGTTATCAGCCATACCGCTTCAGCTTAGGAGGCTGGGACGAGAGGTGCAATAGATAGCATTTAGCAGAATATGGTTCAAAATGCCCAAGCTCACATCAGCAAGAGCAGCCACACTTATGAGAGGCAAAGAAATTTTATCTCAGACATGGGTCATCAGCACTGTGTCTGATGCTACATCTTGCCTCTTGGCATGCGTTGTTAGCTCAGGTATAGCACCATGCTGATGACACTTTGATATTGACAGTTCCTGAACACCAAGAAAGCTGGAGGTGAAGCTAAAATAGAGGCTCTTTGAGGTAAGAATATATTCTCTTTTTGAAGAAGAGCAGACTAGACTAGAATAAAATTTAGTGATTACCCTGAGATTTCACAGTGGCACAGATCAGAATGGGATGTAGTGGGCTCTCCATTCTTCCCTTCCCATTAGGTCCTATTAAAATATTTATAATAGGAACTCATGACACAAAACTGGAATTGTTAAGAAGTACTTAGTCACTACATCACAAGTCTGCGTGTGATACTGTGCCTAACAAGTGATTTTCACGACATGAATTTTCACATTACTGTGCCGAGCAAAAGTGCAATTTACAGACAAATATTATTTCCATGTTAAAAAAAAATAAGAAAAAAAAGAATCAGAGACTTGGTAGAATAGAAAAACTCTGAGAAGATGAAAAATTTAATATAAAGAGATGAACAATAAAAACACTGCAGCAGCTGCAGTGCTGTTTTGTAAGATGACTACAAAAAAAAAAAATGAGCTGAACATGGGAAAATCTTATTTGGAAGCAATAAAAACTTGATGTATATTCAACAGAGCATTGTTTTCCAGACTTTAAAAGGAAAACATCTGACAGTAATTCTTCTATAGATAGTCTGTCATCTAGCTATTAAAATCTTAGAATATAATTAAAGATTAAGAAATATTACTTTATGCTGCATGGTTAAAATTACTCCATTTCTGGCAAAGGGTATAATCATGAAATTCCCTTTTTAATTACCATCTGCGATTATCCAACAATTTAAAATTAGAATGTAGTGCTATATATTGATCTCCTATTGATAGATACTATCTATATTCTAATAAAGTGACAGCATTTCAAAAATCTACCAACAGAGACCTTTATAATATATGACATGGTTTAAACATATTTTATTTAATGCCAGAGAGAATTTGCATTTCATCTCTCAGCCTTTTATGAAGCTTCTGTAAATGCGTTAGCTTAGTTCTTAGATTTCAGAGTAATTTCATTTCAATTTGAGCTAATCTTTGTATAATTCCTAGGTTTTGTTCAAATAAGTGTAAACTACTGTCATTTAGCATGTGGAACAACACATCAAAAATGGGGGAAGCTTAAATTCGTAGTTTGTGGATTTAGTAAAGATGCAAAATGAAGTGGTTGGTGCACATTAAAATCACAGTAAAATGTATGTGAAAGCTAATGACAAAATGTAAATGAAGCTTAATTGTTCACCATGCACTTGTAGCTGAAATCCTGCTATGTAATGCGTGGTAGAACCTTCTCAGGATGTATCGGACACCAAAACAAAGTCCAAGAAGCTTTCAAATACCTTGATTTTTCATGAGACAAATGTGGGTGAGCTTTTCAGATGAAGAAATTAGCTTTTTCTACTAGAAGTCTGAAAAACATGGTCCTAGAAAACCATATTTTTTTAATGAAAAAATATTTGATGTTTTAATTATGAAAAAGCCATCAAGAATAAAAATTAATTTTAATTTGTCACCCAGAAAAAAAACCCCAAAACTAAAGAACAAACTTTTGTTGTACACTTTAATGACTCCAAAATGATGTTTTATTTTGGTTTCAAGGGAGAAACCAGCTTCCTATCAAGCTCGTTACTTGAATAAACTTTCATTTAAAATACAGACCACTTCAGTGGAATGCTTTCTTCAAATTCCTACACAAAACCTCCTAAATAAGTAAAACGCCAAAACAGTAAATTAACTAAGGCACAAACAATTTCTGCAGCATAGTAACAAGCTGTCTTCAAAATTATGCTAAACCATGTTATAAGCTGTGTTTTTAAGGCTATTTTAAGCTGAATATTGGGATACAGAGGAACCAGTTTTTTTTTTCTTCACTAGTCATTAGTATTCAACATACATTAGGTGTTCTCTTCTGAGTATATTACATTTTTTACACCAGCTAAAGGAATATTTGTGTATGCTGAGCCCCTGATTTTGTTCTTAAAATTGTATAAGCTACATTTAGACAGAACAAATGTCCTTTTAAATAAGAGGCAATACTTCAGAAGTAAAATGCCAATTTCAAATTCTGCTGTCTGCTGTGATCAGAGCAAATCTCAACACCAGTGCATTTGTCAGGGAACATGGTTCTGATTCTGACCATTACCATGAGCTGTTTTCATAAGAGTGTAACTCAGTTGACAGTGCAGCTGCTTCTTTCTTTTATCAGTATGACAAGAATCTGCATTGAATGCATCGTCTTTTCTTGACACACCTTTTCAGTGTAAAACTGTTAGATGGTGTATTTTATCAAACATTTAATAATTACCAAAAAAAAAAAAAAAATTACATAAGACTTAAGTCTGCAAGATCCTATAGTTCTTTCTCATTGAACTTGTGCTTCTTGGCATAATTATTTAACCAGACAAGAACTGGATAATCTTTCACTTTGTTAGTTCCCGAACAGTGAAAGAAAATTTAGTAACATGATTGACACTGCACTCTGAGTGAAAGATTAGCTCTGTGACTGTTAAGACACAAAATACTTCATGTCTCCCTATCTCTGTCTTCTGCAAGCTTTCCCAAACTCCTGCATCTTCAGGAACTTGCTGGTACAGCCCAGCACATGTAGCAGATGAGACAGGGGGACTGCCTGTCAATTCTGTGTGCCTAAGACAACCTGGTATTAGCAGCAGTACAACATTTTGAGGTTATGCAGAAGTCTGTGTCAATTAATTCAGTAGAAGTTTGACAGTGAGGGAGAGCTGTTACTGAATTTATACTGATCCATAGCTTAAACGTCAGCTCTACGTCAGTACTAATGTGGGTATCCAGACTGAGCCTTCCTGCAGACATGCAGCTGTGCAGGTCTCTGGCTGCAGCGAATGCCTGAGCCTGGCACTTGTATTGGAGGGAGCCAGTGATACTGCTTGTGTTCGCTGTGAGCAAATAAATGACCTGCTCAGGCAGGTGGCTGAACTGAGGGAGGAGGTAGAAAGGTTGAGAGCCATTAGAGAGTGTGAAAGTGAAATAGATTGGTGGAACCACACCCTAAGGCAAGGACAGAGGGAAGTGGTTCAACAAGATATGGATCCCCTTCCCTCCTACCATCAGACAGAAGGAGAGAGCTTAATGGACAAGGATGGATGGAGGGAGGTTCCTCCTCGGAGAGGTAAGCGAAAACCCTCACAATCCCTTCCTCCCTCCCAGTTGCCCTTGAATAACAGGTACGAGGTCTTGGAACTTCAGGGCCAGGTGAATGGAGATGGTGAGGCAAATCTATCTAGTGAGTCACCCAGGGCTAGTCACTCACCCACATACCTCAGAACTTCTCCAACCAAGAAGAAAAGAAGAGTAATTGTGGTGGGTGACTCCCTTCTGAGGGGAACAGAAGGGCCCATTTGTCGACCGGATCCACCCCACAGGGAGGTCTGCTGCCTGCCTGGGGCTCGGATTAGAGATGTTAAAAAGAAGCTCTCTGAACTGGTGCAGCCGTCTGACTACTACCCACTGCTGGTTTTTCAGGTTGGCAGTGACGAAATTATTACGAGGAACGTAAGGGCAATGAAGAGAGACTACAGGGCCCTGGGACGGCTGGTTAAAGGGTCTGGAGCGCAAGTGGTGTTTGCCTCCGTACCTGTTGCAAGCGAGGGTGAAGGGATATATAAGAAGACTCTGCAGGTTAATGTATGGCTACGTGACTGGTGCCAAAGGCAGGGGTTTGGGTTTTTCAGTCACGGGCTGCTGTATGGGACACCTGGTTTGCTGGTGACAGGCGGGATACACCAGTCCCAGAGAAGAAAAAGGGTTTTGGGGCAGGAGTTAGCAGGGCTTATTGACAGGGCTTTAAACTAGTTATGAAGGGGGGAGGGGATTTAACAGGGCCTGTTGGGGACAAGCCCAAGAGGAACATGCTAGGGATTGAAGGATGGCGGGCTAAGGAGGACTATCAATCTCTTGTTTCACTTGTGGGAAAGGATAGCTTTTTAGACCCTGTCCCGCAGGGGAAAAAGGGTACTAGGACTGGCTCCCTGAAATGTCTGTACACCAATGCACGCAGCATGGGGAATAAACAGGAGGAGTTAGAAGTCTGTGTGCGGGCTAAAGGTTATGATCTAGTGGCGATTACAGAGACATGGTGGGACAGTTCACATGACTGGAATGTGGTCATGGATGGCTATGTCCTTTTTAGGAAAGATAGGTCAGCAAAGCGAGGTGGTGGAGTGGCTCTTTACGTGAGAGAGCAACTAGAATGTATTGAGTTCTGTCCGGGGTCGGATGAGGAGCAAGTGGAATGTCTGTGGGTACGAATCAAGGGGCTGACTGGCACGGGTGATACAGTTGTGGGGGTCTATTACAGACCTCCTGATCAGGACGAAGGAGTTGATGAGGCTTTCTACAGGCAACTGGAAGTAGCCTCGCGACTACATGCCTTAGTCGTCGTGGGGGACTTTAATTACCCCGATATTTGCTGGAAGACTCACACAGCCAGTCATTCACAGTCTAGGAGGTTCCTCGAGTGCATTGATGATAATTTCTTAATGCAAATGGTGGACGTACCAACTAGGGGAGCAGCGCTGCTAGATTTAGTGCTCGCCAACAAGGAGGGTTTGGTCGAAGTGGTGACGGTCAATGGCAGCCTTGGCTGCAGTGACCATGAGATGGTGGAGTTTAGGATCCTGTGTGGGAGGAATAGAATACCTAGCAAAGCCACAGTTCTGGATTTCCGAAGGGCCAACTTTGGCCTCTTCAGTCAACTGCTAAGGGAAGTCTCATGGGAAAGTGTACTAGGCGGTAAAGGGGCTCAAGATAGTTGGTTAGCGTTCAAGGACCGCTTCTTCCAAGCTCAGGATCGGAGCGTCCCAATAAGTAGGAAGTCAAGTAAGGGATCTAGGAGACCGGCGTGGTTAAACAAGGAGCTGCTGGGCAAACTCAAGTGGAAAAGGAGAATCTATGGATTATGGAAGGAGGGGCTGGCCGCTTGGGAGGAATATAGGACAGTTGTTAGAGGATGTAGGGAGGCAATTAGGACAGCTAAGGCCTCCTTGGAACTCAATCTTGCTAGTCGGGTTAAAGACAATAGAAAGGGCTTCTTCAAATACATAGCAAATAAAACTAACACAAGAGGCAATATAGGCCCACTGCTGAACGAAGTGGGTACCCTGGAGACAGAGGATATAAAGAAGGCAGAGGTGCTGAATGCCTTCTTTGCCTCTGTCTTTACTCCTGCAGACTCTCGCCGAAGGCCCCGGATTTCTATAGCCCCAGAAGGAGTCAGGACAAAGGAGGAGTTTGCTTTGGTAGATGAGGATTGGGTTAGGGATCAGCTATGCAATCTGGACATCTGTAAATCGATGGGTCCGGATGGAATGCACCCACGGGTGCTGAGGGAGCTGGCGGAGGTCATTGCTAGGCCACTTTCCATCATCTTTGGTAAGTCGTGGGAAACGGGCGAGGTGCCTGAGGATTGGCGGATGGCAAAGGTCACACCAATCTATAAGAAGGGCAAGAAGGAGGACCCGGGTAATTATAGACCGGTCAGCCTTACCTCCATCCCTGGAAAGATGATGGAACAACTTATTCTTGACTCCATCACTAGGCATATCAAGGATGAGGGGGTCATTAAGAACAGCCAACATGGTTTTATGAGGGGGAAGTCATGTATGACCAACCTTATAGCCTTCTATGAGGAAGTGACTAGGTGGAGGGATGATGGTAGAGCGGTAGATGTAGTTTTTCTTGATTTCAGTAAGGCATTTGATACTGTCTCCCACAGCATCCTCATAGATAAGCTAAGGAAGTGTGGGCTTGACGATCAAGTAGTGAGGTGGATCGAGAACTGGTTGAAAGGAAGAAGGCAGAGAGTTGTGGTCAATGGCGCAGAATCTAGCTGGAGGTCTGTGACTAGTGGAGTTCCTCAGGGGTCGGTGCTGGGACCGGTGCTGTTTAATATTTTCATCAATGACCTGGATGAGGGAACTGAGTGCACCCTCAGCAAGTTTGCTGATGACACAAAACTGGGAGGCGTGGCTGACACACCAGAGGACTGTGCTGCCATTCAGCGAGACCTGGACAGGCTGGAGAGTTGGGCGGGGAGAAACTTGATGAAATTTAACAAGGGCAAGTGTAGAGTCTTGCATCTGGGGAAGAACAACCCCATGTACCAGTACAGGTTGGGGGTTGACCTGCTGGAAAGTAGTGAAGGGGAAAGGGACCTGGGGGTCCTGGTGGATAGGAGGATGACCATGAGCCAGCAATGTGCTCTTGTGGCCAAGAAGGCAAATGGCATCTTAGGGTGCATTAGAAAGGGAGTGGTTAGTAGGTCAAGAGAGGTTCTCCTCCCCCTCTACTCAGCCTTGGTGAGGCCGCATCTGGAATATTGTGTCCAGTTCTGGGCCCCTCAATTCAAGAAGGACAGGGAATTGCTTGAAGGAGTCCAGCGCAGAGCCACAAAGATGATTAAGGGAGTGGAACATCTCCCTTATGAGGAGAGGCTGAGGGAGCTGGGTCTCTTTAGCTTGGAGAAGAGGAGACTGAGGGGTGACCTCATCAATGTTTACAAATATGTAAAGGGTAGGTGTCAGGATGATGGAGCTAGGCTTTTTTCAGTGATATCCAGTGATAGGACAAGGGGCAATGGGTGTAAACTGGAGCATAGGAAGTTCCACGTTAACATCAGGAAGAACTTCTTTACTGTGAGAGTGACAGAGCACTGGAACAGGTTGCCCAGGGGGGTTGTGGAGTCTCCTACACTGGAGATATTCAAGGCCCGCCTGGACAAGTTCCTGTGTGATGTACTGTAGGTTACCCTGCTCTTGCAGGGGGGTTGGACTAGATGATCTTTTTAGGTCCCTTCCAACCCTTGGGATTCTGTGATTCTGTGATTCTGTGATTCTCTTCCTCATGCTTGAGTACACTGTGGTTTTGTCTAACAATATAATGTTTCTCTGTGTCCTAGAATTCTGACAGTGGAAGGAGAATGTGTTTCTCCTAGAATATTTTCACTCAGAAGCCTGAGTCTTATTTCACTTTAAAACCTCAGCTGCAGACTTCATAGAAACCCCCTTTTTTTTACTTTTGTCTGGCATGCAGATTAAGACTGAGACCTCCCCATTGAATCGGGAGATGTACTTTATTATGGGTCATGACATAATGTGATTTCATAAATGTAAGTGTGAAGGCCTCATCATTGTAGTACAAAAGAAATACTGGAGTAAACTCATTTTTGTGGAAATAGTGAATATAATGTAAAATTGCTATGTTTCTATTGCTTCATTCATTGCTACCTAGCCATGTGTACATTTAGTAACCATAACTGCAATCTTGCACAGATTGTTGCTTACAGCCCTCTCCTTTTTTATTAGGAGAAGAGGTTACAACATACTTAGCAGAATTAGAGATCCAGTTTACACCAGTGAAGATACAGTTTTCAATCTCTTGAATGGGCACTAGGGGCTCACTCAAAAGCCTGTGCTCCCACTTCTCTGCTGCCGCTGAGGACTGCAGGGTGGACAGTGAGAGGGCAGACCTCAGGATTTTGTCATTATGTACTTTTCCCTCCTGTCCTGGACAAAAATATTATCAGCCTGGAGAATTCTTACTTAATTTAGTTTAAAGCCCAATTACCACAGATTTCTAATAACTGATTTGGACATTGAGAAAACAAACATGTAAATAAGTAAACCAGCAACTAAGCAGACTGGAAAAGGGGGAAGAAAGACATTAAGTCAAGCACCTCTCCACATTCCTGTCCCAGTTTCCCCAGCTGGGCAAGTGCCAGCCCTGTAGGCTGGAATCAAGCGCATAATGATTCCCGTGAGCACCTGTGCATGCTGGTCTCTTGTGGCTTCTCCTTCTGTACCGCTCTTCCCCTATTCTAGCACACCTATGCTTGGGCATGAGGCAGAGGGCTGTACATCATTTAAAACATTCTTGTTATGACTACTTTTTACTTAATGAACTATATAGTTGTAACTATACTAGTACCTTGTGAAAGTGGTCAGTGAAATACTCTGTCAATAACACTAACTACAGCTTTAGCACCTATGCCTTTGCTTCTTGCTATACCTACACCATAAAATGCTCGATAACTTGTGTCACTAGAAGAATTAGAGTTTTCTTATTTCATCAGTGTAACACTTCTGCTGTTTTACAGAAATTTGAAAACGGATAGTACTACTAACTGGAGTACGATGAATATGACAAAAATACTGGTTTAAGGCTTTTATACAAGCAGTTTTTTAATTGCACTGATTATCAAGAGATTTTTTCATATAAACATCTGTTTTCATATTAATAACAAATCATTCATGTGTTAACAAGTTCAGTCACTTTGTGTACTAATTGTTGTTTCGGACTCATTTAGTGTTCTCAGAAGTTTCAGGCATCAGAATGCAGAATCAGAATACAAAAACAATACTTAAACACTCAAGTAAACACTCAGGTAGTTAATCACAGATCACAAATAATGAACAGCAAGTTAAGTGAACAGTGTCTAAAATAATCCATTGATTTAGAATAGTCCATCCAGACTATTCATCTGATCCTTATAAATAAGCCAAACATAAAAATCAGGCCCATGTCACAACAGATTTGGGCAAGATAAAGGGCTACATTTTTCAGCTAATCTGTTTGTGAAAAGTGACTCAAATATAATGAAAACCTCATCAAAAAGGATTAGTTTCTTCAATTCTATGATTCTGAAAAAAACATAAAACAGAGACTCTCTGGAGAACAGGCATGTGGAATGAGATCTGGGAATTCAGGTTTGGGTTGATGGCAAGTTGAATATATCAACAGTGTGCCCTGGCAGCCTAAAGGGCCAGCCATGTCCTGGGATTCATCGAGCACAGCACAGACGCTGATTGAGGCGACTGCCATATTCTGCACTGTACTGGTGCAGCCCACCTCAAGTACTGTGGGCAGTTTTGGACACCCCAATAGAAGAAGGACATCAAACTATTGAAATGCATCCAGAGGAGGGCAACCAAGGTGGTGAAAGGTCGTGATGTTAAGACTTGGAGGAATGACTGAGGTCACTTGGTTTGCTCAGCCTGGAGAAGTGAAGGCTGAGGGTGACCTCATGGCAGTCTACAGCTTCTGCATGGAGGACAGAGGACGGAAAGGTGCTGAACTATGTCTGGTGACCAGGGACAGGATATGAAGGAATGGAATGACGCTGAGTCAGGAGAAGTTCGGTTGGTCATCAGGAAAAAATTCTTCACTGAGAGGGTGGTCAGCTGCTGGAACAGACTCCCCAGAGAAGTGGTCAGGGCATCAAGCCTGCCACAGTGATCTGGATGTGTGATCAGAGCGACCAGGAGTGTCTGGATGACACTATCTAGTTTTAGGCAGTCCTGCAAGGAGAAAGGACTTGGTCTCAATGATTATTATGAGTCCCTTCCACATTGAGATATTCTATGATTCTAACACTTAAGGTCCTATTCTTTCATAAACTGTGTAGCTCTTGATAATTTAGTAACACATACATATACACATATATGTGTACATGCCCCCAACCTGAAAAGTGAGTTTTGCATGTGCTAAAGTCCAAACAGGCAAGCAGTCCATTGATTTGAATAGGACTACTCACACACTTAAATTTAAGCATCTTTTTAAGTGCTGTTCTTAGGACTAAGGTCATAGAAATGAGCGTAAAATCCACAGTCTCATTTAGTCCCTACCAAAGCCAGTAATACTCTTGCTACTGCCTATGGTGAGAGCTGGATCAGATCCAATCCTGGATGAAGTGCTCAGCATGAAAAAGCCACTGAGATGTGCAAGGCATTTGTAACTAGAAACATATCTGAAGGAAAGCAACATTTCCTGACATATAAGCATGAAATTGTGCTGAATCTGTGACACTGAAAGGCTATTATCTATATTCATGTATTATCCAAGAGGAAAAAACTAGCAAACATCATGGGAGTGAGGCCTCTGGGGTTATGTGGAAGAGAGAAAAATCTTAAAAATAAGGTTAGGCATTGCATTTAGGAGGCAACAGTAGCAAAAGAAATCCACTTTTCCTTACATCACACTGCATCAAATGCATGTCTGAGGTGTTTTGTTTGGCTTTCTTTTTCTGCCAGCTGAGCAATTTTTGAGCTATTCTTAATGCTTAACAATAAGATATTAAAGTACTAAATGTGAAGTCATATTTTTCAAGCGTAACACCCTCAGGTAGCTGTTAGCAGTCTCTGGAAGACAAAATTATTTTGCAGCCTACTCCTCGAGGACTATCTATAAACAAATTGGATACTTCAGTGGGTTTGTTTTCTGCCTCCTGGCTGCCAGGGATGACAGTATTCTTGGCACTGTAGCATTCTTCACATGGTGAAGCAATCTAGAAAAGAAAAGAAGAAGAAGAAAAAAAAGGTCTTCATGTGGAATACATAAATAAGAGCACTTATTTGTTTCTCTCTGAAAGTTATCTTTCCTCACTCTCATCTTCATCTTTCATTGTCTCAACTGGCCTTTTTTTGTCAAAGTAAGTTTAATCATCTGGCACTTGAAGTCCTTCAAGGCAAATGTAATCCATGAAATGAGCTATTTTCCTTAAGCTATATTATCAACTAGAAGAAAATGAAGAATAAATCCAGATTCAGAACTAGTTCTGAGCAACAGCAAAATTGCCTGAAACTGATATACATCACTTCAGCTTTTATAGTCCAAGCATATGAATGTACACCACATAAGAAATTAGCAGTAAAATCTGTACTACAGGGTCACTAAACTTTGTTATTTTTATGTGAAATAGTTAATTTTAAAGTTAAAAAATATCTTGACAAAGTTCAAGAAAATTTGACAAAAGTTCTTATGATTCAGTGAAGACCTTGGAGTCAGAGGAAAGGAAATTTTCTTCATATAGTAGGTATAAACGTTATTGGTTGCATTTTTCCTAAAAAATAGCACAATACTTTACCTATAGGTCATTATTACTCTGAACTTCCAGCAAGATTTTATCTTCTCAGATCACTATGCATACATAATTATTATCTAAATTGTAATATCAGTCTAGACCCCAGTCAAGACCTAAAGATTCATTGCAGTCAGTGCTGTCCACAGTTAGAATATCAGGTCTGGATGAATAACTTGGTGACAGTTTCCCTTGTACATCCATTTTTTATTTGCAGGTATGTCTGAATTATTTGCCTTATTTTAAAATAAGCCTTTGTTTTGATTCTGATCTTTAGTGTGATAGACCTAGGAACATGCAAATTAAAATAATTTAGAACTAGAATTTTTTTAAAATGGACAGAGTTCTAAATTCTGTTACTGTGGTACATGTCTTGGAGGAATTTTGCTCAAGCTGACAAACGTAGTCACAAATCAGTGAATTCTAGGGCTGGACATGTGTTCTTAAGAATAACAGTCTGCAGACACAGATTATATCCTAGGAATTAGGGTTTGAGTGGAGAGGTACAGGCTAATGAAAATCTTAATCCAAACAGTGAAACAATGCTCAGACTCTTGCACTGCAGTTTGTAGCTGTTGCACAGGTCTCCACTGTCTTTTATAGGTGAAAGAGGAACACCTCAGAAAACACCTTTTTAGTACTAGGAAACCAAAGTAACTATGTTTTTCACTGACTATATAGTAACAGCAGATATTCCTTGGTGGTTTGTAACTGCGTAATAGTGTGTGCTGCTTGGCTTCTTCAATAAGGTGAAATTGCAAAGGTGGGTTTATGTAAAATGTTTGGATTAAGAACACAACAAAGTGTGCAAATGAAGTTCATTCATTCAAACATGGACATTTATAGAACTCAAAAGAGAGAATAAGTTGAGTGATGGGGGAAATTTTTCCATTTCTAGGACTCCTTTTCAGACTTTACTGATGAAGCATATAAACAATACTTAACAACCCAGAGTAGCCCATCCTAATGGTCTATACCAGTGTGCTGGTGAAGGTTTGCCTGGTTTCCGTAGGAAGCAGGGTGTTCTTCCTTATTTCTATCCTTTTCTTCATATTGAGGTGTCTAAATGGAGAGTATGTGGCAAAGCCCAGCTGAGAGAAATCAGCAAGAGGTGGGCCAGCAGCGGTGCTAGGTTTGTGAGATCAACAAAGCTAGTTCTCCAGCTATGCAATGATATCCTGAAACCTATTTTGTGAAGGAACAAATCCTGCCTCTCGACTTGCTGTTGGCATGGGGTAAAATAAGGGAAATTACATAAAAGAAGCCTTAAAGTGATATTCTTCTCCAGAGCGCCCTTGACATAAGGGGAGATGAGGTGCTTTGGGGTGATATGATTAAGTAGATGTAATTCACATGAATGAAATTTAAATCTCAGAGGGAGTTTACACAGTTTATTGAGGATTGTGGTGCCTGTTTTACAAAGTGATTTTGTGCCTTGACTCTTTAAGTTCCTCTACAAATACACAAGTTCTAATGTAATATCCACTCAATGATATTTAGTGGCTCACTAAATTTTGGGAGGTTTGCCAAGCAACTTCTTTGGGGTTATTCCTAAATTTATGCAGCTCCATGTCTTACACAAAAGGAGACATTTAATTAAAAACACATTCTCCTATATGAAAGAGGTTTCAGTAATGCTTCAATCCAGAATGTGTTTAATGATGTCAACCTACTTTCTGGTGAAAATATTTTACAAGCATCCTGTTATTTATTCAAGGGCAAAAAAAGCACTGCAATTCATACAGGTTGAAAAAGCAGGAATCAGATGTGAGACTCACCATGTGTTCAAAGAATATAATTTTAGTCCACTTGCGTTACAGACAGGGCTAGTTTTAACCCCTACAGCATTTAAATTCAAAACATATAAGCAATTTTGTCCTGCAGGATTTCGCTTTTCTCAAAAGATGCTAATTCAGCATTTTAGTTTCAAAACATTATTGTTGGCTCCTTTTAATTATTTACAGAGTTTACAAATCTAGCAAAATTGTATCTGAGAAATAAAACTATTGTTATGTTTTGCATCTAAAAGATCACAATCTCTGTTTCCACCATGGTCACACTCTTCTCTTATGAGCTGCCTATGCCTCAAGAAACAGGATTGTTTAGAATTAACAAAATAAATGGATGACTTATTTTTAAAGGTGTCTTCCACTTGATAATAATCTGGTTTACATGAACTGCAGCTGCTCCAGTTTTAGAATCATTGATTGTGCATAGAGACACAATTCTTTCCACAAAAAGCACATAAAAAATAAAGCTATCAGATAATTTCCTTTTGGAAACATGATCTATGCTTTTTGGAATTGCCTATGAATATCTCAGGTATTTGCTGTACAAGCAAATAAAACAAACAACAAATAAATTGGCTTTTACTCTGTTTGGCATAGGCAATAATTCCTTTTTAGGGTACTTCATCTTCATTTAGTCTCTGATTCAATTCTATGCTGACACTTTGTATTAATGCAGCCATGTGTTAATTGAACATAAACCACAATATAAATGCAACATTCTGTCCTGAAATTAATAACCATCATTTGTAAACCGTATCATGCATTTTATTGTAGGAATAATTTACTGATAGGGTATTTTATGCTTAGCAGTGATTAAGAAACTGTGCAATTTACAAGAGAAACAAACGGAGACATATAAAATGGGCAATAAAATCTGTGTAGATGTATATAAATTTGCTTATATGAAACACAGATTAAAAATTTAAATGCTTCGGTAATATAAGGCAAGGTAGAAAAGGCTTTTCATATCATTATCCTTCAAACTGATATGCAACCAAATAAAAGATCCATATTTACAGGAGGATTTGCTTTATACAAAAACAAACCCTTTCACTAGATGGAAGCATCTGTTTCAGCCATTAATAACATGTGTAATGTATATGCTGCTTTGAACTAAACATTTCCATTATAACTGAAAGCCCATTTACAGCGACAGAGGCAGTGCCTGAGTGTGATCAGTCATAGTGTCAGTCTAGCATACGATAACTGCTGCAGAGCTAGGAACTTAGGCATATGCTTCGCTGAAAGTCTCTAATGTCACTCTCAGGCAGTAGGGGGGAAATGTTCAGTGCACCTTGACACCATTAGAGTGGAAAGTAGCATAAGTTCCTACAATTTGCTTGGCAAATTGCACTTAGTGTTGGTAGGTGTTTATAGACACTAAGTTGCTGCACTAAAACTAACACAAAAGATTCTTGTTCATGGTTTATTAGCATGTCTCTCACATTCTGATAACAAAAAATAAAATGCTATCCTTTTATCCTTTCTTCATTCTGCCCCCATTGTTTCTTCTTTTTAAAGGTTTGAGCAAAAGCTACTATTTAACAGAGTTTTAGGAAGTCTGCAAGGCGTTTTTAAGTTTTTAAAATGAAACTTGAATGGAAGAAAGCCCGCACCTGCATTATTGACCTTAAATACTGTTAGCTAATGTAGCGCAAAGGCATTCAGCAGATTTTTTCACACCAAAGTTCTCTGGGCAACCTTCCAAAACATAGCAGCAGTTTAAAATGACCCCAACTTTGTGAATGTGAATGGAGCCATTATAGGGTAATCATGTTGCCCAAGCTTTAAGTTACATTTAGCAGCTTAGACTGAACTAAGGACTTTTTTGCTAAATGAGAAGCTTCAACTCCTTATGAAGTTAATTCTTCTGCAGTTTTTTTTTTTTTCCAATAATGCATAATAAAACCATTCCTTGTTTCTCTATGTAAGAAAGGTCTGCAATGTCCTGACAAATGCAAATATTGTGGTGCTCTTTTTGATGAAAAGTAGGAGATCATTTTAGTGCTCAGGGTTTCAATATCACATTTACACCCTTTAAATAAAAATTCTGTGCTTGTCTTTGCTGGTAGCCTACAGTACATGATCAAGAAATGTGCTGAGCATGGGAAACTAGTGCATATAGTGCCAGAGGGATGGATGTGATTTAATTGCAAAGCTTTCTACATAAAATTATTTGAACTATTTCCTGGAACCTGAAGAGAGCAAACAACACCTGGGTTGATGCTGGGTATTCTTTAAATACCCAGCTGCATTATAGAGACCTTGTAATTGCAGGGGTTCCCCCTTCAGTATGATTCACATGGCAGTGCTGCCTTTATAATTTTGTACTTTGGAGCATCACTGAGTCCAAGATCTGCAGCTGGTAAGCTCCGAGAACTCAACAGAGTCACACTGAAAGCCTGCCAGCAGAAGCTCCCAGAAATAATTATTTTTCTGTGAAATATATTAGTTTGATCAGTAACTCCCATGAGTATGCAGTCTCTCAGAATAGCTGCATCACAGCCATGTAGTGAATACTACACTGTTTAAGCAAAGACAAAGAAAACAATCCACTTTCCTAGAGTAAATCTATTTTATTAGAGTATTAGAACTTTTGCTTCCTGAGAAAGAAGATGACCCATTGCAAGGGAGGTGAAAGGTCATTTTATATACCTACATGAAAAGGTCATAACAAACTTCAGAAAACTAGAGATAAATAAAAATCTATGGGCAGCCAGACCAGAAGAAATTCTGCTCTTTAATCTAAATCAAGTATAAGTGCAATTGATGTTCTAGTGAGTACGCTGTGATAATAGCATTCAGTTTTACTTTTATTTTTGTGGTTCAGGCTATTAATAAAACAATATATTGCTTGAAAAGATCGGTTACATTTCCTCCTTGTGGATGAAAATCAGAAATTAATATTAGTTGAATTACTAAAATAACAGCATTTGTCCTGAAGCTATGACAGAATTTAGTAACCCAGTAAAAGAAGGGCGCTTCTGTGACAAATAAGTGGGAGGCTCTCAGACTGTCGAGCAATTAAGTGGACCTGGATAATCCTATGTAATTAAGCTTCTTACTTTATAATTATCTTTATTTTAAATGTGTCTTTTGATGAAACATCTGTTCCCTGCTTTAGATTTGAAAAGATATACCCATACACATGATGAAAACGGTGCTTGTGGGGTCATTACACAGGGTACTGCTGCTCAGTTCCTTGGCGACAAATGTTGTAATTTGCTCCATCTTTGCGTGCAAAAGGCAGGTGCTCTTGCATCCATGGCCTCCTTTGCCTGACCTCCAGGCTCACTGCAGCTGCCTTTCACATTGTTACCCAGAGAAATAATTGTGTTTGACAACCTAGCTAAGGATCATCATGCAGTAAAGTGAAGAAGTGTAAGTACTGTCAGAGCTCTTGGAGGTGGTTATGCCAACCCACTGGGCAGTAAGAGGGGGAGAAAAAGGAAAATTGAGCCCTAATAATAGGACTGTAGGCTGTTGGGTTTTTTTCATCTGATATCAAATATTGTTTAACTGCTGCTACAAAGAAGACTGATGAATTTCTGTTAAATACATTGTTTTTTTCCCAGATATTTTCAATTTGTAGACCACTGTACAAGCTACAGCCTCTATTAAATAGAATTACCTCCTCTTCCTGTTGTTTTAAAGCAGGGTGATCTTCTGTGAAATGTAGGAATTACTTGCCCCTTAGGCTCATATAGATGTACTACTAACTGTGGATTTCTACTAAGAAATTATTTCCTCTCAGAAAAACTACATGAAATACTGGTGATGGTTCTTTTTTTTTTTTTTTTTCAGGCTCAGACTGATGTTTGGCAACTCTGAAGGCTACAGTGGCAGCTTCTGTCTACTCTCAGACTCTAGGAATGCATTCTGAGGCTTCTCAGAATTATGCATGGACCCAGATGAGATTTCTGTAGACCACCAGACAGAGAGACATCTGTGTCTGATTCATTATCCTCTCTTCTTTGTGTGATATTATGCCTGCATCTACATGAAGAGATCATGTAAAAACACTTGTAGTAGGCGATTTTGCAGTCCCACAGGGACCCACACTCAGGAGAGAAAATTACCCACTTTCTGGTTAGGTAGACACTATGACTACGCTGCCACAGCATGGTTCACAGTCAGGTTCAAGCTCTTAAAATGTGGCTCTATCTAGTAAAAATAAACAAGAGCATGGCTGTTAACTACACTAGGAACTCAATCAGGGTCTTATTTTTCAGTACCACTCTAGTACATGCTGTTATACTCTTTTTGGGGTGCAGAAACTGGCAGAGAGTAGCTGAACACGGTGCTTGTAATGATAGAGGTGATGGCGGAATTAGAAATACATATGATTGCTCCTGGGCTCTCACTTACCTGCTCCACCACCACACAAAGCTTCTTTTCTTTAATAATCCAATTCATTGCAAAATAGACCATGCTGGCTGGCTACTAAAAGCTCAGCTTGATGGTTCTTATTTGTAAAACATGCCAAATAGTTGAGACATCCTAAAATTGTTCATTACTTTTGTTGGTCAGCACAGTTGAATGAGCTGTTGGAAATAGCCTGGAGAGGTTTATAAACAGGCTGACATGCTGTAGTATTTGGGGTTTCCAGGCATAGCCTTGACTAAATTTTGAAATGTTTTGGAAGGAAACAGGTCTAAGCAGCATCCTGTCAGCAGCCCTAATTACTGTCATGAATCCAATTTTCAAAACAACTCTCATCCGTTCTGCTGCACGATTCCTGAGGCAAACCATTTGGTCTGGGTTGTTGTTAGAATTCCTGGACCTTCATTTTTCATGACAATGCCTACTAACACCACTGCAAACAGCTCCATGCTTAGCATTTAAAGCAGGGGGAGGAAAAGCTAGTGGTATTATCCGGCTGTAACTGACGTCTGGAGGCAGTGTTGCCTCCAAGAAGCCACTTGTAAAAGAAGAGCAGGACTCAGCTCCCTGCAGCGATGAGAAGTTGTCTGGCCCACACAGCAGTCAATTGGAGCTGATCATCACACCTGAGCCCTTTCACCTCAGAACCCATTATAAATCACTGTGGACAAGATATACTATCTTCTTACTCCCTAACCTATATGGTCTGTCAGCCAACAGGTCCCATCATATTCAGGCATCCAGGATGCAGCCATTTCTTGAACACATTTTACCTGAAAAACAGCGTATAATGATAATGGAAATGATAACAAATCTAGTCGCAATGTATTATGTTGCCCCCTATTCCCACTTTGATCATTTCATCCACAGTCGCCATATACATATATACTTTGCACTGTCCCTTTAAAATTGTCTTTCCAATGAGATTTGCCTCTGATTTTTTATGATGATGTATAAGCACAAGATCTTTTTTGAAACTGGTGCTAGTTATAGGGCTAAGCTTTCAAAAATGCTGCAGAAGAATTTTCAGAAAGACCTAAACAAGATGAAGGAATAGGACAACAGTAACTTTAAGAAATTGAACAAGGACAGATGTGAATGTCTGATATGGGCAGGAATAATCCCTTGCTTGATACAGGTGGGTGACTGCCTGGTTTGAGGGGCAGCTCTGAGGAAAAGATCCTGGGGGTTCTAGTAGCAGCATGCTGAGCATGAGACAGCAGTATGTTCTACCAGGTGTGAAGGTCAATCACACCACAACTGTTAAACAGGATTGTGGCCAGTCAATCACTGGATGGCATTCCCCCCCTTCTCAGCACTTTTTAGATCACATATATATACTGCATTTGTATATGCAGCATATATATAGATGGCCCAAAACCAAAACCAAATGGCCACTTGGTTTTGGGCCATCAAGTAGAAGACAGACATCAATATGCCTGTACACCAATGCACGCAGCATGGGGAATAAACAGGAGGAGTTAGAAGTCTGTGTGCGGGCTAAAGGTTATGATCTAGTGGCAATTACAGAGACATGGTGGGACAGTTCACATGACTGGAATGTGGTCATGGATGGCTATGTCCTTTTTAGGAAAGATAGGTCAGCGAAGCGAGGTGGTGGAGTTGCTCTTTACGTGAGAGAGCAACTAGAATGTATTGAGTTCTGTCCGGGGTCGGATGAGGAGCAAGTGGAATGTCTGTGGGTACGAATCAAGGGGCTGACTGGCACGGGTGATACAGTTGTGGGGGTCTATTACAGACCTCCTGATCAGGACGAAGGAGTTGATGAGGCTTTCTACAGGCAACTGGAAGTAGCCTCGCGACTACATGCCTTAGTCGTCGTGGGGGACTTTAACTACCCCGATATTTGCTGGAAGACTCACACAGCCAGTCATTCACAGTCTAGGAGGTTCCTCGAGTGCATTGATGATAATTTCTTAATGCAAATGGTGAACGTACCAACTAGGAGAGCAGCGCTGCTAGATTTAGTACTCGCCAACAAGGGGGGTTTGGTCGAAGTGGTGACGGTCAATGGCAGCCTTGGCTGCAGTGACCATGAGATGGTGGAGTTTAGGATCCTGTGCGGGAGGAATAGAATACCTAGCAAAGCCACAGTTCTGGATTTCCGAAGGGCCAACTTTGGCCTCTTCAGTCAACTGCTAAGGGAAGTCTCATGGGAAAGTGTATTAGGCGGTAAAGGGGCTCAAGATAGTTGGTTAGCATTCAAGGACCGCTTCTTCCAAGCTCAGGATCGGAGCGTCCCAATGAGTAGGAAGTCAAGTAAGGCATCTAGGAGACCGGCGTGGTTAAACAAGGAGCTGCTGGGCAAACTCAAGTGGAAAAGGAGAATCTATGGATTATGGAAGGAGGGGCTGGCCGCTTGGGAGGAATATAGGACAGTTGTTAGAGGATGTAGGGAGGCAATTAGGACAGCTAAGGCCTCCTTGGAACTCAATCTTGCTAGTCGGGTTAAAGACAATAGAAAGGGCTTCTTCAAATACATAGCAAATAAAACTAACACAAGAGGCAATATAGGCCCACTGCTGAACGAAGTGGGTACCCTGGAGACAGAGGATATAAAGAAGGCAGAGGTGCTGAATGCCTTCTTTGCCTCTGTCTTTACTCCTGCAGACTCTCCCCGAGGGCCCCGGATTTCTATAGCCCCAGAAGGAGTCAGGACAAAGGAGGAGTTTGCTTTGGTAGATGAGGATTGGGTTAGGGATCAGCTATGCAAACTGGACATCTGTAAATCGATGGGTCCGGATGGAATGCACCCACGGGTGCTGAGGGAGCTGGCGGAGGTCATTGCTAGGCCACTTTCCATCATCTTTGGTAAGTCGTGGGAAACGGGCGAGGTGCCTGAGGATTGGCGGATGGCAAAGGTCACACCAATCTATAAGAAGGGCAAGAAGGAGGACCCGGGTAATTATAGACCGGTCAGCCTTACCTCCATCCCTGGAAAGATGATGGAACAACTTATTCTTGACTCCATCACTAGGCATATCAAGGATGAGGGGGTCATTAAGAACAGCCAACATGGTTTTATGAGGGGGAAGTCATGTCAGCCTTACCTCCATCCCTGGAAAGATGATGGAACAACTTATTCTTGACTCCATCACTAGGCATATCAAGGATGAGGGGGTCATTAAGAACAGCCAACATGGTTTTATGAGGGGGAAGTCATGTATGACCAACCTTATAGCCTTCTATGAGGAAGTGACTAGGTGGAGGGATGATGGTAGAGCGGTAGATGTAGTTTTTCTTGATTTCAGTAAGGCATTTGATACTGTCTCCCACAGCATCCTCATAGATAAGCTAAAGAAGTGTGGGCTTGACGATCAAGTAGTGAGGTGGATCGAGAACTGGTTGAAAGGAAGAAGGCAGAGAGTTGTGGTCAATGGCGCAGAATCTAGCTGGAGGTCTGTGACTAGTGGAGTTCCTCAGGGGTCGGTGCTGGGACTGGTGCTGTTTAATATTTTCATCAATGACCTGGATGAGGGAACTGAGTGCACCCTCAGCAAGTTTGCTGATGACACAAAACTGGGAGGAGTGGCTGACACACCAGAGGACTGTGCTGCCATTCAGCGAGACCTGGACAGGCTGGAGAGCTGGGCGGGGAGAAACTTGATGAAATTTAACAAGGGCAAGTGTAGAGTCTTGCATCTGGGGAAGAACAACCCCATGTACCAGTACAGGTTGGGGGTTGACCTGCTGTAAAGTAGTGAAGGGGAAAGGGACCTGGGGGTCCTGGTGGATAGGAGGATGACCATGAGCCAGCAATGTGCTCTTGTGGCCAAGAAGGCAAATGGCATCTTAGGGTGCATTAGAAAGGGAGTGGTTAGTAGGTCAAGAGAGGTTCTCCTCCCCCTCTACTCAGCCTTGGTGAGGCCGCATCTGGAATATTGCGTCCAGTTCTGGGCCCCTCTGTTCAAGAAGGACAGGGAATTGCTTGAAGGAGTCCAGCGCAGAGCCACAAAGATGATTAAGGGAGTGGAACATCTCCCTTATGAGGAGAGGCTGAGGGAGCTGGGTCTCTTTAGCTTGGAGAAGGGGAGACTGAGGGGTGACCTCATCAATGTTTACAAATATGTAAAGGGTAGGTGTCAGGATGATGGAGCTAGGCTTTTTTCAGTGATATCCAGTGATAGGACAAGGGGCAATGGGTGTAAACTGGAACATAGGAAGTTCCACGTTAACATCAGGAAGAACTTCTTTACTGTAAGAGTGACAGAGCACTGGAACAGGTTGCCCAGGGGGGTTGTGGAGTCTCCTACACTGGAGATATTCAAGGCCCGCCTGGACAAGTTCCTGTGTGATGTACTGTAGGTTACCCTGCTCTTGCAGGGGGGTTGGACTAGATGATCTTTTGAGGTCCCTTCCAACCCTTGGGATTCTGTGATCAATAAACCCGCCTTCAGCCTAGTAAGCGAAGGCTCTGGAGACACCTTATAACTGTCTTCCAAGTACCTAAAGGGGGGCCTAGAAGGAAGCTGGAGAAGGATTTTTTGCAACAGCATGTAGTCATAGGACCAGGGGAAATGGCTTCAAGCTGACAGAGGTGAGGTTTATATTAGGTATTAGGGAGGAATTCTTCACTATGACAGTGGTGAGGCACTGGAACAGGCTGCCCAGAGAAGCTGTGGTTGCCCATCTCTGGCAGTGCTCAAGGCCAGGTTGGATGGGGCTTTTGGAAACCTTGTCTACTCAGAGGTGTCCCTGCCCATGGCAGGTGAGTTGGAATTAGATGATATTTAAGGTCCCTTCCAACCCAAACATTCTATGATAAGATCCTGTGAAATCACAGTGAGCTTAGCAGAGGGCCAGTGAAGTGGTTGGGACTAGTGCACTTGCCCCGTGAGGGGAGGCTGAAGGACCAGAGCTGGTTCAGCCTTGAGAGAGGCAAGTCTGGGGCTACCTAAGATCAGCCCCCAATACCTTTGGGGAGCCGGTGGTGAGCTGCAGGAGGGTTCTTCTCAGCAAGGCACAGTTGGAGTGTGAGAGAGGCTGGGACTGGCCATAGGGAAACCTTTCTCCAGAGTGACAAGTAAGCAGTGGTAAAAGACCCTTCCCTCCCTCCCTCCCTGAGGAGCCTTGACTGACTGACCCAATGGCTGACACTGCTGTGAGCAGCATCTTAGACGAGATGCCTTCTAAGCTCCTTTCCTACCACAGATATCCCCTGCTTCTGTCCTGTGATTTTCCTTGGATGCAAGAGATCTTCTTAACCTGGAGTTGGTTTGTGTATGTACTGAAAATGTGTAAACACTATTAAGTTATGTGGGCTTTATTTGGAGGATGCTAATAACATCATGTAGTCCTGCATTGCAATGTGCCTCTGCTCTAAAGCTTTCTTGCAATTTATTTATAACTTTCCAGGCTTTTTTCTGTTCAGGCTCAAATGTTTGAAGTCATACGGTTCTTTAATTCCTGGGAGTGGAGTTTGGGAGATATTAAGCCTGTCTTCACAGGTTTTTTTCTTTAGAAAGTTGCCATTTGGAGCAATAGGTTGTAACAAGGCTGAGGACTGGTCCTTGCTTCACAGGTGCACCTCCTGTCATTGTGAGAATATTCCTACATTTACACAAATTATAAAGCTGTGGAAAATTGGAGTTTCAGCCATCCAGGCTATTTTTAGACTTTAGTCACAAAAAGTTAAGCTTTAGTACTCAAGGCTGAGCAATGTGTTCCTTTGCTGTTCTCCATGCTGCTTGATTGGCCCTCCTCTTGTACTCTGAAGGAGGTTATCACAGGCCAGATGAAGAAGAAAACAGCTTGAGTAGAAATCAGATTATTTCAGCTTCAAATAAATTACAGAGACAGGGACAGAAAAATTAAAAAGTAGGACTGGAACATGGGATTGGTAAAATAAGAACCAATAATGTCAGGACATTTGAAATGGGACCTGGAAGAAGTGAAACTAAGTAAAATATCACAGGGGAAAAAGAAGGGAGGAACTGAGAATCAAGGTCTCCACCAAATCCCTACAAATGCACAGTTGCCTACTTTTTAGTAGAAATGTTTAACACTAGCTGTATTGGGTAATTTTGCTCTTTGGCGGCTTTTTACCCACATACACAGACCGATTTCTCAGTCTTTCCTAAGGTTAAGTTCCACTGATGTCAAAAGGGGTGCAATAAAAGGTAGTGCTTGCTATTTTAAATTGCAATTTGGGCCAAATATACTTTATTTAGGTGGAAAAGATAGGATATTGAAATTAAAGTAACATAGCCATGAATATATTGAAACCATGAAGGGGTTTTAATATAATTTCCACTTGTCAACATCTATTCCAGACATTTTTATTGCTAAAGACAGTATCAATTTAGATAAAATGCTTTTTATGAATACTATATATCCTACAGTCTTCTCTGCGAAATACTCACTGCATACAGCACTTTCCTTTTAAAGACTATGAATGCTGACATGAGAGGTGCTTTACTTTACAATAAAATGTGCAAATTGCATGCCCTTTTTGTGTGCACTGTATGCAAATTGGCTTGATTGAAGTCATTTGAATGTCTTATATGCTGGGTGGGTGTGTAATGGCTAACAAGCTCTTTTTAATGTTCTTTTATGGACTTTTTTTTTTCAAAGCGTGTTCCAATGGAAGCTCCTTTTCATATATTTAAAAAGCCCTTCCAGAACATTTTTTTATCAAAGAGCAAAGATGAAATTTTAGAAAGAAAAACACTTTAATTGAAACTGCTCCATTGTCCCTTCTGTCTCTGTTCTGTTCCTGCAGGTCTATTTTAGTCCTGTCTCTCTTCCAGTCCTTGCAGACTGCACATTGTCTAATGTATGGATGGCATCTTCCTCTGTGGAAGGCCCAGCATGAGAGAAGAATGCTGTTGCTGGATTGATAAGGTGAAAAATGAAATGAGACTTCATTTACACTGGTAAGGATCTGAAAGCAGTCACTGGAAGACCACCACCATGAAGCTAGCTAATGTGAGAAAAGATTAGGCCCCTGGAATTAAAAAAGCATGATTTTTAACTATTTTTTTAAGTGAGAAAAATTGAGAAGCTGATCTGAATCTAACTCTGATTACTTCTGCTGAGTTTTTCAGTGTTCAGAAAGACACTGAAGGATCTGATTTTTGATTCTATGAAGTAGAAGAGGACACTTTATTTAGTAAATTTCTGGGCAAATATTGGTTTGAAGACAAAGCAAAAGGCTGTAAAAGGCTGTTTCCAATGTGATAACCTAGGTGGAAAGCATATGTGTAGCAACTGATTGTATTTTACAGGAGTTTTAGGTCAGAATGCAGATCACAGCTGGAATGGCTGGTTAAGATCTTTTCTCTCTTTTGGAAATTTCACTAGTACCATAAGCTCAACACTCAGTAACTTTACTGTGGATACATACATTTGCTAAGCATGGTCTGCTCTGCAGAGCTGCTGAAATTGCCACTCAGGGCTGGATCTGCACCAGCACTCTGCCTCTGCTGCTGATCAGCCTGCAGCCAGAACTGAAATCTACTATTTTAAAAGTTTCAGGAAAAAATTATCAAAAGCTTTTATGGGAGCAAAACAAACAAAATAATTGCTACATTCTTCTCTGTATTTTCAATAAAAATAACTGTTTCGGGATAATTTCTCTATTAATTAACCCAAATATTTGAAAATCTTTTTTGCCTATGTTCACCAGCTATTTTTGCCACTGACGAAAGAGTTTTTGGCACTGGGATGGTCAGGTGGGGGTAGCTACCCAGAGAGTGTAAATATAAAAGACATTTTGAGAAAACAGAATCCACAGAGGAGGAAGAGGAACTACAGAGGAAGTGATGATGTGCTGAGGGTGAAGCACCATTTGAACAGACAATGTTGAAGTGGCAAGTAGAGAACTAGGAGCAGGAAAGATGTGCTGATGCAGACAAAACAGAATTAGAAATCATTCTAATTTCCAATAAAGAATTTACTCTATGTGAACATTATGAAATCACCTTGATAGGCTGAGGAAGTTGGGGCTGTTCATCCTGGAGAAGAGAAGGCTGTGTGGAGACCTCATTGCAGCCTTCCAGTATCTGAAGGGGGACTATAGGGATGCTGGGGATTGACTATTCATTAGGGGCTGTAGTGATAGGGCAGGTTCAAATGTTAGGTAACAGGTTCAAAGTTAGGGGAAGTTTAAACTGGATATAAGGAAGAAATTTTTTACTGTAAGGGCGGTGAGGCACTGGAATGGGTTGCCCAGGGAGGTTGTGAATGCTCCATCGCATGTGGTGTTAAAGGCCAGGTTGGCCGAAGCTTTGGGTGGAATGGTTTAGTGTGAGGTGTCCCTGCCCATGGCAGGGGGGGTGGAACTAGATGATCTTAAGGTCCTTTCCAACACCAACTATTCTATGATTCTATGATTTGTGTAACACAATGCAAGTTTAGGTTCCAGACACTGAACATTGTCATTTTATGAACAATGGATATTTTGTAAAGATAAATTTGATTTTGAGATTTGATAGGGAAAAAGGTTCTTAAAGACACTTGTGCCCACATCCTTAAATAAAAACTTCTGAAAGACAGTGTACAAGGTCAAGCCCCCTGCCTTTAAATAATCTGACTTGGTGGAGAGTAAGCAAGAGAAAAGGGAGGAATTTTCTAGAATACATTAGAATACTTATATTTCAGACTTGGTCTGTCATCCAAAGAGCTTCTGTGTGCAAATATATGTGCATGAGGCCTCAGGTTAGAACAGAACCAAGTGAGAGCCTTCCCTTGAATGATAGTAAGTGCTTCAGGTTGTATCTTCTTTGTTACATAGTCTGAGCTCTAAATTTCTTTGTAGATAGGTATTGTATTCCACTTGCTTATAGTTGATCTCTTCTATTGCTTAATATGTTCATTTAAATGTTCTCTGAATCCTGGATAGAAATAAACTTTTCTCACCTAAAACATCATAATGTGATAGTTTCTGTGAACATCTCATTTTTTTTCTTCTTTCTGTATGCTATTTTTGGAGCCTCATAATTACTCTGTAAGCTATAACAGTTCCCTATGACACATTTAACAATCCATGTGCGTGTTTAATGTAACATCTTAAAGAGAACAAGTTCAGGCCCATAACAATAAGCGTGTAGGGACAAGAGAAGAAAGAAAAAGGAAGCATAAAACATCTTGATCTTGCTACAGACTGCTGTTCTTTGAAAAAAAAAAAAAAAAACACTTGCAGAATCTGTCACAAACTGAACTTTTTCTTAGTCATGATCTCTGGCTTTCCCTTGAATTGGTGGTGGCTTTTTTCAATTTTGATACTTTGCATTTCAGAGTCCTTGTATGTACCACAGAATGTGCAAGGGCTTTTGGATTTTGGGTTTGTTTTGGTTGGGTTTGTTGGGGATTTTTTGTTTGTTTGCTTGTTTTATCCTTATAAAAAGAGTAATTGAGTTATTGGAACAAAAAAGAAAGTTGTCACATTCCTTTGATATTTGGATCACTTGTAATCTGGAGAATGGACATGCGATTACAGATGTCTAAGCATAATCTAGAGATAAAAACATGTGAAACCATTGATATTCTTCAAGCCTCTTGTTCTTACCTTTCTTATTTCAGCAAAGAGAATAAATGTTAGTATTATAAAATATGAAATAATGACTAAAAATATGATCCTATTTATCTACTACATTGTGTCAAGAAGGATGTATCACTGTCAGACAAAATTAAAATGCCCTTAGTGGATATGCAATCAAAACAGAGATTTAAAAATGACAAGCTCTTTCTTCTGGAAAGTATTAGCTACTGTTCTGCATTCTGAAAGGTATTATTCATATGAAAACAATCTGAAATATACATCTGCTATTTAGGGTACAGACAATTTCTGTAATGACTTCTGTTCTAGCTATGTTATGTTATTCTAGTTTATATTGCCCTTGAGTTTTCTCCATTTCTTGTTAGACAACTGTACTTAAAATATCTTTAATAACCGAGTTCTCAGTTACTGTCTCCAAGCCCTGGATAATATTTGTATCTGCTGTTCTGCTCATCATTCCTAAATTAGAATCACCATTCTCTGAAATCCACCTTACACAGTAGTTTACTGAAACTAACCTACAACCTTTCAATAAATGACTTCTATGCTATGTTTTGTCCTTTGTTAACTCAGGGCTGTTTTTGTCTTGGAGATACCAACAGCCAAATGCAAAATGTTTTTCTAACAGGTCTTTAGGGATTTGCTTTGATTCAATTTCTTTTAACAGGATGTAAGGGAATTGCCTGAGAGCACCTTCCTTTGCTAATACCACTTAGGGTTAGTTTAGTCACCTTCTGTCAGAGTTACCTCATCTAGCAATTGGTCTACTGTCCTGATTGAAAGGGTGTTTTGTTGGGCGTTTTTTGCATTAGCAAGTTAACCTGACTCACTTTGCAGCCACATGTTGTGGGAGCTGGGCAAGAAAAAATAGCAAGATATGGCTGATGAGAGCAGATGGGCGGGCACAGTTTTTCATTTTGGCTGCAGTTCTGTCTTAGACCTGCTTAAGCCATCTACGAACATGTGTGCTTAGAACTGTCATATTGTCTTGCTCTTTTAAACCACTTGCCTCTCCTTACTTGAAAGACTTTCTCTTCCATTCTTCAATGTTTGGCAAAGCTTTGGGGAGGAGGGAGTGAGAGGAGGGGAAGAGGAGAAGGAGAATGAGAAAAGAACAAGAAAGAAAAAGAAGAGAAGGAGAGGAAGAAGGAGAAAGAGAAGGAGGAGAAGGAGAAGGAGATGGAGAAGGAGAAGGAGGAAGAGGAGGAGAAATAAGGAGAAGGAGAAGGAAGAGAAGGAGGAAAATGAGAAGGAGAAGGAGAAAAAGAGAAGCAGAAGGAGGAGAAGGAGAAAAAGAGAAGGAGAAGGAGAAGAAGAAGAGAAGGAGAAAGAAGAGAAGGAGAAAGAAGAGGAGAAGGAGAAGGAGAAGGAGAAGGAGAAGGAGAAGGAGAAGGAGAAGGAGAAGGAGAAGGAGAAGGAGAAGGAGAAGGAGGAGGAGAAGAAGGAGGAGAAGGAGGAGAAGGAGAAGGAGAAGGAGGAGAAGGAGAAGGAGGAGGAGGAGAAGGAGAAGGAGAAGAAGGAGAAGGAGAAGAAGGAGAAGGAGAAGGAGGAGAAGGAGAAAGAGAAGGAAAAGGACAAGAAGGAGAAGGAGGAGAAGGAGAAGGAGAAAGAGAAGGAGAAGAAGGACAAGGAGAACAAGAAGGAGAACAAGAATGAGAACGAGAACAAGGACGAGAACAAGAACAAGAACAAGAACAACAAGAAAGAAGAGAAGGAGGAGAAGGAGAAGAAGAAGGAAGATAAAGAGAAGGAGAACAAGAACAAGGACAAGAAAGAGAAACAGAAACAGAAGGAGAAGGAGAATCAAAAAGAGGAAAAGGAGAAGAAGAAAACTAAGTCTGGATTTGAACAATAAGTCTTTTCTTTATGAGGGTGACAATCTGTTTTATTACCAGCTCTCCATTTGGGTGTGTGGAAGGAAGGGTTCTGTCCTCTAGCTTTTTAAAATCCAGAAGTCTTTGATTACCACAGGGGAAGATATGTGGGTTGTAGAACATCTTTCACACTGAGGAAAATACACATTCATTATACATTAATGGCTTGTTACAAATAACTACAAATTCTACTATGCATATTTCCAATCACCTAAGTGGTTGGTCCATCTTTTTCTTTACATTTCTTCTGTCTTTCTTCATTCACAATGTTCTTCCGTTGAGTCAGTTATCTTCTGTCTCCTCTTGACCATCATTCCTTTGTGTAATTTTCTTTATGTTTTGAGATTTCTAAAGCACTATGTAAATATTAAATATTAAATAGTAATTATGAGTTTTTAAACTTAGTTTCTGATGGTAGAGTGTTATGGATACACTGCTGTCAAACCAATGTCTAAAAACAAAATGTTCAGGCAAAATAAGACCAACCTTTGGTACAATTCCTAGCAACCTCATCTTGAAATGAGTGATAGACCAGGCAGCAAGTGTCTGTTCAAGTTGATAAATATATTACCTTTATGGAGCTGTCACTCATGATGATTCCTATCCCTCCCTCTGCAGTATACAAGAGTATTTCTGGTTTAGAATGGAACATGATTCATGCAGGTGTCAGCCTTTTCATCTACACTTTCTTGTGCATTTGTAGTTCTGTGTAGACGTTTAAAATCTCCATCAAGCTGAACAGTACAGGGAAGATGTTAGCTCATGGTTCTCTGCAGGCTCTGCTGCCGGCAGAGTAGCATTCCTCTTTTAATAACAGCTTCACAACTCTACAATTAACACAAAGAAATATCAATATATTTGTTTCTAAAGAGGATCTCTGGAAAGCACTCAAACTGAGCAAAAGCTCTTCCACTAATACCTTTATCTGTCTTTTCTTCAACAAGCTAACAAGAAGAAAGAATTGTCAGCTATGCTGGCTTGTACCCAGGAGGTCAGGACACTTTGCTCTATACTAAAATAGAATCATAGAATTGTTTGGGTTGAAAGGGACTTTAAAGATCATTTAGTCCCAACACTCCTGCCCTGAGAAGGGACACCTTCCACTAGACCAAATTGCTCAAAGCCCTGTCCAACCTGGCCTTGAACACCTCCAGGGAGAGGCAGCCACAGCTTCTCTGGGCAACTTGTACCAGTGTCTCACTACTCTCATAGCGAAAATATTAGAAATATTCTGCTATAAGATATTGTATTCTAGAATAGCTAGAACCTGTGTATAGTTCAAAATGGAAAAAAAAAATGTCCTTGTTTGATACTAAATTGGAATAGCTGTGCCTGACTCAGTCATTTTAATTTGCAAAAAGGATAACAAATGTGAATCTAGCTTTCCTAAAAGAGACACAAATCACATTTTGCAGTGAAGACATTTGCACTTGAGGCTTTTACTTTTTAAAGTAAAAAAGTACATTAAAAAAGTACATTAAAAAGTACATTAAACTGGAAATCCAGTTTGATGGAGAGTGCATATTAGGGAACTGATTTTTATGACATTTCTGTAAAGAACTTGTAATACATAAAATTTTTCCACCATATTATGCTTTGACCAGCATATTTTGTTTGAAAGTTTGGTTTGGTATATGTTGACAAAACCACTCTTCTTGCCTACTGTAGGCAAAATCAGAATAAGCCTTGAGTAGACTAGGCCTCACATTGTCCTTGAAGTGTATGTCCTGTGAATTCACTGTATGGCACTGTCTGCAGGACTTTAGATAAATAGATTACAAAGCTGGTTTATTCAACTATGGCATTTTTTCTGAGTGCTTTCTGAACCTGAAGTGGGCGTTGCAGCAGGGTGCACTAATTGCTCATTTGCTGCAGCAACCTTTTCAGCTGGACACCATCTCATGTCTGATTTCAGGCTGATGTCTCTTTCCTTTAATTAGTGTGCTGTCAGGGAGAAAAAGCTTGATATTGTGAAGTGCCATGTACTTCCTGCAGCGGGCTTGTTGTGCTCTTCAGAGATTTACTGTTGGAGCAGAATAGCATGAGTGTGTCTTCTATGCACTTTATTTCATAGAATCATAGAATAGTTGGTGTTGGAAAGGACCTTAAGATCATCTAGTTCCAAACCCCCTGCCATGGGCAGGGACACCTCTCATTAAACCATGTCACCCAAGGCTCTATCCAACCCAGCCTTGAACACCGCCAGGGATGGAGCATTCGCAACTTCTTTGAGCAAGCCATTCCAGTGCCTCACCACCCTCACAGTAGAGAACTTCTTCCTATAGCTATTCTAAACTTCTCCTGTTTAAGTCTGAACCCATTATCCTTTGTCCTACCACTACACTCCCTAATGAAGAGTCATTCCCCAGCATCCTTATAGGCCCCCTTCAGATACTGGAAGGCTGCTATGAGGTCTCCATACAACCTTCTCTTCTCCAGGCTGAACAGCCCCAACTTTCTCAGCCTGTCTTCATATAGGAGGTTCTCCAGCCCCCTGATCATCCTCATGGCCCTCTTCTGAACTTGTTGCAACAGTTCCGTGTCCTTTTTATGTTGAGGATATCATTACTGTACACAATAATCCAAGTGAGGTCTCACAAGAGCAGAGTAGAGGGGCAGGATCACCTCCTTCGACCTGCCGGTCACTTTCTTTTTGATGCAGCCCAGGATTCAGTTGGCTTTCTGGGCTGCAAGCGCACACTGAAGCAGGCTCATGTTAAGTTTCTCATTGATCAACACCCCCAAGTTCTTCTCCACAGGGCTGCTCTGAATCTCTTCTCTGCCCAATCTGTAGCTGTGCCTGGGATTGCTCCAACCCAGGTGTAGGACCTTGCACTTGGCATGGTTAAACTTCATAAGGCTGGAATCAGCCCACCTCACAAGCGTGTCAAAGTCCCTCTGGATGGCATTCCTTCCCTCCAGCATATCAATGGAACCACACAGCTTGGTGTCATCGGCAAACTTGCTGAGGGCACACTCAATCCTGCTGTCCATGTTGCTGAGAAAGATGTTGAACAAGACTGGTCCCAACACCAGTCCCTGAGGGACACCACTCATTACTGTTTTCCAAATGGACATTGAGCAGTGGCATGCGGCCATCCAGCCAGTTCTTTATCCACTGAGTGGTCCATCTATCAAATTGATGTCTCTCCAGTTTAGAGATAAGGATGTCATGCGGGATGCTTTGCACAAGTCCAGGTAGATAATGTCAGCTGCTCTGTCCCTCTCCATGAGTTCCGTAGCCCCATCATAGAAGGCCACCAAATTTATCAGGTAGGATTTCCCCTTAGTGAAGCCATGCTGGCTGTCACCAACCACTCGTTGTTCTTCATGCGCCTTAGCATGCCTTCCAAGAGAACCTGCTCCAAGATTTTGCCAGGCACAGAGGTGAAACTGACTGGTCTGTAATCCCCTGGGTTGTCTATTTTCCCCTTCTTGAAAATGGGGTTATATTACCCTTTTTCCAGTCATTGGGAACTTCACCTGACTGCCATGATTTCTCAAATATGATGTACAGTGGCTTAGGAACTTCATTTACCAGCTCCTTCTGGACCCATGGATGGATTTCATCAGGTCCCATGGACTTGTGCACATTCAGGTTCTTAAGATGGTCTCAAACCAGATCCTCTCCTACTGTGGGCCCAAGATATTTGTTCTCACAGTTGCTGCCTTCCAAGACTTGGGTGGTGTGGTCAGAGCATTTGTCAGTGAAGACTGAGGCAAAGAAGTCTTCAGACTTTTCCAAATCTGAGGTAGCCAGTTCTCCTAATAGCTTCCAGAGAGGGCCCACATTGTCCCTAGTCTGTATTTTATTTGCTACGTACCTATAGAATCCCTTCATGCTATCTTTTACATCCCTTACCAAATTTAATTCTAACTGGACCTTAGCTTTCCTAACCTGGTCCCTAGGTTCCCAGACAACATCCCTGTACTCTACCCAGGCCGCCTGTCCTTGTTTCCACCTTTTATAAGCCTCTTTTTTCCTTTGAAGTTTCCTCAGCAGCTCCTTCTCCATTCATGGAAGTCTCCTGGCCCTCCTACTGCACTTCCTTCTAGTCAGGATGCAACACTGCTGAGCTTGTAAGCTTGTATTTGGATATGTCATATTCTTGCCAAGCTTAAATCCAGTAGCATGAGTACATTACTACAGTATGTATGTTGCAAATATCACTTGTGAAAGAAGGCATTTTATCAAATTAATTTGGGAAGGTATTGCATTTTCAGACATGAAAGGGACTAAATATGATCAGAAGGCATGGGAGGGAGGAGGAAGAAAGATAAAATTATTATTTTTCTTTAATGATTCTTCAAACGACCCAGAAGTGGTTGATGTTACTAATTGTCATAGTAACTATGATTCTTGTTTCTTACGCTAAAAATTTTTTTTCTTTAGTCAGCCCTACAATATCTTTAAGCAACTCAGCAGGGCAACCTTTTTCTTTTCTTTTAAACCTTTAAACAGCTCTGCAAGAATAGCTTATTTTTCTCTCACAGTGCAAAGGGTAATAAGAATTGGCTCCCAAGTGCTTGCTATCCGGAAAAGGGACTTGGTAATCAAAGAAGTTTTACATCATGGTAATAGTTTTTCCTGGTTCTAATATTTTTAATCGCAATTTCACTGATGCAATTTAGAATGTAAACATGGTATTTGTCAATATGACTTACTACCATCACAGCTATGTTGTTGTGAGTGTTATTTGTGCAGCAATAGCCTGATGCCCTGCAGTGAATTCCAAGAAAAGTGTTCAGATTCTCAAAATTGCTAATTAAAGGAATAGCCAATGACCCAGGAGGTGAGTATATTCTTTTGCTTTGTCTTTCTTTTAATTAGACTGCAACAGAAACAAATTCGGTCCTTCCACTTACATGTGACGCATCCAAAGAAAGCTCACTGCTTCCCCGGTGTAACTTAAGAGGGCTTTGGCCACTGGGCATTAAGGTCTTTTTACATCTCTCAGTGTTGTCTATAAAGCTTACGATTTTCTTATATAAAGGTAATTTAGCCAAAAGATTCCACTTTGAAAGAAAATTTAGCCAGATATATAGAATCTGAGTGCACAGTACATACAGTCATAGAACCATAGAATCACAGAATGGTTAGGGCTGGGAAGGGCCTTAAGATCATCTAGTTCCATCCCCATTGCCATGGGCAGGGATGCCTTATCCTAGACCATGTCGCACAAGGCTCTATTCGCCTGGCCTTGAACACTGTCAGGGATGGAACATTTACTACTTCTTTGGGCAACCTGTTCTAGTGCCTCACTACCTTCACAGTTAATGGTTAAACATAACACAAATTTTTTCTAACCTCATCCCAGGCTCCAGTCTTCCTACTGAAACTGCCTGCCTGTAATTAAATATGAATTAAATAAAATTATGATTTTTAGACACAGTCCAGTAGCTGAACATCTGCACCACTGCACTAGAGGCTGTTTTGTTAAATATTAACATTATGTTTTGTTAACCGTGACTGGATATAGGACCTTCATTGTTCCTTACTGTTATCTTAATCCTGCTGGAATATGTTTTAAACAATTTAAAACCTGTAAGTGAATTTTGAAATCTATCAAATGTATTCCTATTAAAATGAAAGACCTTTGATATTAAATTGTTTTTACTTGCTTAGCAGACTGAAGATTAAAAATGGAATAAAGGAAGAAAATTTGGAATATATCCGTATCTTGAAATGTGTTAGAAATGGACGATGGATGTGGTGTAGTTCCTTTCTTTCATTTCTCGATGTTTACCATCAGTAACATTACACACCATGTTAATACTTTCTGTATTTTTGATTGTTAAGCTTTACTTAGATGCAAGAAGTTTAGGTTAATTAATGATATGTGCAGAAAAATGTCCTAACTTGTGATAGTTTACCTGTGGTTTGGCCAGCTTGAGGTATATGATTTTCTCTATATTTCAGACACTTTTTATATATCTTCATCTTAATGCTAAATTCAGTGCAATACTTATGTTTCAACAAGTAAAATATAGATTGAATAAAATCAAACATCAATGAGAAGTTATATTAAGGCTTCCAGAAAATTTATAGTTTGAACTTATTCAACTTTACATCTTTGTATACTGAGAGGAAACATGACAGAAAAGTGCTATTTACTTTTGAGAGATACAGCAAGAACAAAGAGAGTGATCAAAGATTGTTCCATGAGATCCATCCATCACAATTTTTCATAACACACCGCTGTGACTGCAAAATTGAGCATGAAAGTTTAAAATAAAATAAATGTAAAATATTCTTTTTCCCTTTATGTGAATAAACCTAGTGGTGAAACATCTGATCTATAACCAAGCTGCACCTAACGTGGCCCTAAAGACTGTCACTTGTACTTACATTGAGATTCAAACTAAAAGTCTGAAAATGTCCATATTAAGAGATTTTGTCCAAGCCTCTGTCTAGTTATAATGATGACAGGTAAACCCATAGGAAGTTGTGTATGGTTTGTTTCCACTTGAAACAGCAACAGGTCATTCCAGCAGAGATGAGGGTTTACTAATAATCTTGAAAAGATGTAAGTAATGCTTTTTGCCTAGAAAATACCTAGCAAGTCACTGAAGGAAAGGGAAAAATGAGACAGAAGTCTAACATTAGAAAGTACCCATTTAACACGTTGTTTCAGTGATGCATTATAAATGTTATATTTCTAAATGAAACCAATGTTAACAAAATGCCGTCTGTGTACTGCTAAGGAAGGAAGGGAAAAGAGCTGAGAAGTTCTGACATAAAAATAATAAGACTAAAAATATTCCCAAAGGATGAAGTTCCTTATTACTAGAAATTACATTTGACAGATGTCAGCTTGTAGGCAAGAATTGCTTCTCTTTCATTTTTTTTCTCCATTTGTAGAGATGTATTAACTACTTTCACAGGACAAATTGGCATAATGAAGACAGGAATATTAACTGCTGGAGTTTGAAAACCAGCCCCAATTTCATACCCATGATTAATTATAGCCATACATGGCAGTAGTTGTATTGCTAAGGCTAGATGTGTGAGTCAGCCATGGGAGCACAGCCTTTTACAGAACTACAGCAAACTAACTTGCTTCTATTTGCCACTACTATTTAAAACAATATTTACAAAATTTCATCTCTATCAAGTGTTTCTGCACATTAAGAAAAGCATTCAATAAAAACCCGATAATTTTGCTCTTGTCTATGTTTTTCTCCCTTGTATTACTTCCCATGAGACCTGACCAGATATGACAGATATAAGTGAAGCATCTTAAGAATCTACTGGCATTACGTATAAGGGTATATTACAATTCTCCTGTTTCACACTACTACTCTTCCAGCAGACCCAGAAGTCCAGAAAATGTGTGACAGCTCAGCAGGTCCATGTACATTCTGCAGTGTTAGTTTAAATTCATAGCCATTGGATGTTTGCAGTTTACCACCTGACTTTTGATTTAAGGTAAGAGGTGTGCACATGTGATAGCTGTGATCGTGACAACTCTGTCAGGAGTCGCAAACAGCTGTAATCTTCTAGGGTTGTTTTAAGCAGGTATGCTTGTCTGTAATGTATAACTGTTCTCTCAGCACTATCCCAACCTATCTTGGAACTCCCATATTTGTCTTCCTCAGAATTATACAGTTTCTTTCTAGATGACTGGCCTATGGCTAACAACTTGCAGGCAAGAACAGCTGAATTTCGTATGAAGGCTGAATTGCTGCAATGTGGTGCTTATTGTTTGCTTTTCCTTTGCCTCTGCCTAACACATTCCAAATCTCACTGTTAACTTAATGAAGATGTTTGCTAATTATTTCCATGATATATATGTCACATTTTACCTTTTCAGATGATTGAATCTGCTGTGACATAAGCCATGAATGAAGTCCATCTAATTTGTAACTGTCCCTTCTGTCCACATTATGAACAGTTTCATTCTGACAACAAAGATATTTTCAGTTAAATTTATAACATTCAGAAGGAATTTAAACTGAAGCAACAATTCCTTCAGGCAACTTAAGGGTATGTAAACAGGTATGTCAAACTGTATTAATTAGCTTTTTATCATATTATAAAGGAGAAGATAATTCAATATTTCTGTGTAGTCAAATCACTGGAGATTACTTCTGCAGGAAAATTCATCGTATTTTAAGGAGAAAACAGTTTTGTAGAAACAGCTCCTTTTTCAAATGCTCCAGTTATGCTCCAGTTCCACACTTCAGGAAAACTAGATCTCAAAAATGTTGTCTGGGAAGGTGAGAGGGAAAGCAAGGAAGTCCATACAAGTCCACACCATTTGTATGTGACCAATTGTGTGAAGAGCAGCAAAAAGCAGACCCAAAAAACTTTTCCCCCATTCCATAAGAAATGCCTTAAGCTATGCAGGAGAAAGGAAACGGGGGAGAGAGACAGAAATTAACAGGTTCATATCTGCTAAGTAACACGTCAGATTGGCCTCACAGAGAGTGATGAAAGAGCTCCAACAAACTGGGGAAGCGTTAAGCTGCAGATACTTTTGTAGGAGAGCACTGATTCCAAGCAAAATGCCAAGAAGTCTCGGGGTACCTGTGAGAGGCTGGGAACATTGTGTTGTTGCCAGCCTGAAACTTTACAGGTCATGACTCATCCTCAAAACACTCACAGTAACAACAGAATAACGTGAGAGCAAAAATCAATGTTGTGTAATTTTTAATTGGCTTCTGGATCTTAACCCTCTAGGTACAGTGGGTTTGCATACCTCTTCATTTGGCTTTAGCCCTGAGAGCCTTTACAAAATAAAAGAAGGAAGCGAGTAAGCAGGGTTGTCACATAGTCAATTATTTCCTGGAACTACAGTTTAAGGTAAAGCATCAGACATCATAGATCTCTCAATAATGGGAATTGGCAGTGCTAGCTTTGCCAGCATGGCATTTGAGAACTCTGCCCACTGCTTCTCAAAGATGTGTTTACTCCAAAAAAAAAGACAGCCATGAGGAGAAAGACTGTGAAATAGGGAAGAGAAGTTTATGACATTCAGGAGGAAGCATGTGAAAGAACAAATAGGGAGACCAAAGAGTGACAAAAAAGAGCAAAGCAAAAGAGAGGGAAAGAAGACAAGGAAGAAAAGTGATGCTAGGAAGCACAAAAAGCATTTGAGTGTGCAAGGTATAAAAACTAGGGTATAAAAAAAGAAGTGAGAATGAAGTGATATGGTGAATGTCTGAGCTCAGAACATGAAAGAAGGCAGTGTGATAAAGGGATAAGCAGGACATGGAGAACCACAACCGACAGGGAGTATAGGCTGTGCAGGAGAGGCTGGAAGGTGGACTGTGTGGACAAAAAGGAGACTAAAGAAACGTAGCTTCATGAAAAACTCAGGCTTAGGAACACATGGTCTCTGAAACTCTGAGGAGAGATTTGAGACAGTGTGAGGGAATATAATGTGAAAAAAGAATATAATAATTTGAAGAAGAGAGGACAAAGGAGAGTAAATGTGATATGAAAATCAGGAAAGATTATGTATCTTTGCACAGGAGGCTGAATGGAGTAGACATAATAAAGAAGCTGTTCTCATGTATGGGACAGACAGAAATCCAGCTGTCTTCTAAAAGCAGTTGGGGGACCTAATATGCAGTCAAAAAGCCAAATCATAATTAGGCATGTGCAAATAGTACTGCAGTTGGACATGGGAATACTTAACCTTACAGCATTTACATTAAAGGGTATGGCAATGAGCAAGAGTTTCAAAAATCAGAAGAGAGAAAGAATAGAAATAAGAGTGGGTTTAGTATTTCTTGTGAGTTTTTTGAAGCTAGTCTTGTGATTTTTATGGGGGTTTTATTTGAGAGTTCTGAGCACAGGACACTTACAGTGAGTTGTATTTTTAAAATTATTGCACTACAGTCTGTGGGAGAAATGGTAATAATGCCACCTGAAAAAACAAACTTCAGCTTTTCATACTTTTCATTACAATTGCATCATGATGCAACTCTTCTAGTAGCAAAGCCGAATGAGAGTTTTTAGCAAGCATGTAATTGAGACTACATTATTTTAAAAAAACCAAACAAACCAAATCAACAAAAAAGGAAAAAAAAAAAAGAAAAGGAAAAAAACAAACCTAGCCAACAAAAATAACCCACACAAAATAAAAAAAAAACCAATTAAAAAAAAAAATCACAAAAAGCAAACCAAACCAAAAAACACAAAACACCCAAAACCAAAAATAATAACAAGTAATTAATTATCATCACAAAAGGCCATTAGAAATCAGGCTGTAATGGAGCTTTATGACACTGTCCTGTCAGCATCAGCAATTCCTGATGCTAACAACACTATAAATGCTCATTCCATGTTACGTTGATGTGACTTACATTTAAACCTAAGCACGTGATAATCAAAGCTGCATCTTTCAAGATTCACTTCCAAGGTGCTCATTCTTCTGCTCCTTACTTTTCAGAAATTACCTCAGTGAAATCTATTTCTGTCGATATTTTAGACAAAGAACAATTGAAGGTGGAATGACAGTTAATCTATAGGATATTTCATTGTATGAATATTAAAACTTAATATATGAAGAGCACACATAAGTGGTCCCTTCATGTGTCCATTCTCATAGAACATATGCCAGCTGGCCATTGGGAACGGACTCAATTATTCAAGTAGGTAGCAAAATGCACGTGTAAGGAAAACAACTCCTTTTTGAGTAGAGTAAAACCAGAGTTTCTACAGACTCCTACAGTTTCAATTCCATAATTTAAAATTTATTTTAGAATTTATTCCAAATTTCAGTCTCTCATTGTGACAAGCCTTGAATGTAATTGTCTCTTTTCAATAATTCTTTTTAACTATAAAGCTGTTATATTGTTCTTGTCTCTTGGCAAAATACAAACAAACAAACAAATGACAAAAAAAGAAACCCAGTAAACAACACTGTTACAGCTGTAATAAATATATAAAAAAATTTATATATATAAGTAATATAAATAATTTATATATATATAAGAATAATATAAAATATTATTTGTTGAAAGTCATAATCATGATAAAAGCCTGAAATAAACAATTATTGAAATAATACTTGGTTCCTTTTTCTTTTGTCTAAATGTTATAGATAATATTAGTACAGGCAGTTTAAACTTAAAGCTTTGATTTGCATGGTTACCAGATGGTCTCCTAGCTTGTGTTTTGACCTTGGCCAAGGACTACTTAGTCTTCATGTTAGTCATCTGAGTACACCTTCCACCTGATGCCAAGGTGCACATGGATGAAGGAATCAAGATAAGCTGTGAAAGCAGGATAAATTCCTTAGTTCTGTGTAAGTATTCACAAGTCTTTGGGATAATTTACACATGAAGCCTGAAGGAGTGTTTGATATTGGTTCCCCGCTACTCTCTACAGCAGCTGGGGAAGAAGCTACAGATACAAAAGCATGTCTTTCTCTGACTCTTTTATATGATGTTACAATGGGAGGGGTGGTGAGGAGAAATGGAGTTATTGTCAATCAGCTGTTGGATCGTGAGAAAATTCAGGAAATGAAATGATTGGTTTGTAGCTCTTTACCTCAGTCATAATCACATTCTTCCTGACAGGAAATGCAAAAGAAACCTGGGAAATCTATGTGCTTTTGTTTGTTTATTTGTTTGTTTGGTTTTTCTTATAAAAATACTTTTTTTTTCCTTCAGTACTATGCTAAAGATGATTATACTGTGAAACAGTTTGATCTACTACACAATACACAATTGATCTCTTTTTCTTTCTTTGTCCAGGTATATGTAATCTCGTAATGGAGCTCTCACAGCCTTTAGGATAAAAATGTATTTCTCCCCTCACTCACCCATTTCTTTATCTCTCTTTAAAAGGCTGGACTGATTAATGCAAATGTATCAATGTAGGTTTATTCTAGATTTTGTTTTTTAGTGCTTCATTTACACTGGCTGATAATGTTTGCTAGTTAGCAAATTTTTGGCAAGATGAGAACCTGTAGCTTAGGATAACTGGACACAAATCTTTCCAAATTTTAGGGTGATTAGAGCTGCTTTAGCATAACTGATTGTAACAATTAGTGGAATATTATTGCATTACAGCTAAATTCTGATTTGATGACATGTGGCCTAGAGCAGACAATAAACTCCTTGCTCCAGCATAAAAGCTTTAGTCATTTTAATAAAACCATGAAATGTCGACAAGTCTAATTGCAATAATGACCTCAAATTTGTGCATTTCTTTTGTATGAATCCCAATAGCTTCAGTAAAACTATCTCACAGAACCATAGAACTCTGACATGAATGGGTCTAATTGTAATAATCACTCCAATCATGGGTATTTTCTTAAATTAATCCCACTAGCCTTCATTAAACCTTTTGCCAGGAGTTAAATATTTACTTAGGAAGACAGTGCTGTTTAGCTAACTTTCTATAAAATCTTTATTCTATGACAACTTAGGTTTTGAAAGTGAGAACAAAACCCAACAAATTGAAATACTTATTATTTTAATTAATTTGTTTTTTCTTCTGTGCAAGTCATATTAATTTTCCTAACACAGAAGTTCCAGTTTTTTACCTTTATAGCAAGCAGCTACTTTTTCAATATTAGTATTGATTTTTATGTGGTATTTTTGAGGGGTTTTTTACCATTTTGTTCTGCTGTTCAGTCTGAGTTTTAACTGCAATGTTCATTTTGGGCCTGGAGCAACTTACAAATCATTTAACTGATATTCAATGAAATCTCAAGCTTTATTTTCTGTAGCAAGGAAAGATGACTTCTGATTATCCATGTAAGCTTGTTTTCTTTTTTAGAACAGGAATTGCTTTACAGAAACAAAGACAACTCCTATGTGTCTCTATACAGACTGAAGATAAATCCTAGCAGCAAATTCTTCTCCCAGTTGTAATCACATTGAGTTACATTAATCCTGGTACTAATATGCTCTTCAGTGCATTTCAGCAGCAGTGAATTTGGCCTATTGATGTTAAATATTTTTCCACATCTGTTGTGGCAATATGCAAAAAGCAAATACTCCTCTTCTTCTGATAAAAACAAAGGGCTCTTTAACAAATGTAACAGGACTATGATCAGTTTTATGGGCAGAATAGAGCTTATATTCATAAACAAAAGTCATAAGAGGGCAAGAGTACGACACATAATTTTCTGAAAATTTGTTTGGATGTTAATAGGTAAAGTCTTGACCCTTGGTGGTCATATTATAAAGAAAATAAGTTTTGGAGTGCTGAAAAACAATATGTGAAGAGGGTTTTCAGGTATGGATCTCATGCTATGTAGTGCTTAACTCAGGTTGCCTCCAATTTTCTACATTAACCAAATTCTTCCTTGACTGCACTGGTGATACCCATGCAGACACCTCAGCTGCAGTCTGATTTCTCGTGCCTGGTGCTTTTTAGTAGCTGTCCCTGGGAGTAGCATTGAGCTCCTCTAAATTTGAATTTCTACAGTGTAGATATATCTAAATCTATTGTCTAGACCCATCACCTGAACACATCTTGGGTGCTCACTTCAGGTATTCCAAACAACTCCACTAGGGTGAGATTAAAGAAGGCTTGGAAATGCACCTCTCCCTTGACTAACTACAAGAGAATATAACTAACTACTTCAGCTGTAGATGCCTGAAAAGTATTAAATGACATTACTTCCCTCCCGCCCCCCCCCCCCCCCCCCTTCACTTAGAACTTATATTCAGAGCTTGGCTTTGTTAAGATTATTGGGCCAGTTCAGCCACACAAGACACTGTTTTTCTACAATTTCTTATATGGATGTGGAATGTAAAGAGGCCTTAAGTCCACTGTAATATCAACATCAAAGCCAGTCACAAAAAGAAAAACTATGTAAAAAAACTTTTGTACCAAGCCAAATATTTTATGTTGCCCAAACACAGAAATTAATCATAGTGCCTACATTTGTAGAGGCATCCTGGTTTCCAGATTGCCTGTTTCTGGCTTTATCTGTATAGATAGCTGTTTTCTTCTTGTCTTTCTTCTCAAAATGAAGAATATAAGATATCTGCTTCCAAAAACATTGTGTCACAGCTAGATCTTTGACAGGTCTTTGATGAAATTTGTTCATCGTAGTAAATATGCAGGGGTGAGTAGAGAAAAACAGACCCTGTCGTTACCAACTTCACGATATGTCTGCTGGAGGCATAATGTACTGGTTTAGGAGAGCACATTGGTGTCTTTGACAACACAAGAGGAGAAATAATGTGATATCAGTAATGGGAAACACATCTGATCTAAAATGAGTCAAGATGCCTTCTCAGGATTAATTGTTTGAGGCAGTTAGGAGAATTGATGGAATATAATCAACCATTTTCTCACTCTTGGAAAAAGTAACATTAGATGTTACTTTTAAATGCTCAGTACATTAAATTAAATGTTAAATTAAATGTCCAGCAAAGGTACTACACTTGCCACTTAGGTATAAAATTGTTGCTCTCGTTAGCTACATGAATGGGGTTAATGAAATAAATACTGTCCAGTGTGCTTGAAAATGCAAAACTAGTCTGAGTCCAGTGTAGAGTGACTATAGAAATTGTGACTGAAAGATAGCAGGCTCAGAAATTGAGTATTTATTAATGTTACTGATACATTAGAAAAATTTGTTACCTTCTGAGAGCTAGACTTCAGGAACTGTGCAGCAGCAGCCTACGTATTTTAAAGCATCCACACAATCACTAAGTGAAATGTATAAGCAGTCAGATGTGTGTGCCATAGGCAACTTGTGCTCTCCGCATTCTTGCTGGTACTTTTCTGTAGACAAGAAGCATAAAATCATACATTTTTAAAATATAAGAAGCAATATTTTGTTTTTACTTCACTGTTCTGAGGCCAGGAACCCTAAGCACAGTCATGGTGCCTATTCAGTTTAGCTCAACCCATAACTACGTGTCATACTTTAGTTCTGAAAAAAACCCTCACATTTAATTTTGGCATTTGGTAAAAGTGGGGTTATAGAACTTAATCCTTAAAAGTCACCAATTTTCAGTTCATTTGATGGCAGAGGCCTTTCATCACTGTTGTTAACTGAAATGCCAATCAGCCTTAAAAGTCTAATTGCAGTAATCACTAAAAGACTTGGTGGGAGCCTTCTTAAACTTTACCAGTAGGGTTAACAAGGCCATGACTGTTGACTAAAAGTGACGCTCAAATATGCATGCAAAAGTCCCTTTTATATCAACAGGAATTCTTCTTCTATGTCAGTAATAATTTGGCCTTTTCTGTTTTGTATTACCTCTAGATTGTACTAACGACATTACTTTCCAGTGATTTTGTTACAGTGATAGACCTGCTATGAAATGAGGTTGACCAAAAACTTGCATAGACACTTACAGTTTATTCATCTTTACAGTATGTCAGTGTCTTTGCAATCGTAATCCATTTTCCAAAAGGCCCTTCTTAGAACATGATTTCTGTTCATTGTAAGTTTTGGTTTTGTTTTTTTTTAAGTGGAAATGAGTATTACAAGAGGAAATGCCTATAAATTTATTTTAATCTATAGCATACGGTGAATAGCTTTGGCCTAACTCCAAGATTACAAAACCTGGTGTGAGAAATACAGCTCAACAGAAGATATTTACATACCTCTTGAAGCTGGATTTCTGCAGGAAGATGGAATCACATAATCTCCACCATATCTTCATGTACCATCCCAGAACTGGCATATTTTAGCACAGCTTATCAAATAACATAAAATGATGTCGTAATCTAGAAAATGGGAATAGTTCCAAAAAGATTTAGGTTACCCTCTAGAAAGGAAGGTAACAGGATGAAAAAAAAAGGTTTCTATGATAAAGTTATGAAATTGTTAAAAGCTGTGGTGTGGTCAAACATATAAACATCATATCTTTACCCTTATCTATGTGTTCGGTCTTTAATCTCTCCTAATGAAGTCAGTGTCTATAACAGCTCAACTTGCTGAGACACTGAGTTAGTTCAAGGTAGTTCCTATTCTATTTTTTTTTCAATTTATTGTAGTTTTAACTATTGTCATTAATTTTCTGCAGCATGGCAGCAAATAAAAAAGATACACTGTATAAAAATTAACCTGAACTATTTCTAGAAATAATTTAGTTTTCCACCTAGGCTGATTATTTTTCTTAATTCTTATAAATGTTAAATGCCTTAAAAGATAAATTTATTTTTGTTTAAAAGAGAGTACTGGCTTTACTATGGAAGATTAATCCCTTATGATTTTCTGGTACTTTATTGAAGAAGAAATATATAGTAAAAAAGACTGTAACTCATCTCCATTTAGTAGACCAAATAATTTATATATATATATATATGTATATATATATGGTACAGGAGAAAATAATTTATATATGTACAGGAGAAAAAAAGTTACAAAATTCCACATATACAGCCAAATAAGCATCAGCTCTGCATAAATAAGAGCAGAGCCCTGAGCCCTTCTTTTCAGTGTGAATTCAGCTACTTATTTGACATGATGCTGAATGTCATCTGGTGTGTAGAACACTGGCCAGTAATTTAGTTAAAATTGTGCCAGTTAGTTATTTACAATCATATTAAAATTTTTTTGTGAGGATGTGTGGTCTGTATTTAGGAAAAAAATAAATCCAAAATAAAAGGTGTCACTTGAACGTATTTTTCTTTATCCCTTTTATAAGAGCTAGAAATTCCTGTGAAGGCTGTGGAAAGGTCTGTATTCAACAAAGAGAACAACCTGCTCATCACAGATCTGTAGAAAATAGTCTTTGAAAGATTCCTTCACAGCTCCACAAAGACGTTGTGTTTGGGCTGCAGAGCAGTAGCCCTCTCTGGTAACAGTCTCCACACAGAACCTTTCCAGGAAATATAAAAGGAATAAGTCGAAGTGAACAAAACAACAAGAAAAACAAAACAAAACCCCAGAGCAACAAACAAACAAACAAAAAACCCCACAAAAACCAAACACCACCCCCCCCAAAAAAAAAAAAAAACATTATTGGGGTGGAAGACACTTCTACAAGAAGTTTAATCGCTATGCATGATAAAAGTATAACAGAAAGCCTGTATGAAACTGTTCCAAAACCCTTAATCAGTGTGCTTGAGTGGTGATACTCAGGGTTGCTTATTTTAATCCATGAACCAGTCAAATATGTTGATTCTAAATTGATTCATTACATAAGGAAAATAAGAAAGAACAAAAGTCATGTATTTATATGGGAGCACTCATATAACTTAATGCATATAAACTGTCCTTTTGTAGCTGTCTCCACCAGTATACTGTCTTTAGTAAGTCATGTGTAATGAAGAGTACAAGAAAAACATATATCATATTCCTAGATTACTTTCCTATCCTCCAATAATTTGCAGCCTACAGAACTCCTGAGTTATAGAAAAATAAGTAATAGTAAATAATTACATCAAGTAATATTTGTTATGAATTATTCATTACATAATATATGTAAAAAGTCTTGCTTTCATGTGTACACAAACCCATAAAAGTTAAATCTATGTTGCAATGTTTAAGTGCATTCATTGCCAGCAAGAGAAAGCTCTGCTGTCCTCTACGAGTTAAAGAAAACGTGAGTGTTTTTTTTTTTTTTGTTTTGTTTTGTTTATTTGTTATACCTGTAGAATTTGCAAATTCTGAACTTGGAAAGCTTTTTCTATAATTGGAGAATTTGTCAAGGTTGTTACGTATCTCTGTTGTAATCTTTTCTGTTTATAGACAATAGCTAGTCTTGCTTCCTTTATCATATAAGGAATCCAATAACAGGATGGGGCCTCATTCAGCCAACATCCTGTCCAAAACATTATCTCCATCTGTACTTTTGCTTTCCAGGGTGTGTCTCTGTCACTGTTTAAGATATCCTCACCTTTCTTCTTGCCCCTAAGACCAGCAGACAAATGCAGCTCTCCCACATAAGACTGTCCTCAGTTGTTTGCTTTACGTGTACCTAGGGAAGCTGCTTGGGCCACATCGTTTTGGTTTTGTTCACAATACTGTGGTGTATCAGCTACCTGATGACAGAAAAGGAATTTTATACAAGTATTCAAGTAAGAGATTATTATTACCTGCACATCATCTTCAGAGATATTACATGACACCTAACAGTACCATTTCTTGATCACACAGTATGACTTAAGCTACTATCTTTAAGGAAAAAATATAGAAGGGTCTACCATGTTCAGACTCAGAGGTTTCCAAGTTATGCCCTTAATCTTGTGCATTTTTGAGCTAATAACAAAACAAGAAATAAATATGGAAAAAATGAAGAGGTTTTGTCATTTGTTATAACAATATATTTTCTTATAACAAGATAAATGCTGCATGGGTGAAAATATTGAGGCAGTAAAGAGAAAAGACTGTCAGTAGAAGTAAAGAGATTACTGTGCACAAATTTATTCTCAAGAGGATTTAGTCATAACCTGGGGTGAATAGTTTTTGACTGAGCTATGCATCTGGAGGTAATCCTGTTAAGGGTCTAGTTTCCTGTAGATCTTAAATAGTAACGTTTGCAAGATGATAGTGGTCACTTCTGCCTACCAGACTGTACTGGTTCAGTAGCATTTGGTTAGCTTTGTCTAGTGAAGAAAGGCAGGAAATGTTTGGAAGGAATACAATGGTATGGTGATTGTAGCACCCTGCATGTTTGTGCTTTGCCATCTATGTAGGCAACAAATAAACATCAAATGAACACCACACCTGCAATTTAGATGAAAACTATTGATCTCTGTAATTCATCTTCTTGCTAATCATCAACGGTTTGAAACAAATTCAGCTGCGTGGGTCTATTCAGCTCAGCCACATGTGTATATTCTAGCACGTGAGTAGAGATAACACATGACTAGTCCTATAAAGTTTTGTCTCTCCCTTAAGTGTCTTGCCAAAGCAGAACTTAATCCCCACAGAAAAAAATGTTTACTTTATTTAAATACATCTGTACAATGGACGTGGTCATATTCCCTGAATCCTTCTATTTGGCAAATTTAGATAATCAGTAGAAATTATTTCATAAGAAAATCTGCCTTGCAGCAGATTTATTTCTATATTTCTATATTTATTTCTATATTTATTTCTATATTTATTTCTATAACCTGCTTGGCTTATAGAAATAAAACTTTTTTATATCAAAAAAGTGTGAAGAAACAGATATTTGTATCAAAGGAATGCCTTTCTTGTCTCAACCTCACAATGCCACTCCAGGCTTCCCATGTATCAATACATAGTAGCAAAATCTGGGGGGCAGAGGTGCTACCCTCAGTGAAGAATTGCATTAGGGGTTGCTTAAGGAATTTGAATATAAACAGGTTCACAGCCAAGAGGTAACAACTCTAAGGATGTGGGAAGATCCATACGATGCCGTTGTAAGCCTGTCCTTTTTGAAATAGGTTGGGAACAGTCCTCAGTGACTAGAAGATAAATCATAGAATGGTTTGGGTTGGAAAGGACCTTAAGATCATCTGGTTCCAACCCCCCTGCCATGGGCACAGACCTCATACTTGACCATGTTAGCCAAGGCTTTGTCCAACCTGGCACTGAACGCTGCCAGGGATGGAACATTTACCACTTCCTTGGGCAGCCTGTTCCAGTGCCTCACCACCCTCACAGTAAAGAACTTATTCCTTATATCGAACTTGAACTTCCCCTGTTTGAACCCATGTCCTGGGCTCAGCAGTAGCAGTCATTTTTCTCCTTCTTAGTAGCTGATGCAGTGCTGTGGTTTTGACTTTCAGCCTGGGAACAATGCTGATAACACCAATGTTTTTGGTTGTTGCTAAGTAATGCTTACTTTGACCAAGGACTTTCTGAGTCTCGTGCTGTGGGCAGGTTTGTCATATCTGTGAGCAGAGGCAAGAGGCCTTGGACAGAACTTGTGCTGCTTTACCCAGAGCGTCTGGGGAAGTCTTGGACAGAACTCGTGCTCCTTTACCCAGACCGTCTGGGGAGGCATATTAGGGAAGTAAGATTGCTGATGCTGCATAGTCTTACAGTTGGAAACAGGATGCGAAACCACAGAATTAAGAGGTTGAAAAGTGGTCGGCAAGCAGTGTTGAGCAAGTCAACATTGTTAACTTTGGAATGTTAGAACATTAGCCAACAGAATTGTTGTTGTTAAGCTTGTGATGTAAGTTAGCCTTTGTATGTTATCCAATGGAATTGCTGTATCTAGGGATATAACGCAAGCTGGAAGAACGCAATCGGTATATAACCCAGTGTATGAGCAATAAACTTTGGCAATTGCTTGATCACATTGATCATTTCCTCATTGTCCGTGACTCCCACATCAACATCGTGCTCTGCCAGGGAGGAGTGGAAGCCGGGAAGAAGCAGAGACAGGACACCTGACCCAAGCTAACCAAAGAGGTATTCCATACCACTGCACATCATGCCCAGCATATAAACTGAGGGCAGTTACCCAGAAGGGTTAGATCACTGCTCAGGTTTGGCTGGGTGTCGGTTGGTGGGTGATGAGTGGTTGTATTCTCTTCCCTTGTTATTTCCCTTACCATTATTATTATTGGTGGTAACAGTAGTGGTTTGTGTTACACCCTAGTTACTGGACTGTTCCTATCTCAGCCTGTGGGACTTACATTGTTTCGATTTTCTTCCCCATCCCTACAGGAGCCGGGGGATGAAGGGGTGGGAGTGAGGGAGTGGCTGCATGGTTCTGGGTTGCTGGCTTGGCTTAAACCACAGCAGTTCTTTTTGGCGCCCAACATGGGGCGCAAAGGGTTGAGATAACGACAGATCTGACCCGAATGTGTCTAACTGTATTTGTGATAAGCATTCATTGTTTCAGATTAATAGTCACTCATCACGATAATGATTTATTGGCTCTCAAATTTGTTGCTCTTATCTTGGAGTTTCAGCATGTCTTACCTTACTTACATATGGTATTTACTGGTTTAGTGTTTATCAGCTGGGGGTCTTGGGCTAAGGTTCTTGTTTCATTGTACTTTATGGCAATGACTTTTAATACAAGAGACTCATTGATCACGAAACGGATCTGGCTTGTGTTCCCAGTGTGGTCATCACCTCTATACTTTGGGAGGTATATAATGGAAGTGTTCAGCAATTACACACCTTTTTAACCCCCCTCGGGTAGTCAACCTGTGAAGGAGACATTTCCTTATCTTCCCAGCTCCCCCACCAGACCATTTATAGCATCATTTGAGAGTTCTGAAGGTTTTGAATGGCCTTTGGGTATCCTTGAGACCTGCCTGCTGGTTGTGATGGGGATCACCATGTTGGCACGCATACAGAGTGTGTTTTGCCCACACCATGTCATCTGATCTCGAAAGTTTGTGAAAAAAAAAAAAAAGAAGCAGAGTTGGGTTTGGGTCTCACCTAGGGTTAGATGATGATATAAGAGGACCAAGAGGTTTTCCCCAAGGCTGGACAGTCATGAGTGACAGGGTGCGTGGGACAGTGTGGGCAAGTATCTAGGCTGGTGGGCCCCTTCACTGCTTTGGAACTTCATCACTGAACAAGTGCAAAACCCAGAAAAATTAGTAAAACTTTTAAATGAGGTGTGTTGTCATCCCGGTCATACCAGAGAGGGACAAATCATGGCAACATGCTGGGTCTTGGCCTACGCTTACAGAGCCCTGTTCAACATTATCCAGCACCCTCAAAAGATAGAAAATGTCTCTGGATCTGGTGGCAAAGCAACAGACAAAGCAGCTACTCAAACTCCAAATACAGCAGCTACCCCAAATCCAAACACAGCAGCTACACCAACTCTAGTGACAAGTACAGCAGCTACCCAAACCCCGACAACAGATATTGCAGTCACTCCAACCACAGTGATAATCACTGCAGCTAAACCAGAGGACCAGTTTGTGCCAATATCGGTTGCCTTTGTACGGAAGAGGAAAAGCAAAAAAGAGGCAAGAAAGATGAAGAAGCAAGATGAAGAAACAATGGCAATGCACTTACTACCTGGGACAGCATCTGATCAGGAGTCATCATCACATAAATCAGAGGAAGAAGAAGAAGAAGTGGTGACTACTCGACCTCGGACCTCAACCAAGCTACGGCATATGTGACAAGATTTTACCCGTCATACAGGGGAGCACCTCATCACCTGGTTGCTTCGATGCTGGGACAATTGGGCTGATAGTCATGAGCTAGAAGGTAGGGAAGCCAAGCAGCTGAGGTCACTTGCTAGGAAAGGAGGAACTGACAAAGCAATTGCAAAAGAGAAACAGTCCCTCAGCCTTTGCAGGCGGCTCCTGGCAGCTGTGAAAGAAAGGTTTCCATACAAGGACAATGTTCTGAGTTGTTTGGCCAAGTTGACTACTCTAGACAAAGGCATCCAGTCTCTGAGAGAATCAGCCATTGCAGAGATGATCTATCATAGGCCGGATGGCAGGAATGGACCCATAGATCCAGATGAAGTCGAATGTACATGACCCATGTGGCAGAAATTTACACGGAATGCATCATCATCATATGCCCACTAATTGGCAGCAATAACCTGGAATGACATAGCACCACCAACAGTGGATGAAATGATTCATAAACTCTGAGAGTTCGAAGACAATTTCACCCCTTCAATCATTTCAGCTGTGGAAAAACTGTCCCAGGAGTTCAAACAAATCAGAGGTGATCTATGCAATCTGTCCAGCTCACCATGTGTACCAACCCATGTCTCAGCTATTAACAAAAGGCATCCTACTGTTCGAGAGAGAAGATATAGAAGGTATGTGCCATGGGCAACCATATGGTTTTGCCTGCAGAATCATAGAAAAGACATGAGGAAGTGGGACGGAAAACTCTGGAAGCTCTGGAAAAACGGGTGCGTGATTGAAGAGGAGAACAAAGGTCAAGGATGAGCATCCCATAAAAGCTGCAGCTTCAGTCCCTGGTGAGTAGGTTCCCACATGGAGTGGAAGAGATGATTTTATTCCAGCTCCTGTGACAAAGACTAATCCCTGTCAACAAGACATAAGTGGCCAGTGTTGTGATCACTATTAGAGGGGCCCTGCCTCCAGCCAGGTGAAGGTAGGGGACAATCGGATTTACTGGACTGTGTGGATCAGATGGCCTGGCACATCAGTCACACAGAAGTATAAGGCTCTAGTGGATACCGGTGCACAGTGTACCCTGATATCATCAAGCTGTCAAGGGGTGGAATCCATCTATATTTCTGGAGTGACAGGAGGATCCCAAGAGTTGACTGTACTGGAGGCTGAAATCAGCCTGACTGGGAGGAAATGGCAAAAGCATCCCTTTGTGACTGGTCCAGAGGCTCCGTGCATCCTCGGCATAGTTTACCTCAAGGGAGGGTATTTCAAAGACCCAAAATGGTACTGATGGGCTTTTGGTATTGCTGCTTTGGAGACTGAGGAAATTGAGCAGCTGTCCACCTTGCCTGGTCTCTCAGAGGATCCTTCTGGTGTGGGGTTGCTGAAAGCCGAAGAACAACAAGTGCCAATCGCAACCACATCAGTGCACCGGCGGCAATGTCGCACCAACAGAGACTCCCTGATTCCTATCCATTAGCTGATTAGTAGACTGGAGAGTCAGGGAGTGATCAGCAGGACCTGCTCACCCTTTAATAGCCCCATAAGGCCAATGCAAAAGTCTAATGGAGAGTGGAGACTAACAGTAGACTATCGTGGCCTGAATGAAGTCACACTGCCATTGAGTGCTGCCATACCGGACATGCTAGAACTTCACTATGAATTAGAGCCAAAGGCAGCCAAGTGGCATGCCACGATCGATATTGCCAACGCATTTTTCTCAATTCCTTTGGCAGCAGAGTGCAGGCCACAGTTTGCTTTTACTTGGAGGGGTGTGCAGTTCACTTGGAAATGACTGCCCCAGGGGTGGAAACACAGCCCTGCCGTCTGCCCTGGACTGATCCAGACTGCACTGGAACAGGGGCAAGCTCCAGAACACCTGCAATACGTTGATGACATTATTGTGTGGGGCGATACAGAGGAAGAAGTCTTTGAGAAAGGGAGGAAAATAATCCAAATCCTGCTGAAAGCTGGTTTTGCCATAAAATGGAGTAAGATCAAGGGACCTGCACAGGAGATTCAGTTTTAGGGAATAAAATTGCAAGATGGACATAGACAGATCCCCACAGATGTCATCAACAAGATAACAGCAATGTCTCCACCAACTAATAAGAAAGAAACACAAACTTTCTTGGGTGCTGTGGGGTTCTGGAGAATGCACATCCCAAATTACAGTTCAATTGTAAGCCCTCTCTATCACGTGACCCTGAAGAAGAATGATTTTAAATGTGGCCCTGAGCAACAACAAGCCTTTGAGCAAATTAAGCGCGAGATAGTTCATGCAGTAGCCCTTGGACCAGTCCGGACCAGGCCGGATGTAATACATGTGCTGTACACTGCAGTTGGGGAGTATGATCCTACCTGGAGACTCTGGCAGAAAGCTCCAGGGGAGACTCAAATTTGACCGCTCGGCTTTTGGAGTCAGGGATACAAAGGATCTGAGGCCAGCTATACCCCAACTGAGAAAGAGATACTGGCAGCCTATGAAGCGGCTCGAGCTGCTTTGGAAGTGGTAGGCACTGAAGCACAGGTCCTCCTGCCACCCCAGCTGCCTGTACTGGGCTGGATGTTCAAAGGCAGGATCTCCTCTACACTTCATGCAACTGATGCTACACAGAGTAAGTGGGCTGCACTAATTACACAATGAGCTCGAATAGGAAATCCCAGTCATCCCAGAATTCTGGAATTCATCATGGACTGGCTAGATGGCAAAGATTTTGGAAAATCATCAGAGGAGGAGGTGATGCGTGCTGAAGAGGCCCCACCATATAATAAATTGTCAGAAAGTGAAAAGCAGTATGCCTTGTTTACTGATGGGTCCTGCCGTATTGTGGGAAAGCATCGGAGACGGGAGGCAGCTTTGTGGAGTCTTCGACGACAAGTTGCAGAAACTGCTGAAGGAGAGGGCGAATCGAGTCAGTTTGCCGAGGTGAAAGCCATCCAGCTGGCCCTGAACATTGCTGAACGAGAGAAGTGGCCAGTACTTTATCTCTACACTGACTCATGGATGGTGGCAAATGCCCTGTGGGCATGGTTGCAGCAATGGAAGCAGAGCAACTGGCAACGCAGAGGTAAACCCATCTGGGCAGCTGCACTGTGGCAAGATATTGCTGCCCGGGTGCAGAACCTGGTGGTGAAGGTACGCCATGTAGATGCTCATGTACCCAAGAGTCAGGCCACTGAGGAACACCAGAACAGCCAACAAGTGGATAAAGCTGCTAAGATTGAAGTGGCTCAGATGGACTTAGATTGACAACGTAAAGGTGAATTATCTTTAGCCCAGTGGGCCCATGGCATTTCAGGCCATCAGGGCAGAAGTGCAACATACAGATGGGTTTGTGATCGAGGGGTGGACTTAACAATGGACACAATTGCCCAGGTTATTCACGAGTGTGAAACGTGCTACAATTAAGCAAGCCAAGCGGTTAAAGCCTCTTCGGTATGGAGGACGATGGCTGAAGTACAAACATGGGGAGGTCTGGCAGATTGATTATTTCACACTCCCACCAACCCACCAAGGGAAGTGCCATGTGCTTGCTATGGTGGAAGCAACCACTGGATGGCTGGAAACATACGCTGGCACCACGCCACTGCCCGGAACACTATCCTGGGCCTTGAGAAACAGATTTTGTGGTGACACGACACCCCAGAGAGAATTGAGTCAGACAATGGGACTCATTTCCGGAATAACCTTATAGACACTTGGGCCAAAGAGCATGGCATTTAGTGGGTATACCACATCCCCTACCATGCACCCACCTCTGGGAAAATCGAAAGGTACAATGGGCTGTTAAAAACCACATTGAGAGCAATGGGTGGTGGGACTTTCAAACATTGGGATACATTTTTACCAAAGACTGCCTGGTTGGTCAACCCCAGAGGATCTACCAACAGAGCTGGCCCAACCCAGCCAGAACTTTTGCTTACTGTAGAACGGGATAAAGTTCCTGTGGTGCACATGAAGAATTTGCTGGGAAAGACAGTCTGGGTTATTCCTGTTTCAGCTAAAGGCAAATCCACTCATGGGATTTCTTTTGCTCAGAGACCCGAATATACTTGGTGGGTAATGCAGAAAGATGAGGAAGTTCAATGTGTACCTCAAGGGGATTTACTTTTAGGGGGAAACAGTCAATGAACTCAATTGTATGCTGTTGCCTGCTATGTAGCACTTTTATAGCCCATCAACTAGATGTCTTCACGTCACCAGCGACTGGCCTTCACTTCCCTCTGACCATCATCCCAACAAAGAATGAACTTCAATGAAACCAGACGAGCTCAGCAGTGACCAGCCAAGTTCCTTGGTGTCATCAGCAGGTAACAATCCGAAACTTCACACCCTCTCTCCTGCTCTGAAAGACTGTTACAAGAGGTGGAGCCAGACATCATGAACCAGGTGGGCTCAGCAGCTTTATAGGGATTGGTCCATGCTCTAACGAATGATAGCTCTCTCTCTCTCTCACTCTCTGTGTATGTATATATACATATGAGACAAGAGTGATGGTATATTGAAAAATGTAGGATCTGAGCCTGACATGAATGGCATGGAATAAGGGGTGGACACTGTCCTGGGTTGAGCAGTAGCAGTCATTTTTCTCTTTCTTAGTAGCTGGTGCAGTGCTGTGGTTTTTGACTCTCAAAAAGATATTCCACACCACAGCACGTCATCCCCAGTATATAAACTGGGGGCAGTTACCCAGAAGGGCTAGATCACTGCTCAGGTCAGGCTGGCTATTGGTTGGCGGGTGGTGAGCAGTTGTATTCTCTTCCCTTTTTGTTTCCCTTATCAGTATTATTATTGGTGGCAGCAGTAGTGGTTTTGTGTTATACCTTAGTTGCTGGACTGTTCTTATCTCAATCTGTGGGAGTTACATTCTTTGGATTCTCCTCCCCATCCCTCTGGGAGCTGGGGGAAGAAGGTGAAGGAGTGAGCAAGCAGCTGCGTGGTTCTGGGTTGCCTGCTGGCCTTAAACCACAACAACCCATTATCGCTTTTCCTACCACTACAGTCCCTAATGAAGAGTGTCTCTCTCTGGAATCCTTGTAGGCCCCCTTCAGATACTGGAAGTCTGCTATGAGGTCTCCACACAGCCTTCTCTTCTCCACGATGAACAGGCCCAACTTTCTCAGCCTGTCTTCATATGGGAGGTTTTCCTGCCCCCGATCATCCTCATGGCTTCCTCTAGACTTGCTCCAGCAGCTCCATGCCCTTCTTATATTGAGGACACCAGAACTGTGTGCAGTTCTCCAAGTGGGGTCTCACAGTATTTGACGCTTCTTTGAAAAAAGACAAGAAGGAGGATCTGGCAGCCTCACTTCAAACTCCAGATGAACAGCAAACATGTGCAGATGGTGACTGGAAACAGAAGGTAAGAAAAAAGCCTGGTTGGATCTTTTGGCTCACAGGATAGTGGTCAATAGTTTGAAGCCAAACTAGTAGCTAGTTATGAGTGGCACACTTTGGGGTTACAACTGTCATGGAAAGTGTCCAACAGCATTCTCAACATCCCAGCCAAAGAAATAAAATTAACCCTCAGCAAGTTTGAAAGCACAAAGCTGGGGGCAGGGGTGAGCAACTGATAAATCTGAGGGCAGGCCTGCCACTTAGGGGGACCTGGGTAGGTAGGAAAAATGGGCCAACAGGAACTTTACAGAGTATCTCAGGGGAAAATGAAAAGCTGAAGTAGAATGATCCCATACACTGCTACAGGCTGGATGGCTGGCTACTCAACAGCATTGCCAAAAATGCCCTGGGGTCCTGCTAGACAAGATGCACTAGTTGAGTAAAGCTGTCATCTCAGGTGCGAGTATGTGTGTCTGGAATATTTTAATTTATTTTAGCAGTTATTCTAGATTACTTCAGTGAAGTTACTACAGATTTACACCAATATAATTGAGATCAAAATTGTGCAGTACTTTCCTTATCATGGAAAGTAATATGATTAATTATCGTGCTTTAAGTTTTCTCTTGCATACTTGTAGTAGGTATGACAGTTCTAACTATCACATGCGTACAAGCCACTATGAACATAATTTTAACACCCATGATATCAGTACAAGTGTTCAAATAGTATAGTCATGCTGTACTAAAACTCTTAATGCATGCAAAAAAAAACATGCATCTGATTCCACAACTGTGAAGAAGATTATTTTGGAAAAGTTTGTCTGTTTCCTTCACAGCAAATCAGGATACAAGATTATCAAACATTCAACACCCTAAAAATGCCTGATGTTCCAAAGTGCTCTGTTTCATTTAAACTCAGCTGGAAATTGAGCACATTTTGTAAAAAGAACGAAGATGAAGCAAAGAGGAATTGTGACTGACAAGCAAAAAGAACTGATAAGATAATTATCATAAGTACAGATATAATTAAACTTAACTTCACCCTTTGCAACTGCTGTCTTGGTTATCCTTTAGTTGCTTGCCTTTATTTAGATCATCACTTGTGAGGATAAGGAAAAATGAAGGCTGAACAGGAAAACTAATAACACATCATTATAAAATTTTGTTACAAACATGCAATTAATTGTTTATCAGGTAAGAAGAAGTGAAGTCACGGCTTCACATTTTGGCTGAAACCTAAACTGCAAAACAGAAAGAAACATGAATCAAAGACACAGGGGGTCAGTCTTTTCAATTCTCTGTTATTAATTAAAAAAAAAAAAAAAGAAAAAAATAACCTTTCAAACTTGTCATCACTGATGGTGACCCAGATCTCTGTAGGTACCAAATTCAGCATCAGCACTAGTGGTTTGCTGTCTTATAGGTAAGGGCTATGTAATTCTCATATCCTCCGATGTTCCATTTCACTTTGTAGAGCTAACAAAACCGTTCATATTGCTTTCTACAGAAATGCAGATATTTGCATCTTTGGTTTGCATTTACATTGTTTCAATCAGAAGGGTGAATTAAGTTCTGACTTGTACTTGTTCTATCCCCAAGCTGTTGTGACTTTACATTTCCCATCCATGTGTGATTAATCATGTTAAAATTTTCCAAGAAGTAACTTTGATCCCATGTCAAATAGACAAATAATATATTTACAATAATACTGAGCCTGTAAAATGGAATGTATTTCTTTTTCTTTTTTAATTTTTTTTTCTTTTTCCGTGAGTAGCCTATTTTCTGTCCCATAATAATCAAGATTTACACTCGTCTTAAAAAGCAGACCGAATTTTTCAGAGGCTTAACACAGTTAGCAGGACAGAACATTACAGTCTTTCTGAACTGAAGCATCCTCAAACGAAAATAAATGTTAAAAGATAGCCAAATTCTCTACACATGACAATATTTTCTGAGATCATCACACCAGTAGTTGGCATTACAATATGCTGCCTTCTCAGTCTTTATGCCAGATGTGACTTGTAATGGAGAAAAAGATCAGCTTCTATAAACAAGACAATGTTTGATTTAAAGAATTTGTTAAAAGGCCCACTGAGAGACTTTATCTTTCCTGCATATTTAATATCCTTGGAAGCTACCATCTGTACGTCATAATACCCTAGTGGATAAGTGTGGATATTTTAAACATCACTTTAATTGGAAACAAACAAGAAAACAAAAAAAAAAAAAAAAAAAACCACAAAAAAAAAAAAAAACCCAAGACAAAAATATGCCAAACAAACCAGTGCCCTGAAGCTTGTTTAATGTTTCTTATTTCTTTTGGTTTAATACATTGTGGAAACTCAAAACAAAATCCTATACAAGACAGTGATTGTATGAGGGGAATTCTGAGAATCTGAGCTCACATTTTACTGACATGTTGAATAGTATTATAGTTTTGCTGAATTTTGTTGCTTGCTTTTTTGGTGGCTTAGGGTTTGTTTTAATGCATCTGAAAATAAACCATACTTTTTCTAGGCACATATATGCATCTTACTTCATACTGTGATATCCTGTGCCCTGTTGAATTAGAGAAGCCTGCAGCTGTCTAGAGCTTAATTATGTATTAATGCTAAGCCGAGATGGTTGGCCAATAGTGGTTTAGCAGAGTATGGTTTCTCACTTGTTTTTGTTCAAATTATAATTGTGCAGGTTTATATTTCCCAAACCATTTTGCCCCTTGTGCATGTTCTTCCTTGCTTCTGTTGCCTTTGTTTGAACCAGCTTCTGAACAATCCTTTTTGAATGTGAAGTGTCTATTAGATCTAAGATAGGTCATTAATGGATTTGACAAATCGTTTCACCTTTAAGACAGTTAAAAAAGGTACAGAAATTAGTCCCCTTCTCTCTCTACCAGTTCTACTCCAGATGGTGTTGGGGGGAGCTTTCTTTCTGTTTTTAATGAATAGTTAAATAGAGGCCGGCATCTGGGTAGTATCAAGCAATAAAGTGCTACACCTGCTGAAAGTAAGGTAATAGATGCACTGAAAGGGGAGGTAATAGATGCACTGAAAGCACGTTTGTAGCCACAATTACCCTGTCTAAAAAGGCTTCTGTCAATTGTTGTGAAGAAGACATAGGTGGTCAATCTGCAAAGTCAACAAATAACATTGCCTATCATTTCAGATGAATAGCACAATAATAGTTGAAATAGCAACTATTTCCGAGAACCCTGTATATTTATTCAAACTTTTTCTCAACAGCTAAACATCTAGGTTGCTGTTCTGGTTTTTGTTAGATTTATGGTGTCAACTCCTGTACATTGTAAAACACACTTTTCAAGTCAACATAACATCTGCATACACGCCCTTTAGAAATGTACAGCCATAAATGCGGGGACATTCAAAGAAAACCTAGAGGAAGATAACTATGCCCTTGCACTGACTGTCCTAATTCCAGGAAAATTAATCCCATTTGGGATGTGAAAAACTGCTGTTGTGAGCAATGCAAACCTAGAAGAAGGTGCTACTCTTATAAAACAGCACTTACGCAGCACTACCTGAAGGGTTGCTGACAAGGAGAGTATTTATTTTCTCACCGTTGTCTTCAGATTTAAATGCTGATGCACTGAGGATTATTGCCCTTTAGCTTTTTTAAAGGTACAGAACCTAGCTAGCTTCATTCTACCATGATTGCAGTACAACCATTAGAGCCTTACTGGGAAGCAGGGTTACTTTACACCCCATTTAATTTTGTAATGCAGTTCTGAAGATAGCTGGGGATATTCAAAGCAATCAAAGCAACGTAGATCTCTGTCTCCCTACTTTCCTGTTCCCCAGGGAGAGTTTTGTGTGACAGAAAGCTCACACAGAGCCCATCATGCTGCTCCCTGCCTCCCTCCCTTTCCCCCATCTATCTTAGGCACAACCTGTGCCTGGGAAAAGGGCTGTCCTATAGCTCTCCACTGCTGGTTCAAATCACTCTCCAAATATTGCCCAGTTGCTTTTCTCTGGTGCAGAAAACTGTTGGCATGAGCTGGAGCTCAGGTACTGCTTAGGAGCAGTAGCCGTCATTAAAGTTTCAGCACATGGGAAACTTGAGCTGCTGCTAATAAATGACCACTGTGCCAAATGGTTCAGCATTTTGCCACTTGATTCTCTGTGGATTTAACTCTGTTTTAACACTGGTTTAATGTGATTTTAACACTGACCTGGATGGGAACAGGATCAGGATTTTCTTTTATGTCTCTTTCTTAGTTGCTAGCACATTACGTCAAACAGGTTTCTGGCAAGGACTTCTTATACCTGCAGGTGTTTTTAAATATGTATTTTAATGGAATATAAAAGGAAACTTTTTTTTTATTTTTTTCCATAATGTATGAACATTATGTGTCAGGGCCATGCTGGCCCTGACACGTACTGTTCAGCATATGTCTTACAAGGGACTGCAGGGTAACAAAAATAATATTCACAATAGATAAGGGCTGTTTTCCACAGTGGATGATGGGAAAATGATTGGGTGTGTAAAGGGCAATTCCTTGCCCTCTTGAAATTTGAGGCCCAGAAAGACAGAGCTTTTGTGTGTCTATTTTCAAAGGACTGAAATCCATTTACACATCAATGTCAGCTCCTGCTAAAGAAAGCCAACATTGTTGATGTTATGCTTGTCAAATACAAACAATTTGTTTTCAAGGGAAGACAAGTACAAAGACTCTTGTCCACTAAACAGAGCACATTAAATATGACCCTTTCTCTGGGCACATGTACACTAGCCCAGGAAAGCACAGGAGATATATAATTAATATTAGCTAACACACACTAAGGTTAATTATTGCTTCTCTGAACACTTAATCTGCTAGCAGTTGATAAATCTCACAATGAATAAAAGAGGCTCGTATTTAGGTCACACAAAGTCATTGCTGTTTTTTAATTTAAACTGTGCACTAGATTAAAACACAAGAGTATTGCAGGAGGGCAATTCAGAAGCAGTAGCAATAGGCTGTCATTTGGTGTAAAAAGTTTCCCCAGCACACCCTAGAGACATGTTAATCAAAGCTTTTTAATGGATTCAGTCTGATCTGTGACAGGCTTTGTTCCAGAGATGGCTTTTGCAGGATAGAGCTGCAAGTTATCAATAAGACACAGTAATTGCTGAAAGTGATTGAGCCTTGTTCCTTAGGCTTCATACCATTCACTCCTTTTTATTATCAGTCAAGGCCAGAGATGTCTTGCACTAGGCAGTCAAGTGATGGCTTGTTTCTTTCTTCAATCCTAAATCATATAATGAAAAAAAATGAAGCAACATGAAAATCTGCATTAATTAAAAAACGTGTAAAACTCATTATTGTTTTTCCCCTGCCATGTTTTATATTATTTTTGCCAGGATTTAGTGGCAATTTTTCAGCCTCTATCATGTACCGATAAATCCTTTTTAAGCAGTCAAAGCCTTTCACTGCTTGGTTAAAGGCTTCAGGTCATCCATTGACATTTCTTTATTAAGTTACTCATTATCTTTTGGAAATCAAAGCATTGGCACAATCAGTAATGACTAGGGATAACACTTATCACCTACATGGATAGTTAGCCCTACATCATTTAGGAAAGATAACTCCCAACACTGAAATGAAAATTCTTCAGTTCTATTCAGGAAGGTAATAGAAACCTAACATTTTTATATAGTGAAAGGTCATAATCCTTCCTTTGTAGCGCCACAGTCATTCCCATAGCAACAGCTTATACCTGAAACCACTAGGGGTTGTGACCTCTCAGTATGAACAAACAGAAGGAAAAGTTGTTTAGAAAAGAAGAAATCTTTCATTAGTAAAAGGCAACACCAGCCTGTGTATGCACACACAAGAAAAACATGTACTTAGCAGATAGGTTGATTTTTGTTTAAAGCACAAATGGACAATGAAAAGACAATTAAAATCAGTTTTGCTCTTATCAGTCAGGGTTTGTTTGGTGCAGTGACCAAATAAACTAGTAGATTCTAGTCACTGTATTTTTGGGTTGGTTTGGGGTTTTTTTGATCGTGTTTGTTGGAAATCAAGTTAAGGTTGAATTATTATGGTAATCTTATTTTTAACAAATTTTGGCCATATTAAGATGCAAAAGTTACTGCCTGAAGCAAAAACAGGGGCAAGGGAGTAAAGGTTAGTCCTGTCTTGTTAGTTTTACTATGCAGTGAATAATTGGTCAGTATAATAATTACAGATAATCAGAGTATGTTCTTTTGAGGATGTGTAATAAAAAAAAATGCTTTTGTTGAAACTTTTTAAAGTGTTAATTTCAAATATACCTAGAAAAAAAAAAAAAAAAGATGCACTACCTTGGGATATGTAATGTTCTTGATTAAATCATTTTTATTTCTAATGTTTGAAACTAAGAGTTTTGTATGTCTCCTGCTTAAAATAAAAACAGTTAAACTCTGAAAATATTATTTTATTTTTATTGAAGCAACTTCTGAAATTTTGCATCACAGGATTTTTATTTATTTTTTCTGTTTTACTTTTGACTTTGAGTGGTTGCCACAGAATTTCCTATGAAGCAGCACATGTAGTAGCCACCCTATCTATTAATTATGTTTTTACTTAAGAGAGGAATGATTGTCTATATTTGTGGAGTGTTCCGAGGTTTTCATTTTCAAAACACTGGAAATACCATTATCCTGTTCTTCTATGTGTCAGTTATGTCTGCGCTGAAATTTAAAAATCCATTTGAAATATTTGGAAAGTTAAAAAGTCATAGATGCTAATTATATATGAACTTACAAAATTTCCATTTCCACCATCTTTCAAAGCTGCTCAGTTTTCTTATAGTATTTCTAACTTATTGACAATTGCTTCAGTGAGAAGCGAAGCAAAACACTCTCACATATCGAAGCAGCCTGCATGATATTTTGTCATATCACAATATATATGTGTTCACACTTCTTAGTTTTAAAGATGTGAATAGTTCATGGACTACTCTGCATTCAGCATAGAAAAAGGGAATGATTTTAGCTCAGAACCGTCATTCTCTTGATGATATGTAATATGTCATTATTTTCTACTTCCTTTTTAAGCTGCAGTTCAGGTAGTAGGCATCTGGGCGAGAGGTCAAGATGCATGAGCTATATTATACTGGGGCACTGGGACTATAACTTATGAGCAAACCATGTACCTTCTTTGCTTGTGTGAGGTAAAGCCATAAGCAAATAGCTATGCATTATTTCAAACTTTAGTCTCAAAACTAGAGTATACTCCTTAGTGTGGCTTTTGTTGTAGGTATCTAAAAGGCTCAGATATTTATTTTTAGTGAAAATAATGAGGTTTCAGTAATTTATATCTAGAATTGATGTGTGAGAAAGAGGTCGTGTGATATTTGACTGTTTTACAAAAAGCTGGACAGTTAAATATAAGAGTATTTTCAAGACATTATAATTTGTTTATACAGTGGAGTAAGTATTTAGTTGAAAAGCTTGTAGCTAAAGTAAATTGAGTATTTTCATAACCTGCTGTAAAAAAAAAAATCATTATTAATTTGCCTTTGACATTGTCGAGTTGACAAAAAATGGTTTTGTCCTAAGCATGTACGAGGATTGTAATCCTTGCAGTAAAGATCAAAAAGCAAGGTTTGATTGATTACTTATTGTCCATGATTTGCATGTTATCATGGTCTCCTGTCACTGCTTCAGATTTGGATTTTCAGTGTGAAATAATCACTGGATGACTTCTGAATTCAGTGCAACATATGGTCACATGAATGGGGCCTTCTTAATTGCCCTAAGAAAGAAGGAATTGTAAGTAACAATCATTTATATCAGTATTGAAATATCCCCCATAGAACGTCTTTTAGAAAGTGTAACTTGGCTGTGTTTCTGAAACAAATTGTTAGACCCTTCATCCTAGAACAAAACCTGACAATTATTTCATTTCTTGGCATATTTCAGCAGGAAAGGGGTGATAATAGCATGGTGTCTACTTGGTTAAGAGTATAAATGTTTGTTTCTCTGAAACAAAAGCTCCTAAGGGTGCTTGGAAACATAGAATCAGAATACTTAGGGTTGGAAAGGACCTTAAGGTCATCTACTTCCAAACCCCCTGCCATGGGCAGGGGCACCTCACAATGAACCATGTCACCCAAGGATCTGTCCAACCTGGCCTTGAACACTGCCAGGGATGGAACGTTCACAAGTTCCTTGGGCAACCCATTCCAGTGCCTCACCACCCTCACAGTAAAGAACTTCCTCCTTATATCCAATCTAAACTTCCCCTGTTTTAAGTTTTAACCCGTTACCCCTTGTCCTATCACTACAGTCCCTAATGAAGAGTCCATCCCCAGCACCCCTATAGCCCCGCTTCAGATACTGGAAGGCTGCTATGAGGTCTCTGCTCAGCCTTCTCTTCTCCAGGTTGAACAGCCCCAACTTTCTCAGCCTGTCTTCATACGGGAGGTGCTCCAGTCCACTGATCACCCTCGTGGCCCTCCTCTGGACTTGTTCCAACAGTTCTGTGTCCTTTTTACGTTGAGGACACCAGAAATGCACACAATACTCCAAGTGAGGTCTCACAAGAGCAGAGTAGAGGGGCAGAATCACCTCCTTCGACCTGCTGGTCACTTTCTTTTTGATGCAGCCCAGGATTCAGTTGGCTTTCTGAGCTGCAAGCGCACACTGAAGCAGGCTCATGTTAAGTTTCTCATTAATCAACACCCCCAAGTTCTTCTCCACAGGGCTGCTCTGAATCTCTTCTCTGCCCAGCCTGTAGCTGTGCCTGGGATTGCTCCAACCCAGGTGTAGGACCTTGCACTTGGCATGGTTAAACTTCATGAGGCTGGCATCAGCCTACCTCACAAGCGTGTCAAAGTCCCTCTGGATGGCATTCCTTCCCTCCAGCGTATCAACCGAACCACACAGCTTGGTGTCATTGGCAAACTTGCTGAGGGCGCACTCAATCCCACTGTTCATGTCACCAACAAAGATGTTGAACATAACTGGTCCCAGCACAAGTCCCTGAAGGACACCACTCATTACTGGTCTCCAGCAGGATATTGAGCAGTTGACCACAACAATTTGTGTGTGGCCATCCAGCCAGTTCTTTATCCACTGAGTGATCCATCTATCAAATTGATGTCTCTCCAATTTACAGACAAGGATGTCCTTTGGGACAGAGTTAAACACTTTGCACAAGTCCAGGTAGATGACATCAACTGCTCTACGTCTGTGCATCAGTTCTGTAGCCCCATCATAGAAGGCCAAATTGGTCAGGCAGGATTTCCCTTTAGTGAAGCCATGCTGGCTGTCACCAAGCACCTTGTTGTTTTTCATGTGCCTTAGCATGCCTTCCAGGAGAACCTGCTCCAAGTTTTTGCCAGGCACAGAGGTGAGACTGACTGGTCTGTAATTCCCCTGATCATCCATTTTCCCCTTCTTGAAAATGGGGGTTATATTTCCCTTTTTCCAGTCATTGGGAACTTCACCTGGCTGCCATGATTTTTCAAATATGATGGACAGTGGCTTAGCAACTTCGTTCGCCAGCTCCTTCTGGACCCGTGGATGGATTTCATCAGGTCCCATGGACTTGTGCACATTCAGGTTCTTAAGATGGTCTCGAACCAGATCCTCTCCTACAACGGGCCTAAGGTCTTCATTCTCACAGTTGATGCGTCTGCCTTCCAAGACTTGGGTGGTGTGGTCAGAGCATTTGCCAGTGAAGACCAAGGAAAAGAAGTCATTAAGAACCTCAGCCTTCTCCAAATCCAAGGTAGCCAGTTCTCCTGATAGCTTCCAGAGGGGGCCCACATTGTCCCCAGTCTGTCTTTTATTCACAATGTACCTATGGAATCCCTTTCTGTTATCTTTCACATCCCTTGCCAAGTTTAATTCTAACTGGACCTTAGCTCTCCTCACCTGGTCCTTAGCTTCCCAGACAACATCCCTGTATTCTTCCCAGGCCGCCTGTCTTTTCTTCCACCTTTTATAAGCCTCTTTTTTCCTTTGAAGTTTCCTCAGCAGCTCCTTATCCATCCAAGGCCATCCAAGGGCCTCCTGGCCCTCCTGCTGCACTTCCTTCTAGTCGGGATGCAACACTCCTGAGCTTGTAAGACCTGAGGATATCAAATTTGGCCATCTCATGATCTCTGCCACAAAACCTGCCCTGGAGTGTCACATTTCCAACCAGCCCCTCCCTGCTGGTGAGCACAATGTCAAGCATGGCACCTCTCCTTGTTGGCTCCTCTGTTACTTACAGAAGGAAGTTGTCTTCGACGCAATTGAAGAACCTCCTGGATTGCTTGTGCCAGGCTGTCCCGTCCCTCCAACAGATGTCAGGGTGGTTGAAGTCCCACATGAGAACAAGGGCCTGCAAGCATGAGGTTGTTCCTCATGTACAGTTCCTCACTGTAGAGTGCTTCATCCACAGGTTCTCCTTGATCAGGCGGTCTGTAACAGAATCCCACAGTAATATCTCCCATAGCTGTTCTCCCTTTAACCCTGACCCACAAACAAACCCTCTGTTGACTCCTCACCCGTCCCCAGACAGAGTTCCATTCTCTCCAGCCTATGGTTAACATAAATAGCAACTCCTCCTTCCCATCTGCCAGGCCTGTCTTTTCTAAAGAGCCTGTAGCCTTCCATTCCAACACTCGTCATAGGAGCCATCCCACCATGTTTCTGTGATGCCTATTATATCATATCCCCCTATACATGCACACATCTCTAATTCCTCTTGTTTGTTCCCCATGCTACGGGCGTTTGTATAGAGGCATCTTAGCCAAGCTCCAAATGAAGCCAGCTCTTTGGCTGGAGCAGCTGCAATATCTCTACATTGCTCCAAGCATTTATTATAGGTGCTGGCAACTGACTGGGTATGTTGGGATGGAATGATGCCCCTCTCCCCCAGCACATCTAGCTTAAAGCTTTCTTGACCATCCTGGCAAGCTTCCTACCAAAACTGCTCTTCCCCTTTTGTCAGACCAGCTCCACCAGCCCCCAGTAGACCTGGCTTACTAAATTGAGTCCCATGTTCTAGATAACCAAACCCCTAACTATGGCAGCACCCTTCTAACCATTTATTAACCTGGCCAATCATCGTAGCCTTTTTAAGGTCCTCCCCTTTATCCTGGAGAATTGACAAAAAGACAATCTGAGCTCCAGAGTCCCTAATCAGCTCTCCCAGGGCTCTGTAGTCCTTCTTTATGTTCTCCAGGCGACTGCTGTCTATATCACTAGCACCCACATGGACCACTAGAAGTGGGTAATAGTCAGTGGGACCTACTAGAGCAGGCAGCCTCTCTGCAACATCCCTGATTCATGCTCCGGTAGGCAACACACCTCCCTTGAGAGCGGGTCAGGCCGACAGATGGGTGCCTCTGTTCCCTTCAAAGTAGAGTCCCCTGCTACTATGACCTGCTGCTTTTTCCTGGCAGCACCAGGAGTGATCTTCTTCACCAGTGCATCAGCCAGTTGTTCCTGGTGCAAGTGTGCATTTTGCACTTTTTAAAATCTCTTATAAACTTCACATTTCTAGGAATAAACAGATTCAGGCATAATGTAATGCTAACACTTCCTTTAACTCAGTAAAGTCTAAGATGACTAATTTTCCATCAAACTGTCACTCATGATAGAAAACACTTTCATAGGATGAGGGACAGGGGAACAGTTTCCAGTCTAACTTACTGTGGTGTAATTCCAGAATAAACCTGATCATTTTAGTGGAATTCACTTTGGATTTCTACTAATGTAACAAAGTTGACTTTAGCCCAAGGTTTTTATTTAAAAGAAATTAAATAAAACTCTTACACAGTGCATGCAGACATTTAAGGTGAGGTAACATGAGTCAGGGAGGGAAAAGTTAATATGAGATGCCAAACTACAAGGTGATTTTTTTTGTCCAGTGACACAATGCGTATGTTTAGTTTCTTCCCCCTGTATATGAATATTTGCCTTCTTTGAGTCTTGTCCTGTCTTCACACCCTTTAGTGCTAAGGCCTGTACCTCTGTAGACAGCCACTTATTTAGGTGAAGTACTATAGAAGTACAGGCTGGCATGCCTTTGAATTTGCCTGCAGGACAGAGGATTATAACTTTAGTATTATCAACCATAATATTATAAAGCTTCCTAATTCTGTTGTCAGTTACCAAATAGGACTTTAAAATTTACTTGTAACTATTTATGGTGAAGCCCAACAATTTTTTTACTGCCTCTGTTTTTTCCTAATGTATTTCCCATGGACATGACCACCAGAAACTTTTCAGAAAATCTGACAATTTCATGTAGAATTGAAATTTTAAAGGCAAAAAGCTCTCTTGGGAAAGAAAGAACTGTGTAAAACAAGAAAATGGGACTAAAAGAGTTCAGATAAAAAGAAGTTATAACAGACACTGGCAAATGGACAATAGCAAGCATGACCTTTCTTGGGACTGAACATTTCATATCCCAGTAACTTCAGTGAGAGCTGAGTCTATTCATCATTGCAAAAGAAGAATTCACCACGTTTTAATGTATGGCGAAATGTTTATGCTGGCTTTTGGAAGAGATATGGAAGGAAAATGCTCAATGTGTTTTGGGAATGCAGACTCATAAAAAAGGTATGAAGTGTGATGCCTCAGGAATTCAGGAGAAACCACTGGAGAGAGGCAGTGTGGGTGGATGTTAGTGTAAACTTTTGAATGAAACAGAACTTGGACTCTGCCAAAAATAGAGCAGTTTATTGCCTTGTTACTACAACAAAAAGATGACTTGCTGTTAGTTCTTCCACATAACATCTGAGCACTTCATACATTTATATACTCCTGATTCTTACAGGAAGATAGAAAAGCTTGTGCTTACCTATTTTGACAGTTAAGTAGCCAGAGTTTAAGAGACCAATGCTGTTTAGAAGACAAGTTACAGTGTAAAGAATACAATGTGCATAATTTTGCTACTCCTCAAAATGTGGCACTAAATCCCTAACTTTCAGTTCTGTAGACTTTTCAAAAACAGATTTTTGTGATATTTTGAATAACTGCAACTGTCTTGCCTTAGATCAGACAAGTTAACCACGCCAGAGTCAGGATGTTAGAGCATCCTCCTAAATCTGACCACTGGAACTTGACAAGAACAGAAATTTAATGTAAGTAAATGCAGAATTACCAAGATTTAGTCCCCTCCCATTTCTCTCCACATGACAGTTACCTGTGGCAGTTACCACACTGTGAGTTACCTGTACAGTCTGCAACTCCTGTGTTTCAACTGAGCAGGAGTTTTTCCCTTTGTTCTTTGCCTTCATGGCCAGTTAAACAGTAGCTCCATCTGGCTCAGTGGGAAACACAAAGGAAAAAAAAGTGAAAAAACAAAAAACCCCTTTAGGTGAAACAGAGGTGTCCACAGACATACAGATTAATTCTATGTAAATTGCAGATGCTGGAGTAAAGCAGACGTAAGGATTGTCTTCAGTGGAGCTGAGAAACAAAGGAGATTTAACTCAGGAATAGTACACATTATCAAAAGCAAACCTTTAGTGGACCTAAAAGTTTAACTACATACATTTATTTAAAATTGATCTTCTAATAAAGCTGTGGTTGAGACAGATTTCCTTTCTAATTTTTTGTCTGAGTTAATGCTGAGAAGAGATTATGGCTGTTAAGGAAGGCAGCATGACCACTGCCATGCTACAGCAATAACAACTCACAGGACGTATTTTTAATTTTTCAAATCTACCAAAGTCTACCAGTTTTTTAAGCCACAGGAAATAATTATTTTATGTCAATAATAGTCTGATATGAATGCTTGTCTTTTAGAAAGCAACAAATTACAAGCATAGAAGGATATTAAGTCTCTGAGACTTCCTGTCATAAATTAATTTGATGTGGCTTTGGATCTGAAAATTTAATGATCTGAGTAGAAGATTTAACTGCAGTAAAACTTGAAATAAGATCCCTTTAGTGTTGGAATACTATTCTAAAGGCCAAAATCAAAAGAGAAAGAAAAGAAAGTCTGCAAAGGGTAGTGAGATAGACTAAAAACTAGTATAAAATAATAAAATGTTATTATTTTTGTTAAAATATTTGTCAGTCTGATTGTCATTCCAGGACCCAACTTTTCCATCAGCTTAAAGGAAGAAATGTAACAATAAAGCTTATCATTGCTGAGATTTTTCTCACATGCTGTAGCAGGAAACATATTGCCATATTGTCCTACTGGGATATCATCAAGCAAAGCAAGTAATATGTCTGCTATAATATTTATTTAAAATGTAAATGATGCTCAGATGTGCACTCTTTAAATTCATTTGGGAGAACAAAACAGTAAGTATTAACAAGTGCAGCCACTCTGTTCCTTCCAACAACTACTCTGCTACAGTGAATTGTTTGAGAAGAAAGTAAAAGCCCCTGCGAGGAAAGTCCTTTCATCCTTGGCTGAAAGAACAACTAGCATGTGCCAGAAGATGTAATATTTTCCCTACTTATTTCAGGTGTTAACACATATTTTTATAGTTAATGCTGCATTATAGTGAGATTTCTACAGTCAAATGATGTTCACATCAATGCCAACCAAATCTTAAATTTCAGACTTTGACAATGATGAATAAGAGGAAAGATCTTAAGTCCAAACAAGCATTACTTTGTTTTATTCTACAAAATGGTTGCTACCCTGAGGTGTTAAAAGATAAATTCCTCACTAACAGCCTTTTCTGTTTCCTTGCAGTCAGTTTAAATTCTTAGTGAGGAGAAGCTGAACTATGATGAGAACATCTTTAAAACACTGAGGTTCAGTTTTACTTCTTTCAGTTTTAAATGTTCACTGTTTTCTCTTATACTCTCCTCCTTACCTTTCATATTAAGTATCTAAATTGCTTCCCTGTATTATTATTTTTAGACAGTATTTCATGAAATTTTCTGTCTGTATTTCTTTTGCTAACACTGGGTGTAACAACAGTGACTAAGGTTTTGGGTAGGGTTTTGGTTTTTTTCTTTTTGTCTTTTTATTCTGTGAATGAAAACCAGCCGTTTTGAAGGACCAAGGGACTGAATTCACCTGCTTTTGCGCAGAAAGACAGTAGTCATACAACTTCTCCACAATGACATCTGACATATCTCAGAGAGTGGTTCTAGCACACTTCCTGAAATTGCAGTTAGCATGAGATAGTTCCACTTATGCTTGCAGAGAAAATTGTTCCTCCATGTCGCATCATCCTGCCCAGTTGCAGACACCCTCCAAAAGCACTTCTTTAGGGGAAGCTCAGGTGCTTGGAATAGAAAGCAGTATGGTTTGAGACCTTTGAGACCTTCTACCTGCTCCTGGAAGCTAACAGGGGGGAGCCTGTTCCTTCCTACTTCCTCTCTCAGCCGTGAGCTTCAACCTCTTACCACTAACACCTCCAGAGCCTTCACCCTACTCTGAGCTGATTCAGCAGAAGCTTAAACAAACAAAAAAGTGAGTACTTTCTGGAGTTTGCTCTGTACTGGCTCTAAAATGTCTGTCTAGTTCACATTCACAATTTATAAAAAAGAGCTCATATGAAGAAATGGAAAATGACTGGAAAAAAAATGTCTAAAATATTTTTCTCTCCGTAACTAATGTACTGCTGAGTTTCTGTCTCCTAATTATTTCCATCTGTGCATACAAGATTTGAAACTACAAAAACTGCCATGCAAACATCTAGATGTAAGCTTAAATTCAACTCCAAACAAACCAGTGTTCCTGTATTCCACTGATGTTTCTCTGCTTATCTCTTTTTTGTCCAGGAGCATCTTACTAATGCTAAAACAGAAAGAATAAGAGCACCGGTATTAGAAAGGAATTTGAAATTATTAATTTAAATGTTAGTGCCTTAAGATGAAAAATATAAAATACACTGAATACCTGTAGTCATGATAAACACTAAGTGTGCTCTTTTTTTTTTTTCTTTTTTTGCTAGAGACTTTTTAGCTGACAGAAAATCCTCTTTCATGAGTAAAAATAGAGTGAAATCTGTGGAGTTAATGGAAGACTTGGAAGGGCACTCCCAGAAATTCCTCCTCTTTGGGGAAAAAATGTGGAAAAAAGGTACATTTATTTGAGGAGCTAAATGAAGGTCTGTGCTGGTAAGTTTATTTCAGTTATTTGTCTTGTTAGTCCTTAGGTCTCCCTGCTGTGATGATATCATGTTCAAAATGGTAATTCTGAATTACCAGGGCAGTGATTGTGATGGTTAGTACACAAATGGGCATAACTACATTATGTGAACTCTATTACATATTTTCCTCCAAAGCACCAGCATCCATATAAGAGTGTCAAGTCTTTGCACAAGGATATCACAGATCGATCAGAGATACATTTGCAGTCTCTATAAAGCTACAAAAAATCAGATGGTGATAAAATTAACATCCAGTACACACATGCACACACACCACATAAGTCTAGATTGACTTATGGATACCCTTAAGCTAAAAATAAATTTAGCTATGCTTTTGCCTGAAGAAAACAAGAACTTCTCACAGATGGTGTGCATTACTTTCCAGGCTACACCATGATTATATACCCAGCAGTTCTAACTAAAGAGAATAAAAAATTAGAGTCATCTGTTTTATCTGATAATATCTCACAATACTCATGTCATGTTTTGTAAACACGGACATAAATTTGAATTTCAAAGCTTTTAACAATAAATCTTCTATAGTATGACATTCATGATATATTAAGACAGAAATTCAAAGTATTTTTTACTGCATGGAAAGCTGCCTTTGAAAAGAAATTATTATTTCTGTGAGAGGTATGCAAACAGATGTCATAGCACCTAGAATTTAGTGAAGACTTGAGGTGCCCTCAGTATGTTGTTTGCAGCTCAAGAGCAAGAATTTACTTGAAAATTGAAGTTTTCTTCACAAGAAAAGTGAAGTTTTGTGTAAGACAACCATGATTTCTGCGCGTGTCCAGGCAAAGAATGGGCTAAAAGGGAATAGAATGTATTCACACTGTGAATACATATACATTAAAGAAATACTGGGTTGGGGTTTTGGGGGTTTGTTTGGGGTTTTTTTTAGGGATGCTTGTAATTGTGTAACTGTGCAGAAATTGCTTGTTATTACCCTACGAGCACAAAACCTCAGTGAAAAGGGTCAGACCTTTGATTGCAACATTCTGTACTGTAAGCATCAGCAACTAAATTATAGATAATCATAAAAAACAGTGTTGTAACTGTGCTGAGGCTTTAGTCTCAGGCTGAATTAATTCTATGCTTGTTTATTTCACGGACTGGCTTGCAAGCTTACGCAAGAAATCTTAGGAGAATATTCATTTCCTTTCCTAAACATCTAATTTCACTAATAACCTCCTTAGTTGGCCATATTACTGACTGAAAGTCAGGCTGCATGTGAGAGCGATGTAGGGTGAGAACTGCATTGAGCTTCTCTGAGCTGCTCTGAGGAGCAGCTTCATCTCCTTTTGTAGACAAAAAGAAACAACTAGATTCAAGTACGTCAAACAAAGATTGGGAGAACCTGTGATGTTATTTGTTTCTCATATGTAAAAATCAGTTAACCTTCATAGTTATTTATTTTATTGATGGTTTAAAACACTTTTCAACACATTTCAGGAGGAAAGTTCTATGGAAATGTGTACTAGATTCATCATCATCCAAAACTTAAATTAGTATCTGTAACTTATAGCAAAGGTATGATTGCTAAACATCTAATAATTTATTTTACATAATACTTCTCCATTTCCTTCTAATCTCTCCTCTTCCCTTGACTATCTAGTTTCTTCATTTCTTAGGTGCAGTTTAAACGCCTGGTACACCTGTCTTAGAAACAGTCCACCTCTTATTTTTTCTTCTAAAAAGTTTCTCTAAAATCTTGTTGTCTTCTTCTTGCAGAAATGCGTATTTCCAGAAAACAAGAATAATGGTCAGCTACAACAATGCAGGCTAAAGTATCTAGACTTCGAATATCACCTGTTCGGTGTGACTAGATAAAGCAAAGGATGAGCGAAGATATGAAACTTTTCTCACATGAGAAATAGATTACACAGGTCACCACCCCGAAAAAGGGAAAAATGGGTCCATGAGGATGGAAAATTTTAGAGATTCATTAAATTGTGTGTAGCATAAAAAAGGTGAATAGGAAATTATTCATTTCTGTTTCTTGCATAACAGAATATGATCTTATAATACAATGGTCATTAAATATACCAGATTAAAAACAAGTCAGAGGAAGTGTTTATATAATAAACACAAATATATAAATATACATATTATATAATATATATAAAATTGTATAAATAACACAATATATAGTTATGCTGTAGAACTGCTGTCTTCAGAAGACAGTCCTCTCTGTCTCAAAAAGCAATTGGACAAATTAATATGCTAAAGAAAGTTCTCTTAAATGATCATATGGTAAAGTAGGAGAAAGATAGAGTTGGACAAAAGAAGTACCAAAGTTGAAATTTAATACTTCCCTTCTGCTCTCTTAGTTCTCTCTTGGTGAGAGAATTGTTGAGAAACTTGATTAAGTTCACTTGGTTGCCAGTACCTTAGAACACACTGAAGTAATAGGGAAAGAGACATTCAGAATTACTGGCTTTCTCCTTTGACCATTTTTTTTTTGACCATGAGTAAATATTCAAGAATTGCCATCCTGAGCACAACTCCTGTGAGATTCTACCTGACAGGCAAACTTAGGCAGCAACAAGCTTCATAAGACAATCAAAATTAATATTTGTAAATCACTTTAAAACTAACAAGAAATCAGTGTATCCTGTATAGCCCAAGCTTGTACAATGGTGTGTACCTTGTTAGGCACCACTGCACTCTGTACAGGCTGATGCGACAGCTCCTAAACAGCAGCCTTGACAATTCACTAGGAGATTAAAAGGAATTAGTCTATATTTCCCACAGATCTCTTGGTTCCTGACAGTCTTAGGGGCAGTCATTTCTGTTTACAGCTGTTTGATCAAAAGTGATGGCAGTGATTTGTGGATTTATGGATGAATGGGATACAAAGCATCCTGGGAACTGGTTCATGCAGTACCTAGTAGAGGTCCTTTAACATCCTTCCTGTTTTGACTTGTTCATCCTGTGTTTTGGGGTAATTTGTTCTTTAAGTAGGGTTTGTATCAAATTAACAGATTTTCAAGCATTTCAAACACTTGTTTTGTGAAAGTGAGAGCAATAGTACTGTTAATAATGTCCAGGCACAGACAGAAGACCCTAGCAGATGTTTGACTTGATCACTAAATAATCCTTTCCAGTTCCTCAACCAGCTTTCCTAAACATTTTGTGAGAGGAACAGTGAAAGCTGACCAAACTGTTGTAATTTAAAATGCATAAATAGGAAAAGACCTTTGAGGACAGCTCAACACAAATATTATATATCTTGACTACAAAACCATGTGAGAAAACATTCTTAGGAGTCTGCATATCGTTAGTGGTTTTGTAGGACTTTTATGTCAGTAATTTGGAATTGAGTCTTCTTCACAAAATGATATCAAAAGGCCTCTCTTCTTAATTATTTATTGACACTTCAAATGCTGTACAGGACAGTGTCTGAAGCTAATGGACAAATGCCAAGAAATTGAAGCCTCCTCAGATATCTTTTTTTATAACCCAGGTGCTTGCCTATGCATTATGCCCACATAATTTGTCTGATATCTTACTTTCTTCATTCTTCCTTCCTGCTTACCCCTCAAATATTTTTTTCTGTATTACAGAGGTGCCAAAAATGCTCAGTCTTGTTCTTCTTATTCCACTCTGAGGGAAGCAGAGAGAATCTGATTCATACAAAGCAAGAGAACTCAAACCCTTACAGACCCTTTGGGCTATATTTTGTATTAGCAACATATGCTCCAGTCACTAGAGTTACTCAGGAGCATTGTGTATTTCTGATGGTGAAAGTGATAAAAAAAGGCTTATAAACAAAGTATCTGTATTTTTCTGGGCAACATTTTTAGTCTTTGACGAAAGGAAGATCAAAATCATTAATTTTCAGTCTTTGGATTTTGGGCTTTAACTCTGTTGTTTTTCTGCTTTGTCAATGATGTAACAAAAGTGGTGAGACTTGAAGAAAGATGAGAAAACATGAATATCCAAATATTTAAGGTGGGTTTTTTTTCACCAACTCTGAATGTGAAAATTAAATTGTATTAAACTTTCTAAACTAAAGATAAAAAGATCACTTTTCTGAGGTTAAAAATCTATTTTTGGTTACAAAAAAAATAAATGTAGAGAAGAATACTCAGGACAATTCCAACAATTATATACATTTATCAGAAGTAATTTCAATCTTAAGTGAATAACTGAACCAGAGAAAACAAGTTAAAATTCTGTCAAGGCACAAAGGTGGGAGGGAACCCTCATTCCAACTAACTTTATAGTTAATGTAGAAAAATAGGTCCTTCTAGGGTACTATTTATCTTAACCTAAAGCAGACATATAAAATAACTGCTTTTAGGATGCAGTGTATCTAATCTGTTTCTCTCAGCTGACAGTAAAGAAGCATAGACTGACTTAGACAAATGTATGCTGTATGTCTCTAAAGGTGAGAATTCCACCCAAAGGGAGTAATTCAAATCCTGTTATAAAATGAAATATATCGGCACTGTTGCATGCTGGGAAGTTAGCATAGAATCTATGCCTACCAAACCAGATTAAATCTCTAGAAGGAGTGCACAGAACTTTAAAGGTATAAAGTGCTAAAGTAATTATTTTCTGAATATGAAATAAAAAATTAGTTGTTTGCATTTTTCCCTCTCTTGTTTCTGTGCAGCAGTCACTGGAGTTTATCACTGGAGTTTAAACTGTTCTGATATCTCGCATGGCTGAAAACCCAAGACAAGAAATGAAGAAGCTAAGGTACTTAATGATGCAGGAGTTCACTTTGATATATCATTGCCCTTATGAGTTTGGTGATCACCGTAGAAGAGAGGTGTCTAGTGTGCCACTTACTGATCCAGGAGCTTTGCTTGTTTTGCTGACTTCTAGCTATCTAGATTATATGGTCTCTACTGCAAAGACTACTTTTGTAACCTGCACTTCTACACAGCCTAGAACAATAAAGCCCTGATTTTGATCTGTGCATGGCTACACTACCAGAGCAATAATAATTACTGTTATTATTATAATTATTGGGCTTATGCAGTCCCATGCTATTATGCAAACAAGTTTATATAAAAATGAACATTAAGAGAAAGACGTTTATTTGACATTCAAGAAGTTTTGAACGACATAGATGTAGGGTTGTCATGAATATGTAAAACGTGATCATTGCCAGACTTAAATAACTGCATTTGAAACAAGCTGGCCATAAAATAATATAGTGACAGTACAGAAGGTCTTCATGATACCAGCTATAAATACCAAACATAACTAATTATTTCAGCTTTAAAATGGTCCTGCCAAGTAATTTTAATGACTAATTATGTTCAAAAAATGCCCTTGTTTTTCATCATGTTTCTACATGCAATCTGTGACATAGCAGTCATTGTGTTTTGAGATACTGTCTGTATTAGTAAATACCAATTTGAACAAAAACTAAAATGAAATTAATCTTATGCTTTCAATGTTCTTTAGCTGTTTTGTGATGTGGAAAAAGCAGGCAGATTCTTTTGTTGTTGACACCAGAAGTGGGGGTTGCTCTGGGCCTCCTGAATACATTCTGAGCTCAAGCAAAAATTGATTTCCTTTTTTAAAAAAGCAGCTGGCATTACAATGAATAGCTTTCTTTCGATTTTTCTCTTCCACCGAAGTATTCAGTGAATGCAGCAGGCATAATAGGCTGAAGTAAACAATGTCAGGTTCTGTTATATCAAGAGCTCATTTAAACTAAGCAGACAAGCTATCATCAGTGCCTGAAACCCTGTAAATGGCAGTAGAGACTGAAAATGAGTGTTTCCTGACAAGTGTTTTGACGACATTTTGAAGAATGGAAGGAGATGCTTTGCTAATTACTGTGGCTGCCACACTTTCAGTCATGATACTGTTTCATTAATGAGCAAATATAAACAAAGTGTGTAAAGCAGTAATAAAATTAAAGATTCAGTGAAATATATGCCAGCAACTCAGACCATAACGAACAAGAAAACTAGAGGCAGACCCTTTCAGTTTGCCTGTGTTCACTTTTATTCATTGAAGATGCTTTTAATTCAAATGTGTTTTTAACCAAAAGATCTCTGTAGAGCTGACAGGAATTACAAAAAGGGTAGAGGTGAATATTTTCCAGTAAACTCAGCAGCATGGGGTAGCTATCCTTTGACTGGAGTGTTAATTATAAACAAGAAGAATATTTACAGCAATAGGAGAAATCAGTCTCTCTACACGTGGTCTAGCTTGAAGTTAGACTTGCTGAGGCATTGCATTAGAAGACTTGCAAAGCCATAAATAATTGGGATTGACTGTATTCTGGAGTAGCAGCAAGATTGTCCTAATAAGTCATGACAACTGGAAAGCAGTACTTCAGCTGACCACTATCGTTTCTGTACTAGGTTTCAACAAGGGAATTTCAGTTTTGGCTAGGTTCAGAGTTGGCTCCAGTAGCAGAGCACGTTTTCACTCATTAAGAAAGTACTTGGAAAATCTTTTAGCCTTCTTCGATGAGTAAAAACCATATTAAAAAAAAGATATATATACATAAACTAATGCTATCGGGTTGCCAAGAACTAGATCTCAGTGTTACATAAAGTGTATGCTGCCTGTTCCCACTATATGATACAGTCTTCTTGTGTTACTGATCTTTGGAACTCTAAAAGGAAGATGTCTTTTGGGTCCTTTATCTGTCCTTTTATGACACAGCATAAAGAGGTATGCTGGAGCCTTCGTTTTTGTAGCCAACAGTGGGGAAAGCAGATTTCTGTGTTTGTTTTGTATAATTCCTGGACTTTTGTTTACTTAAATTCCTTTGTAGCGTTTATGTATGGTTTGAATCCAAATGTTACTGTACTCCTTGAGAGAGAGAAGAAAATTTATTGCAGCTTCTCTGGTGACTTGCAGTTTCAGTTTGAGCCTCCTACCTCATTCTTCCTCCATTTCTCAAAGTACACATGCTGCTTGTCCAGCAAGGTCAATTCATGTTAAAAAATCAGTTCGAAAAAATGTATTTTTCTATTTTAAAAAATCAACAATGTTAATAAAGGAATAAGTTGGGCTTGGGTTGCTTGGGGTTTTGGGTTTTTTTAGAGAGGTGTAGGGGTTTTTTCATCTCTGTGAATTTTGGTGGTTTTGAAGCATTTCTGATAGCATAACCAACAGAAGGCACTGTATTGTGACTGATATTCAGAAACAGCTTGAGAGAAGACATGAGGTGGATATTATGTAAATAGTTAAGAATGTGAATGAAAGAAAACTAAAGGAAAAGGTAGTGGGAAGGATATTAATTACTTCCTTGGTATGGAGGACGATGGCTGAAGTATAAATATGGGGTGGCCTGGCAGATTGATTATATCATACTCCCACCAACCAACCAAGGCAAGCGCCATGTGCTTACCATGGTGGAAGCAACCACTGGATGGCTAGAAACACACTGCATCTCACGCTATTGCCTAGAACACTGTCCTGGGCCTAGAAAAACAGATCACAATGCTCTCAAAGTTGTTGTTCACAATCTCAGAGTTTCAGCATGTCATACCTTACTTACTGCTGGTATTCGCTGTTTTAGTGTTTATCAGCTGGGGGCCTTGGGCTAAGGTTCTTGTTTCATTGTACTTTATGGTAATGACTTGTAATACAATAGACTCATTGATCATGAAACTGATCTGGCTCGTGTTTGCAGTGTGGTCATCGCCTCTATTCTTTGGGAGGTATATAATGGAAGTGTTTAGCAATTACACATCTTTTTAAAGCCCTTGGGTAGCCAGCCTGTGAAGGAGACACTCTGTTATACTCCAGCGCACTCCCGCCTCACCGCCCCGCCCCCACCGTTTACAGCATCATTTGAGAGTTCTGAAGGTTTTGAATGGCCTTGAGACCTGCCTGCTGATTGTGATGGGGATCACCATGTTGGCGCACATACAGTGTGTTTTACCCATGACCATTTTGTCTGATCTTGAAAGTTAAGCAGAGTTGGGTTTGGGCCTTGTCTAGGATTAGACGATGATATAGGAGGACCAAGAGATTTTCCCTGAGGCTGGAAAATCATGAATGGCAGGGTGTGAGAGACAGTATGGGCAAGTATCTAGGCCAGTGGGCCCCTTCCACTGCTTTGGAACTTCATCACTGAACAAGTGCAAAATCCAGAAAAAATCAGTAAAACACTTAAATGAGGTGTGTGGTCAGTCTGGCCATACCAGAGATGGACAAATCATGACAACGTGCTGGGGCTTGGCCTATGCTTACAGAGCCCTGTTCAACACTATCCAGCACCTTCAAAAGACAGAAAATATCTCTGGATCTGGTGGCAAAACAACCAACAATGCAGCTACTCAAACTCCAAATACAGCAGCTACACCAACCTCAGCGACAAGTACAGCAGCTACTCAAACTCTGATCGCAACAGACAGCGCAGCTGCTCCAGCTCTAAGCACAGCAGCTACACTCACCTCAGTGACAACTACAGTAGCTACTCAAACTCTGACTACAACAGACAACGCAGCTGATCCAATTACAAGCACAGCAACCACACCAACACCAGCAACAGGTACAGCAAACCCCAACAGCAGCTATCCAAACCCCAACAACAGGTACTGCAGCCACTCCAGCCCCAGTGCTAATGACTGCAGCTAAACCAGAAGCTCAATTTGCGCTCAATTTCCACAATCGAACAAGATCGGGAGTTCTCAGGGTGGTCACGCAGCAGGCAAGATATAGAGAGCATATACAGCACAAGCTGGTTCCCAGCAGAAGGAGCAGGGTGCTTTCAAGAGCATTGAAATGATATTTGGGATCTTTAAATCTTCCACAATCTACACCCACTGTAAATAATCTGGTGGGGGAGCAGAGGGTGTGAGGGAATGTCTCCTTCATAGGCTGACCACTCAAGGAGAAAAAAAAAAAGATGTGTAATTGCTAAACACTTCTATTATATACCTGCCAAAGCGTAGAGGTGATGACCACACTGAGAACACGAGCCAGTTCAGTTTCATGATCAGTGAGACTATTGTATTACAAGCCGTTACCATAAAGCACAATGAAACAAGAACCTTAGCCCAAGACCCCGAGCCAGTAAACACTAAGACAGGTAATACCGGCTGTAAGTAAGGTATGACATGCTGAAACTCCGAGATCAAGAGCAACAACTTTGAGAGCCAATAAATCAGCATTGTGATGAGTGACTATTAATCCAAAACAATGAATGCTTGTCACAAATATAACTAGACACACTCTGGGCAGATCTGTTGTTACTTCAACCCTTCGAGCCCCACGTTGGGCGTCACAAAGAACTGTCATGGTTTAAGCCCAGCTGGGAGCCCAGAACCACACAGCCGCTTGCTCACTACCCCCTTCTTCTTCCCCCTGCACCCGGAGGAGTGGGAGGGAGAATCAAAAGAGCGCAGCTCCCATGGGCTGAGATAAGAACAGTCCACTAACTAAGGTATAACACAAAACTGCTACTGCTACCACCAATAATAATAACGATCAGAGAAATAAAAAGGAAGAGAATACAAATGCTCACCACCTACTGACCGATACTCAGCCCGACCCGAGCAGTGATCTCACCTTTACGGGTGACTGCCACCAGTTTATATAGTGGACATGATGTGCCCAGTATGTAAAGGTATGGAATACCACTTCTGCTAGTTTGGGTCAGGTATCCTGTCTCTGCTCCCGGCTTCCACTCCTCCCTGGCAGAGCATGAGACTCACAAAGTCCTTGGACAGAGTAAACATTACTTAGCAACAATTAAAAACATCGGTGTTATCGGCGTTGTTTCCAGGCTGAAAGTCAAAAACACAGCACTGCACCAGCTACTAAGAAAGAGAAAAATGACTGCTACTGATGAACCCAGGACATACCAGCATGCACGAGCCTCTGGGAAAATCAAACGGTACAATGGGTCGTGTTTTGGTGGACTACAAAAGGGCTACATAGCATGCAACAGCATACAATTGAGTTCATTGGCTGTTTTCCCCTAAAATCAAATCCCCTTAAAGTACACACCAGACTTCCTCATCTTCCAGGATTACTCACCAAGTATATCCAGGTCCCTGAGCAACAACAAGCTTTTGAGCAAATTAAACGCGAGATAGTTCATGCAGTAGCCCTTGGACCAGTCCGGACCAGGCCAGATGCAAAACATGTGCTGTACACCGCAGCTGGGGGGAATGATCCTACCTGGAGACTCTGGCAGAAAGCTCCAGGGGAGACTCAAAGTCGACCGCTCGGCTTTTGGAGTCAGGGATACAAAGGATCTGAGGCCAGCTATACCCCAACTGAGAAAGAGATACTGGCAGCCTATGAAGGGGTTCGAGCTGCTTTGAAAGTGATTGGCACTGAAGCACAGGTCCTCCTGCCACCCCAGCTGCCCGTGCTGGGCTGGATGTTCAAAGGCAGGGCCTCCTCTACACTTCATGCAACTGATGCTACAAGGAGTAAGTGGGCTGCACTAATTACACAATGAGCTCTAATAGGAAATCCCAGTCATCCCAGAATTTTAGAAGTCATCATGGACTGGCCAGATGGCAAAAATTTTGGAAAGTCACCAGAGGAGGAGGTGATGCGTGCTGAAGAAGCCCCACCATATAATAAACAGTCAGAAAGTGAAAAGCAGTATGCCTTGTTTACTGATGGGTTCTGCCGTATTGTGGGAAAGCATCGAAGACGGGAGGCAGCTTTGTGGAGTCCTCGATGACAAGTTGCAGAAACTGCTGAAGGAGAGGGTGGATCAAGTCAGTTTGCCGAGGTGAAAGCCATCCAGCTGGCCCTGGACATTGCTGAACGAGAGAAGTGGCCAGTACTTTATCTCTACACTGACTCATGGATGGTGGCAAATGCCCTGTGGGCATGGTTGCAGCAATGGAAGCAGAACAACTGGCAACACAGAGGTAAACCCATCTGGGCAGCTGCACTGTGGCAAGATATCGCTGCCCGGGTGCAGAACCTGGTGGTGAAGGTACACCATGTAGATGCTCATGTACCCAAGAGTCAGGCCACTGAGGACACCAGAACAACCAAGTAGGTAAAGCTGCTAAGGTTGAAGTGGCTCAGATGGACTTCGATTGACAACGTAAAGGTGAATTATTTTGAGCCCGGTGGGCCCATGACATTTCAGGCCATCAGGGCAGAGATGCAACATACAGATGGGCTTGTGATCGAGGGGTGGACTTAACAATGGACACTATTGCCCAGGTTATTTATAAGTGTGAAACGTGCTGCAATTAAGCAAGCCAAGTGGGTAAAGCCTCTTTGGTATGGAGGACAATGGCTGAAGTACAAATATGGGGAGGCCTGGCAGATTGATTATATCACATTCTCTCTCCTGCCCTGAAAGACTGTTACAAGAGATGGAGCCCAACATCATGTACCGAATGAACTCAGCAGCTTTATAGAGATTGGTCCATGCACTAAGGAATGATAGCTCTCTCTTTGTGTGTGTGTGTGGGTGTACATATATGTATGAGACAAGAGTGATGGTATATTGAAAAATGTAGGATCTGAGCATGACGTGAATGGTATGGAGCAACAGGTGGATACTGTCCTGGGCTCAGCAGCAGCAGTCATTTTTCTCAGTCTTAGTAGCTGGTGCAGTGCTGTGGTTTTGACTTTCAGCCTGGGAACAGCGCTGATAACACCGATGTTTTTAGTTGTTGCTCAGTAATGTTTACTCTGACTAAGGACTTTCTGAGTCTCATGCTCTGCCAGGGAGGGGTGGAAGCCAGGAGGAAGCAGAGACAGGACACCTGACCCAAACTAGCCAAAAGGGTATTCCGTACCACAGCACGTCATGCCCAGTATATAAACTGGTGGCAGTTACCCAGAAGGGCTAGATCACTTCTTGGTCGGGCTGGGTATCAGTTGGAGTGTGGTGAGCATTTGTATTCTCTTCCCTTATTATTTCTCTTATTATTATTATTGATGGTAGCAGTAGTGATTTGTGTTATACCTTAGTTACTGGACTGCTCTTATCTCAATCTGTGGGAGTTACATTCTTTTAATCTTCCCTCCCATCCCTTCAGCTGCGGGGGAAAGAAGAAGGGGGTAGTGAGCAAGGGGCTGCGTGGTTCTGGATTGCCAGCTGGGCTTAACCGACAACAAATATTAAAGTGAAAATATCAATGTGATAATGTGGCTGGTAAAGAAAACAGACTTTAAGATAACTTCACCTCTGCTAGTCACATCAAAATGAGCACTATCTATAAGTGAAAGTATAGGCTGTCACGGATAGATACTGAAGTTTCCTGCATCAAAGGCCCAATCTGAGTATTAGAATTAAGTTTTTTTTTCTGATATTGTTCTCAGCCTTTGTCCTCCAAAGCTTTTCTACTGATTGTTACTATATAGTCAACAAAAAGCATAACAGATGATGTTTTTATTTTGTATAACCATATATGTATTGTAAGCTGACAACAACACTAACGAAAAATAAATACTCTAGATGCAAACTCTTTAGAAAAGACAAGCCGGGCATATGGGTAAGGGGAGTTGCTATTTATGACAGTGATAGGCTGAAGAGTGTGGAACTCTGTATGGGGACAAATGCTCCATTAACAGAGAACTTGCTGGTCAGGATTAAAGGGAGAACAGCAGTGGGAGACATTACTGTAAGGATCTGTTACAGACCACCTGATCAAGAAGAATCTGTGGATGAAGCTCTCTATAGGTGGATAGGAGTAGCCTCACACTCACAGGCCCTTGTCCTCATGGGGAGGGACGGGACAGCCTGGCACAAGCAATCCAGGAGGTTCTTCAATTGCGTCGAAGACAACTTCCTTCTGTAAGTAACAGAGGAGCCAACAAGGAGAGGTGCCATGCTTGACATTGTGCTCACCAGCAGGGAGGGGCTGGTTGGAAATGTGACACTCCAGGGCAGGTTTTGTGGCAGAGATCATGAGATGGCCAAATTTGATATCCTCAGGTCTTACAAGCTCAGGAGTGTTGCATCCCGACTAGAAGGAAGTGCAGCAGGAGGGCCAGGAGGCCCTTGGATGGCCTTGGATGGATAAGGAGCTGCTGAGGAAACTTCAAAGGAAAAAAGAGGCTTATAAAAGGTGGAAGAAAGGACAGGCGGCCTGGGAAGAATACAGGGATGTTGTCTGGGAAGCTAAGGACCAGGTGAGGAGAGCTAAGGTCCAGTTAGAATTAAACTTGGCAAGGGATGTGAAAGATAACAGAAAGGGATTCCATAGGTACATTGTGAATAAAAGACAGACTGGGGACAATGTGGGCCCCCTCTGGAAGCTATCAGGAGAACTGGCTACCTTGGATTTGGAGAAGGCTGAGGTTCTTAATGACTTCTTTTCCTTGGTCTTCACTGGCAAATGCTCTGACCACACCACCCAAGTCTTGGAAGGCAGACGCATCAACTGTGAGAATGAAGACCTTAGGCCCGTTGTAGGAGAGGATCTGGTTCGAGACCATCTTAAGAACCTGAATGTGCACAAGTCCATGGGACCTGATGAAATCCATCCACGGGTCCTGAAGGAGCTGGCGAATGAAGTTGCTAAACCACTGGCCATCGTATTTGAAAAATCATGGCAGCCAGGTGAAGTTCCCAATGACTGGGAAAAGGGTAATATAGCCCCCAATTTCAAGAAGGGGAAAATGGATGACCAGGGGAATTACAGACCAGTCAGTCTCACCTCTGTGCCTGGCAAAATCTTGGAGCAGGTTCTCCTGGAAGGAATGCTAAGGCACATGAAAAACAACAAGGTGCTTGGTGACAGCCAGCATGGCTTCACTAAGGGGAAATCCTGCCTGAACAATCTGGTGGCCTTCGATGATGGGGCTACAGAACTGATGCACAGACGTAGAGCAGTTGACATCATCTACCTGGACTTGTGCAAAGTGTTTAACTCTGTCCCAAAGGACATCCTTGTCTGTAAATTGGAGAGATATCAATTTGATGGATGGACCACTCAGTGGATAAAGAACTGGCTGGATGGCCACACACAAATTGTTGTGGTCAACTGCTCAATATCCTGCTGGAGACCAGTAATGAGTGGTGTCCTTCAGGGACTTGTGCTGGGACCAGTCATGTTCAACATCTTTGTTGGTGACATGAACAGTGGGATTGAGTGCGCCCTCAGCAAGTTTGCCAATGACACCAAGCTGTGTGGTTCGGTTGATACGCTGGAGGGAAGGAATGCCATCCAGAGGGACTTTGACACGCTTGTGAGGTAGGCTGATGCCAGCCTCATGAAGTTTAACCATGCCAAGTGCAAGGTCCTACACCTGGATTGGAGCAATCCAAGGCACAGCTACAGGCTGGGCAGAGAAGAGATTCAGAGCAGCCCTGTGGAGAAAGACTTGGGGGTGTTGATCAATGAGAAAATTAACATGAGCCTGCTTCAGTGTGTGCTCGCAGCCCAGAAAGCCAACTGTAGCCTGGGCTGCATCAAAAAGAAAGTGACCAGCAGGTGGAAGGAGGTGATCCTGATCCTTTACTCTACTCTCATGAGACCTCACTTGGAGTATTGTGTGCAGTTCTGGTATCTTCAACATAGAAAGGACATGGAACTGTTGGAACAAGTCCAGAGGAGGGCCACGAGGATGATCAGGGGACTGGAGCACCTCCTGTATGAAAATAGGCTGAGAAAGTTGGGGTTGTTCAGCCTGGAGAAGAGAAGGCTGCGTGGAGACCTCATAGCATCCTTCCAGTATCTGAAGGGGGGCTATAGGGATGCTGGGGATGGACTCTTCATTAGGAGCTGTAGTAATAGGACAACGGATAACGGGTTAAAACTTAAAACAGGGAAGTTTAGATTGGATATAAGGAGGAAGTTCTTTACTGTGAGGGTGGTGAGGCACTGTAATGGGCTGCCCAAAGAAGCTTTGAATGTTCCATCCCTGGCGGTGTTCAACACCAGTTTGGACAGATCCTTGTGTGACATGGTTTAGTGTGAGTTGTCTCTGCCCATGGCAGAGGGTTTGGAACCTGGTGAACTTAAGGTCCTTCCAACCCTGACTATTCTATGATACTATGATTTTAAGGGATCTTTCTTTGCCCTAACATACTGCTTTTTAGGGGATGACTAAATCACGATGACAGATATCAAGGCTGAATATGCACCCCTACAAGCACCATTGTGGAGAAGCAGTGCTGTCAATCAGCCATGGGTACTATGGTTACTATGACAGGAAACTGGGGATTTTTTTTTTTTTTCCTTTTTACAGAGACAGTACTCTCATAGGTTTAGGGTGTGTATTTATGATTACAAATTATACTTGAGAATTAATTTGATGTTATAGCCTATATTCTGTGCATCCAACTAAACAAAAATTCATATAGTAAAAAGCAGAAGAACCTAATTATGTTCCCTTTTAGTTGTGTAAAGACCAAAATGAAGGTCATCTGAGTCCTTCCAGAATGACACTTCTATTTGACTGGATGTCACTGATAGTGTCTGAGAACAGTTTTGTCAGGTATAATGTAACAAAGAGACACACTCTGTGTAAGGCTTTTAGATGGTGTGGATATACATTGTAGGGTTTGAAAAAGTGGCAACAAGAGATCTTATTCTATTCTCTGCAATTCCATTGTGGCACTGACGATCTGATTTTTGAGATTCCTTGGGGAACGTGGGTGCTCCTGAGTGCTTGAACTTCTAAGCAGAATGTAATTATTGAGGAAATTAACTTCACAGCTGAAGATTGTGGTGTCACAATAATTTAGAGGAGTAGGAAAGATGTTTTCTGAGCAATCACTAGTCTTTTTTCCCCCTTTTTTTTTGTTATCACTTAATAGCATTCATTAAAACTGTTAACATGAATTGCTTCTTCTTAAATTTCCGACTGAGTCTCAGTTTAGTTGAGTTAAACTTTTCTTTGAATAATATATTACTGTCATGCTCAATTGACTTTCTTTATAAAAGTAATAAATCTTTTGTACAGGTTTATTCTTAACAGCACTAGAAACTGCAAAAAATACACATTGCTGGTTTCTTGTTAAAATAACTGTGAATGCCAACACCAGTTGTCAGGCACAACCTTTCTACCCTGATGAGTAGCAGCTTATTGAAGTTCTTTCTTACAAAAAGCTGTCTTTGCCTTTGGACTCAAGAGGAGGTTAGGAGACAGCAAAGCTGTAGGCTTCCATTACCAAGTCCTCTTCTAATTTTTAACTTGTTTTTCTGCTGCAGCTTGTAACAAGAAAACATGCTGACTTCCAAGGTGATTGTTTTTGTCGTGCTTAAGCTCAGTGTTACAGCTGCTGGCCATACCACGACAAATACTTTGGTCATCCTTCTGACAAAGCCCTTCTGTATGGGTTAATACATGAGCAGTGAAAATTTAGTGAGTGTTGATCCAAGGTGCTTTTTTGTAGTGTCTTCCCATTAGGATGGCATGGGGAAAGTTGTTTCTCAAGGCCATCTCCCATTTTGGAACACAAAATACTGAAGTGTGTAATGGAGGAAAGCCTTCACTCTTTCACAGCCTGTTGCCCTAAATTAAACTACTTAAGAGGTGGCTGCAGTAAATGATATCGCTGGTTATACCTATTACATGTCCAAATGGAACCCAAAAAAGTGGAAACAAAGATGAGTTGTGGTTTCCTCATCATAAGCTTATAAAATGTGGGGTAGTCTATGAAAAACATGCACTGGCTTCCCAGAGCAATGTCTTTTACAATCATAGAGGAAGGGTTACGAAACTATACCACTCTTCACCCCACCAAGCTTTTAGCCATTTTGCTGAAGGAACATTTAATCAAGAGCAAAGCCTCTGTCAGCTGCACAAAATGGCATAAATACAATTTTGCAAAAACTAAAGATATGTTCAATACAGTATCTCATGAACATTTTTAGTCACCCAAACAGCATTACATGACTACACAGGAATAAAATGAAAACAGAATTTTACATTATAAATTCATATTTATTGAACCAGTAAAGAGTCACATGACCTTGTATCTACCCCTTAGGATAGCAATAGAACTCACTTTGACAGCCAGGCTGAAAAGTATTGCATTTCACAGAGGAGGAAAACTGATCTGGTCTTTGACTAGTGGTGATGAAAGCAGTACATGGGTGATGGCTATTACAATTTAAATATCATATGCAGAGTTTTTATTTCAACAGTCACTACTTATGTGTCTTATCAAAATGGGGATTGGAACTCAAGCAAAAAAATCTGTTTGCCTGTCTCTGCTAACTGATTGGCTGCTAGAAAAATTCACTGGGCTGCACTTACAGTAAGGGACAGTATTCAGGCCTTTGTGCAGTGGCAACATCTAAATGTCTTTAATAGTATAAAGTCTGTAGATCTAGGAACTGGAGATACTTGCAACCAAATGTTAGGTGCATGTAGGAAGCAGCAAACAGAAACAAGTGTTTTCATGACACACAAGGTGTGAGTTGCAGGTTAGGACATGCACACAACTGAGTACAGATTCTGTTGTGGTGACAAGTGATCTTGAATAAGAGCCAGTGTGGCCAGCAGTTTATTTCCTGAACTAATGTGACAAAAAAGCAATTTTCCACCAAAATCTGAATTATATCAGTTTGTATTTCTGAAGTTAGTGGAAAACTGTTATGAAGTTTATAAGTTTTGGATTGGAATAACTAGCTCAAAGATATAATGGTGTCCCAGAGGGGAGAAATGTTACCATGACTTTCTTGGTCTTTATCCATAGCTTTGAAATTGGGAAATACATAGGTGACACAGGAAGGAAAACGTATCAGAAGATGTACAATACAGCAGTTCCATACTTACTAATTTCTAAAATATATCTTGTTTTACATTCTAACATCCCAATACATTTTTAAGAATGCTAGTGATTTTCATTGTGTTTAGCACTTTTTAATATGTTTCACTTGTAAAAAGTACCCAAGAGAAAGCTCTGAAATGTGAAGCCCTTTGTTTATCTCTCTATGTCTGTATTTATATATCAGAAATATAAAGTATGGGCAAAAATCCAGCCACTGTAACTTTGGTGTGTGGCAGGATGTGCTGAAATGAAGTAATAAATCTTCTGCTAAATCCTTTAAAACCTGAAGCCAACAAGGGCACTATTCATGGTACTGGGAGGCAGCAAAATGATGCTACCTGTAAATCTAACCACTTTTTTTTATTTCTTTTTTTTTAATCATGGCATAAAATATCTTTCATTAATCCTTTTGGCTAGTGGAATGAATGTAAACACCTTTCAATAATTTGAGTAGTTAAAATGGACGAAATAAATCTCTTCAAATGAGTGCATTACTATTGCAAAGTACGAATCAGCTGTCTGAAAGCATTTAAGACTGTTCATTGAATTCTTTAAAAAGCACAAGGTCCAAGATGTGAGTTGAAGCCTATACCTGAAGGGGTACTAAGGAGCTATGACTCTATGATTAGTGCTCCAGGTTGTCAGATGATAGGAATTCAATCTTTCCAATAAGTTGATATTATGATGGTATTCTGAGAAAAATGGTTCTTTCTTTGCACGCTTTACAGACAAACCTCTACAGCAAAAAGCAACATTTACCTCCTTTATTTTTCTTCTGTTCCAGTTAGTGATGCTGTTAATAATGGTCAATTTCACCATGCTTATGTTTTCTCAATTTTTATTTTGCTATATTTTTATCACTTGAACTTTAATTACAACAAAATTATATGAATTCTACTACATTTTATATTGTTTCACTGTTCCCAATGTAAAAACTTAAATAAAAAAACCAAAACAACAAAACAAGCAAACAATTAAAAAAACAAAACAAAAAAAAAAAAAAACCAAAACCAAAAACAAAACCTAGCTTTGTTCCTGTGGTCCTCAGGTGCTACTCATACTGTGGTTTTTTGTGCAGCAATCCAGTGAAAATTAAAGATCTGAAGATGTTTGGATTATATTGTTACAGTTTCTGGGAATTGAATTAATATTTTCTATCTTATTCTGTGTTTTTCATCAGCCAATGGCCTGAAGTTTTGGAGATGGGTCTAAACTGTAGTGCTAATGACGATATGATTCAATATCTTCTACTGTCTTATTAATACATTGTACTGTACACATTCTAGTGTCAGCATGTTAAATCTAAGAGAAAGGGGCCATTGCTCCCACTTAAACCAATAAAAGACCAGAAAGCTTCCCTACTATCAAAGGATAGTAGCCGATAGCTGACAGCTAAGCACAAGCAGGATAAGAAACTGGGCTTATATTAGGCAGAAGGGTAATGAAGTTTCCAGAGAAGAGACAATGCTATTTTCCTTCCCATCTGGGTAGTGGTCTTGCTTCTAACAGAAGAGTGTTGTTAGAAACAAGATCAGGTCACAGATCTTGTGTGTTGATGATCCATTATTTATTGTTCCTTGACCTCTCTTGTAGTATATCTACATGAACAACACTCACCAATCAATGGAAAGCGGAAGGCATTCAATCTTTTAAAAACAAGTACCTTAGGGTATTTGTTTGTTTGTTTTCTTTTTTAATCATAGAAAATTATAACCTTTCTCAATTGTTTTTCTTGGTGGTGTGACAATTTTATAGCACAATCTTAATTTTCCTATCCTAATGTCTTTGCTCGCCATGCTAACTTTTAAAGACTATTGAAAGCATCACAGGCTTTTCATTGCCTATTCCTTTCAAACCTCTTTTTGTTATTATTACAGCCTTTTCCAATACCAGAAGGTTACAAGTTTGCCAAGGGATATGTTTTATATGCTTGTTCAGATGATGTCAATAGCATTATACTGAATTAGTATGATATTATGAAATCTGAGTTTAATTTGCAAAAATATGTGTTAAGTATCAGTGCTTCCATTAAAGTTTGTGCAAGGTGTTCATTACCTAAAACACTGTAGGTGAACTGTTAACTAGAAAGTGCAAAAAAAAATCTCTTTTTGTTATTTTTGGCTTGGTCTGATTACTCATATGTAAGAGAAAATGTGGGGAAACAGTCAAGTCTGACATCACCATGTGTCATACCAGTCAGGCTGACAGCACAATGAGAACTGCAAGCTGTACTACCATTACTGAGATAATATCACCAAACATATCTTTAGATATACTATGATGAACCCTGGGGACAAGGTAAGTTGGTTTTACCATCTTACCTTGAGTTGGTAAACCTGAATTTATCTCCAGATGCCTGGGCAATTTCTCCTTAGAAAGCGGGCAGAACAAAATCAATAGGTCCAGACCACAAAGAGAGTGGTAAAGTTGTAGAGGTCTCTGGTTCAAATGAAACCAGCTGAGAGTTCTAACTACCAGTTTTTTTAATGCTATTATTTATTTATTTTATGTTTATGAATATTTATCTATGAAGCCAGATATGTAATCACATAAAAAATACCACATTGTTCCGTATGGCAACTACTTTCATATCTAGAATACAACTTTTTCAATATTTTTTATATTTCAGTACAGAAGAACTAACCTAAACAAAAATTTTGAATCTGACCACCTCCAGACTTTGAGATACCAGTGTCCCACATCAAATATGAATATATACTTAAATTTAATACATATGCCATATGTCAAGAATAGTCGAAATAAAAATGCTATCCAGACCACACATACTGAACAGTATTTCCTTGGAGAGACTCTGGTAGAGTAGGCAGGGCAATAAAATGTACAATAGGAAAAGAAAGCATATTATTTTTAATATTTGTATTGAATGCAAGCATGGGACAATCTTTTCTTTTTACTTGTGAACAAAAGAAGAGCTGTTAGAAGCAGACCATCCTTGTAATCTGGCAAAATTATGATTTTGCACTGAATTGAAGCAATACTAAATTTTAATTGAGTTTTCCTAGTAGAACCAAACTGAGAGGTACTCGGTGCATATTAGACAGTGTGTCATTTTTTTCTCAACCAGACTACACAGGAATGTGAGGGTTTTTAACCTTGGAAGGTTTGGACTAAGTCTCATCCTAGACTGCAATGCTGAATTACTTTGTCATTTATACAGATTATAGAATTTAATTCCTGTGATAAATTTCCCATGATGTAATTGACAATCTCTGCTAATAAGTATGCTGGGCTGAGCTGAAACATATGCAGAATTTAATCTGCAGTAAGAAGTTCTGTCCTGCCCACAGCAACATTATGCAGGCTCTGAATGAAGTGTTTTCCATTTCATACTCACCACAAACATCAAGAACACTACATATTATGAAAAACACAAAAACAAAAACAAAAAAAACCCAGAATTTATAGTGTAGTCATGCTGCTATGATTTATCTATTTGTGCTGATAATCTTATTGCTTTCTGCTTTCTTTTCAGCTGACCACCAACTTCTAGTACTACCTTACAATATAACGTGGAAAAATACTATCATGAATGTCCTCAATTATTAGCAAACGAGGTAGATGCATAGAACATTGGATAATGTAACAAAACACACATGGAAGAATCATGAGTAATTCTCCTGCTGTTCATATTCCAAAGTTGTGTTTTGAAAGCACTATCCTCTGAAATTCGCTCTATACCTGCTTCCTTCCTGCACAAAAAGCATCCTGTTCCAAAGGCAGCAACTCTAATTTTGCCTACATGGTTGAAAAGACTTGAACCAGCATTAGAACTGTGTTAAAGTTCACTAATAGAATTGAGATATATATGGTTTCTTACTCCAGTTTCTGTAAAAATCTTTCACTGAGTGCTAGTTATTGATAAATTCAAGCCTACCAGACATACACCAAAAGAACTGGATAAAAGTCAATATCCACTAGTGTAGGAGGACTTTACATTTCCAGAAATTCAAAACTTTGCATAAACATTTTGAAGTTTTTACTGGTTGACAGGCAGAGAGCAATCCACAAAGACTGATCTTATCTCCTCAGAACAAAAAAATCCAAGTTCTGTTGAACTGTTAACTGTGAATGCGCTCAAATGATGGAAGAGAGCAAATTGAGGCATGTCATTCGGACTTTAAACTGTCCTCTAATTTAAGCTATCAGCAGCATATGTTGTTGAATTAAAATATGCTTTTGAGTATTTTCTTCAGGATGAAAGCTTGGAATTTTCATTTAGTTTATTTTAGCTCTTATGCGTGAAAATGATAAGTAAGTATGTGCACTTCTTTCATCTTTCATTTTTAGGAAAACTAAGTTGCTACAAATTTACACAGAAATTTTGATGGTTGGCCACACAGGGCTTGTTCTGGAATAAGGTTATTTAATGCGCACTTTCTCAAATTCCTAGGAAAAGGATGAGAATGAGGCAGTGAAAGCAGGATGGTATATATACTGAAGCAAGAAAGCATAGAGAAATTTGCAAGGAATTATGCTCTGAACATTTTGTAGAGAGGACTTTATATCTTTTTCTGTATAGGCTGCTATGCACAAAACTTAAAGAAACATTATTTATTACAGAGCTAGGAACAGAAGCAAAGATATTCCAAAAAAAATAAATGGTATCTTATTTAAGGGAAATTTAGAATATATTTAGACATTTGGAATATACTGCTGGAGAGAAATAATATACTGGGTATTTCCAGAAAAGGGTCCTAACATCTTCCAGTTGATATGCTGAGCTAGGCGCTGCGTGTGTCTGCTTAGGGAGCTAGCTAATATGTTAGAGAAAACATATACAGAGGAAGTGACTTACACAAAGAAAGAGAATTCACCTCATTGAAAATTGTAAATCTGAGCTCTGAATACTCAGCATTGTGGATGGCCTCAAACACTGGAGCATGAAGAGCTTGGTCAAGGTCTGAGCTGTAGATATGCTGTCCATAATATCACATTCATCCTTAGGCAACTGGTTTCTCCCTTTCAGTTACCTTGCCTTAAAATGTCTAAAAGCTTTTTGTGTTGTCAATATCTAACAACATTCTGAAGAGTACAGTTACAGCTGTCAGGAATAAAGGTGTATACAAAACTGTCACAAACACTACAAAAATGGTGATACCCATGCTTTGGGTTTATGACTGATTTATTTTGCTGTATGCAGGCAAAAATTCTAATAACTTGCTCTAATCTGAAAAGCTGTCCTCCACAAAATTCAGGGAATTTATCAGACAAATGGAAAATTAACTAGAAAGTAAGAAGTGAGTCACCTGTAATAGTCAAAGAAAGTGACATAGAAGACTTTATTGACTTGTTTTTAAAGGGTTATTCCCCATGGGAACTTAATTTTTTTGACTGTTATGTTACTTAGCATTTTAGTGAGTAAAGGAAATGGTTGAAACTGCAACCTCACAAGAACAGCAGTAGCATTCACTCCCTTCTGTTATCTCCTTGTATTTGCCTTCCATTTCTGGAGTTGCTACATATTTAATGTGAAATTTAGTGCAGCTCATTGGTGTACATTTCCAAGGGGACAAAACTGGCTGGTCCTCATTTTAGCTGCAGTAACCAGACACAGTGGAGTTCAAGATTCTTATGGTGATGAGGACAGTGCACAGCAAGCTTGCTACTGTAGAGTTCAGGAGAGTGGATTTAGCCTCTTCAGGCATCTGCTTGATGCAGTACCATGACATAAAGCCCTGGAGGGAAGAGGGGCCTAAGAAAGCTGTTAATATTCAAGGATTATCATCTTCAAGTTTAAGAGCAAGCTATTCCGTCAAAGAGGAAGTCTCAGGCAAAAAAGCCAGGAGATCTGCACGGATGAACAAGGAGCTCCTAGACAAACCCAAATAGAAAACAGGAGCCTACAAAGGATGGAAGCAAGGACAGATAGCCTGGTAGAAATACAGAGAAACTGTACAAACTGCTGAGAATCAGGTTAGAAATGCTAAAACCTGGATAGAATTAATCCTGTCTGGGGACAACAAGGGCAACATGAGAATTTTCTATAGGGACACTGGGGATAAAAGGAAAATGAGGAAATGAAACAGAAGACCAGGTTACCCGGGACATGGAGAAGGCTGAAGGACTCAACATCCTCCTTGTCTTGCTTTGACCAGCAAGTGTTTCAGCCATACAGCCCACGTCACAGAAGGCAAAGGCAGGGACTGAAAGAGTGAAAAGCCGTTCAGGAGAAGATGAGGTTCATGATCATCTGAGGAACCTGAAGGTACACAAGTCAATGGAACCTGATGAGATGCATCTGTGGGTCCTGAGGAAACTGGCAGATGAAGTTGCCAAACCATTATCTATCATATTTGAGAAGCTGCAGCAGCCCAGTGAAGTTCCCACTGACTGAAAAAAGGAAAACATAATCCCCATTTCCAAAAAGAAAAAAGGTAAGACTCAGGGAACTACAACCCAGTCAGTTTCACCTCAGTGCCTGACAAGATCAGGAAGCAGATCCTCCTGGAAACTATGCTGAGGCATATGGAAAATAAGAGGGTGATTGGTGACAGCCAACATGGCTTCACCAAGGGTAAATCATGCCTGACAAATTCAATGACCTTCTGTGATGGGGCTACAGCACTGGTAGATAAGGGGTGGATGACTGTTTGATGCTGTCCTACATGACATTCTTGTCTCTAAATTGGAGAAGCATGGATAAAGAATTGGCTGGATGTTCACACTCAGAGTGTAGTGGTCAACAGCTCAAGGTCCAGGTAGAGATTAGAGAAAAACGGTGTTTCTCAGGGGTCACTATTGAGACTAGCACTGTTCAACATCTTTGTCAGTGACACGGAAAATGGGATTGAGTACACTCTCAGCAGGTTTGCCGACGACACAAATTTCGGAAAGAAAATTTCACCATTTAGGAAGATACAGTGCCATCCAGAGGGACCTTGACAGGCTTGTGAGGTGGGCTGATGTTAACCTTATGAAGTTCAACCACAACAAGTGCAAGGTCCTACACCTGGGTTGGAGCAATCCCAGGCACAGCTACAGGTTGGGCAGAGAAAAGATTCAGAGCAGCCCTGTGGAGGACTTGGGGGTGTTGGTTGATGAGAAACTGAACATGAGCCGCCAGTGTGCGCTTGCAGCCCAGAAAGCCAACCGAATCCTGGGCTGCATCAAAAGGAGCGTGACCAGCAGGTCGAAGGAGGTGATCCTGCCCCTCTACTCTGCTCTTGTGAGACCTCACCTGGAGTACTGTGTGCAGTTCTGGTGTCCTCAACATAAAAAGGACATGGAACTGCTGGAACAAGTCCATGAAGGAGGCCTATAAGGATGCTGAGTAGGAAATCTTCATTAGGGACTGTAGTGATAAGACAAGAGGTAACGGGTTAAAACTTAAACAGGGGAAGTTTACGTTAGACATAAGGAGGAAATTCTTTACTGTGAAGATGGTGAGGCATTGGAATGGGTTGCCTAAGGAACTTATGAATGCTCCTTCCCTGGTGGTGTTCAAGGCCAGGTTGGATAAAGCCTTGGGTGACATGGTTTAGTGTGAGGTGTCCCTGCCCATGGCAGGGGATTGAAACTAGATTATCTTAAGGTCCTTTCCAATCCTAACTATTCTATGATTCTATTGATCATCACACTACCATCCCTATCAACCTTAAATTTAGCAAACTTAACAGTCTCATTTGGCTCTTTGCTGGGGTCAAATACCTGAAGCTCCTCCTCTGAAGCCTCCACTATAGTGGTGTTACCATTCAGAGATTCCAATCTCAATGTGAAAGTGGCTAAAATGTTGTTCTTCCTTTGCCTATAGAAGTTACCTTAGTATTTCCTTTAAAAGATTTTTCTAAAGTAAAAAGCTCGGGTTCAATTCCCATCACATGCTGTGCACCTTGTCCTCTGCTGCCACAATGTTTGGTTCTATCAGTGTATTTCCCACTCTTTTGTAATTGCAGCTCATGATTGTCCATTTATAAAGCAACCTGGGGTTTGACAGTTTCCTAATGAGATGTTCCAAGCCCTCATTACTGCTACTTTCAAACAGCTGAATGTGGTGTCTTCAGGCTTTTTTTAGATCTTTTTTGTCATGGTTTTCACTTCAGTGAGAAGGTTAAGCAAGTAGAGATTCTTTTATTTCATTTGTAGCCCCTTATTTTCAGTTCTCCAGAGAAAATGATTAACAGAGCAGCCCTAGAGAGCTTACAGTTTTAAATGCTGAACTCCACCTGAAGCAGTCATTTCCTTTTCTCTATTTCAGTTGTGAATTTTGACAACTTAGAAATACATTTTCATTTTCAGATACTCTCAACAATAGCTTCTTTCTAACGCAATCTAATCTTTGGACAGCTGTCTGATGCCTTTCTCATGTTGTTTAGCAGACACATGAAATGACTGTGAGGCCTACTTTGCCAGCTGGATCAGATAATCCTATTTTTAGGTAGCTTAATCTATTTGTTGCTATTCTGTAACCTACTTTGAGACTTCGATCCTTATTCTACTGGAAATACGCAACACAGTGATGGAGACAAATCAGCTCCTTTGCACACTGTAAGGCTTTACTAAGTCACTGTTTTTTAAATATTGCAGGAATCTTTAATATTCTGAGAAGATAGAAAAAAGTTTCAAGTTAGACACCCAAAAAAGGTGTCCATACTTCAGGATTTAGCCCTAAGGTCTCAGGGATATCAGTCTTCATTTGCAAAATGGGCTTCTTCCCATGCATTAGGTTTCAGGCAGTAGCTCTTCCAGTCTGCTGTTCATACAGTATACATGAAATAAACAGGTAAACATGTGCTGGCTGTCTAAACAGAAATACTTCGGAATGCGTATTTTTAAAAAAACAAATATGCAGTTCTGTAAAGTACATCATTGATTTATTCTGAAAAATAAACATCATGGGCAGTCATACATATATGTAATAGTGGAACAGCAGAAAACACATAAGTACATTCAGTCACATATACACATTTACTGAGAGATGGATGTTAGCCTTTTTTTTTCCTGTGAGGAAGTAATTTTTCATTCAAATGTGATCATTTACCATTTACAGTGCCTATTAAATCTCCCACTACATTTAGCTTTTGCAATGTATTTCCTTAGTTTGCAAATGCTATTGTGGCACCTCTGCAATGGTAGTCCAATACATTCTAACAATTGTCTATTAAGCTGCTCCCCACCTTTCAAAGAATTTGGAAGCCACATAGTGAATAAGGCAAGTAACAGTAAAACAAATGGGTGGTATCTTTACTTAACCAGCGTAAAGGCAAGCTAGTTAATGACTTTCCCCATGGTCACATACTAGCTAGCTGTTTAAACCAATTTTTTCTCTCAAGTCCACTTAAGTTTCTCATTTTCTAAGCACTCAGCTTGAGATGTAGGTGATGTGATTAGCAGATTTTGTGGCTTATTGCTGTCTTTAACTTCAAGGAGGCTTACTTTTGCACTTAGCAAACAGTGCAGAAAACTGATATTCTGAGAAAACTGTCTCTAGATGTTCTAATCTGGGTACCCAAAAAAAGTACTTCAGGCTTCAACCTTAATGTCACTTTTATACCAGGCTCCATGTACAGAACCACTGAGGTTAAGAGGTGGTCCAAATAAACAGAACCACACCTGATGCAGGACATCCCTGAGAAAATCTGCAGTTCTATGTTGATAAGAAACTTTAAATAGTGTGCAACAAGTAAGATTATAACTTGAATAAATGGAAACAAAATAGTAGCAAAAGCACCAAATTAATTGAGAGAGTGGGTTTTTTTTTCAGAGAGCATCACTCATTTCTGGCAATGAGGTGACCTGTGGAAAATAGCATCTAATTTCATATTGTGTCCAAAATATTCACTTAAAACTTTAATTTTCCTTCCAAGCAGAATAGGAAAAAAAAAAATCAAATTGTGATTAAATGAAAGACCCATACTACATACTTGCCCAATGATTGCATTTGTTGCTTGTGAAATTATATTACTCCAGTTATAGTTTAAATCATTCTAATTATGTTGTCTTTAGCAATCATTTGCCTGGCAGAGCCCAGATCATTTCAGAAATTAATGAAAAAAAAATACTCTTAGCATAACTTTTACTAAATTGTGGACTTATTCCCTGTGGTACAGGAAAAAAAAAAACAAGAAACAAAAAGAAAAGTTGCCTTTTGCTTATACTGGGTGCATAAAACCTAGCAAATACTGTAATGTACCTCAGCATAAACCTTCTCTACCTTTCTGTTACCTAAAAGAAAACAGAAGTGCCTGCAAAAAATGGCTTACTTGTACCACCCCATGCACCTGTCTTGGCTCCTGTGTGTCCTTTGTTGTTTGAGCAAAACTCAGGTTTACAATGCCCTACCTGATCAAAAGCACAACACAGATACAGGCTACTTGTTTTGCTGTCTGCCTTGGTGTGTATTCTCACAGCCATGAAGGACGGGAACAATTGTTTAAATTAACTTCTATTAGGCTTTTGGATGATTTTCCTAAAGCATCTATAATTAAAATTTTTTGTGCACAAAGTGCTTCATGGCACCTTTTTTTAATTTTTTTTTTCAATTTTCACATACAATAATGTGAACCATTATTTTCTAATAACAGATGAAAATACCTAGAGTATATCTGAAGCATGGTTCCTTCTCTATTAGAAGTATGATGACAGACTGAAAATAAAACAAGAGTAGTTTAACATGCAATGGATTTCAGAACCAATATTGGTATAAATAAATTCAACATCTTACTTTACTGTTTTGTCCCAGTTTCTGGAACTCTCAGTGGTTTCCTGCAACATTATTACTCGTTCAGTATATTTTAATTCTTTCTTTAGACAGTGTAGGCCTAAAGACTACATATTAGTCAGACTAGACTGAGTATGAGATTTCGGATTACTTGATATTAAGAAATCTTCACACTGTAATTCTTCTGATATAGATAAAGGATTTGTTGCTCCTTCTGGTATTTTTTTTAAAAAGGAAAATATCTTTGTACACAATGATTGCTTAAAGATTTTTACGTACACTTTTCTTAGATCTCTTTAATGTGCTCAAGATTATTGCATTTTTTGATATCCAAAATCCAGACAATTATACCATTTTATCTCCAGATCATAAGTACATCTTTTGAAAGGTATCCTCTGGGGTGATTCAAAATAATTCTTTATGCTATGTTACTGTGTTGCATGGTCTCTGTAATACAGCTATTTTTCTTCTGCAGCTGATATAAAGTAAATGGAGAGGACCCTAATTTTACTTTGCTGATGTATAAATGTGTCATTTCATACAACTAGCAGTTTTTCTTTGTTGTAACTTCTTTCTTTCTGTTTTAGCCTGCGGCTTCCCTTTTTATTTGATCAGTATAGTTTATAGCATCACTTCTTCCCAGGAGAAAAAAGGGATTTCAGACCGCTATTCATGATTCCTAAGGCAAAATGAAAGGGCACTGACTGAATTAATGTTTCCTTTGCTGATTTCAGGGCTTATTGGTTTTATTTCTTTTAGCTCATGGATCCATTGTTTTTTCTACCTCTAATAACATTCTTTATTCAACGACTGACAATTATTTTTTCTCAGTACTTTACAGTTCACCAGAATACAATTTGTTAACTAGAAAATAAATCAATCTGATTATTACCTGACAAAACAAAAAACAAAAAACAAAGTTTAGAGTACCAAATTTTTATCTATGTCTTCATGTCTTCAGAAGGAAAGTCATATAACCTGGCATTCAAGTCAGCTGCACAATGTCTCCAAGAACAATTCTTCCAGAACTGGAACTGCTACTATGAATTTTTTATATCCTCAAATCCATAAAATGATTTTTTTTCTGGTTAAAATGGTTTCCTGCAACACAATGAAACAACTATAACTAATAACACATTTTAAAAGAATATTCTTCTAAAACTAATTAGATTTCTACTGAGGAAACTTACAAGCCTTACAGTCTAGGTTTAGAAGCCAACATCTGGACATTGCCATTATTGTTTGAAGGAATAAAGCTTTTTTTTTTATATTCTTCCTCAAAATCACTGTATCTCTTCATTGTAAACTTGGTATTACAACTTTGAAGCCATTCGCAAATCTGCCATTGGTATCAACAGAATAAACCTAGACATTAAAATACTATTTCTCTTCCATATTTGCATTCAACAGCATAGATATAGGTTCCTTATTCACCATAAAAGTAACATCAGAAACTGTACCTGAGATGGATAATATAACTGAACTGAACTTTGAAAACCTCCTTAACAAATATTCAATTTACAAGAAGATCACCTCACAGAAATTTTTCTGTAGTCCAGGATTTAGTACTAAGTACTTTTGTATATATAAAAAAGTTATTGGTGCTCTTTACTTCGGTTTTCCATCAAAAATCCAATGACTATTCATACTACACTGACGAATATAAGAAAATGTATCTTAGAGAGGATTACGACTGCAACAAAAGGCAGTGTTTATGCCACTTGACTCCAAATCTTGTAGTTGCAGGGCAGACTATTTATAATTAGGGTGGTGAGACACTGGAAAAGGTTGTCTAGAGACGTTGTTGTTCCATTATAGGACGTGTTCAAGGCCAGATTGGGTGGTGTTTTGAGCTGCCTGGTTTAATGGAAGGTGTCCCCGCCCATGACAGAAGGGTTGCACTACATGATATATCAAGGTTCTTTCCAAACCAGACCATTCTATGATTCTTTTTTTTCTGTCTACCAGTGTCTTTCAGTTCACACAAAAGGATGCTTCCACACAGTCCTGGGCCAAAAAGTCTGACCATCTGTCTTTTACCAATGACTGAAAAGTTTATTGACGTCAAGCATACGTAGATTTATTGATGATCTGTTTGTCATTTCTGTCTAGGTAGCTCTCTCAAGAAGTTATCCGTATTTTATGCTGGCCTGCAAAATTTTTTTTCAAGTAAATATTAACCCTAAATAGATGTGGGAATACTAAAGAGACAGAGAGGAGAAAAGAAAATCACCTGTGAGGTGAGAAATATGGATTGAGAGCAGGCCTGAGAAGAAATACTTGGAGGTGTTGGTTGAAGAGAAACTCAACATGACCTGGCAGTGTGCACTTGCAGGCCAGAAACCCAACTATGTGCTCGGCTGCACCAAAAGGAGCATGGCTAGCAGGTCAAAGGAGGGGATTCTGCCCTTCTACTCCTCTCTGCAGTGCTTCATTCAGCTCCAAGATCCCCAACAAGAGAAGGCCATGGAGCTGTTGAAGTGAGTTCATAGAAGGCCACAAAAATTATCAGAGGGCTGGAGCACCTCTGCTATGAAGACAGGCTGAGAGAGCTGGGCTTGCTCAGCCTGAAAAAAGAAAGCTTGGAGGAAATGTTATTGCGGCCTTTCAATATCTAAAGTGGGTCTGCATGAAAGTGACAGAGGGACATTTTTATTAGGGACAGAAAAAGGGGAATGGCTTTAAACTGAAAGAGGAGAGATTAGGACAAAATTCTTGCCTATGAGGGTAGTGAGGCCCTGGCACAGGTTACCCAGAGAAGCTGTGGCTGCTTCATCCCTGGCAGTGCTCAAGGCCAGGTTGGACAGCGCCTTGGGAAACAGCCTAGTGAGAGGTAGCCCTGTCCATGGCAAGGGCTTGGAACTGGATGATCTTTAAGATTCTTTCCAATCTAAACCATTCTATGATTCTGTGATTCTTTGAAATAAGACTTCTTCACAATTTCATGCTACAATACAATGTATTTGTGTTTTTTCGTGACAATAAAGATATTTTTTTGGATAGCTCAAGAAAAGAAGCTATTTTCTGTATAATCTTTCTAGTATTTTTCATTAAGATGTTTTTTAACATCTTCAGTAGCCCTTGTTCGTAACTATTTCACAATACCTAATGAGAAGATATGTAAAGTTTTGGGTCATTTTTACATATTTGGCACTTTTTGAATTTTAAAAATGGTATTAAGATAGAAGTCTGACTGTGTTCCCTTCCACCCTTAACCTTCATAATTGATTGGAGAGAGGGGCATTTCCAGTGGTTACTCAGATCCAAGACAGGCTGAATCTTGACCCTGAAGTCTATTTTCTATTCATTCTGTCAAGTGGGCTTAAAAATTGACTCAATGTAGTGACATATTTTACTTTTCCTTGATTAAATGAACATATTTGTATTAAGTGGATATGACAAGATCAGCATACTGGATTTTTTATTATCTCTGTGGGAACAATATGGAATCAGAAAGGTTGGGAAATCAGGTTTAAGAGTCACTATGAAGTTCTGAATGTTTAGATTTGCCATTTGATATACACTTTGACAGAAAAATTGAAGCTTGAAAACATGTGCTATACTCCATCTCTGGCAGTATTCAAAGCCAGGTTGGACAGATTCTTGGGTAACATGGTTTAGTGAGAGGTGTCCCTGCACATGGCAGGGGGGTCACAAATAGATAATCTTATGGTCCTTCCCAACCCTAACTATTTTATTATTCTATGATTCTATGATTATAACATTTTAGGACAGGGTTAAACTTCCAACTGATTTTCCTTCTTCATATTAACTCAAATTAATTGCTTCTGCTCATGGTCACTTTTGTCTGTTTTTTTAATTGGCTCTGTATCAAGGTTCTGGACAGGGGTTTGGTCTGTCCCTGCTGTGAAAGACATGTTTATGTTTGTCGTCTTCATCCTGCTAAACTCCATCAGTATTCTGGTTGCTGCTTTTGAGAACACAGTCTGTGTTGCTGAAGTTGAACAGTTTTTGAGCAGAGGTTAACAATATATTGTATACCTATCACATTAACTCATTTTAACCATCTGTAGTTTACTAGAATCCATCAATATCACCTAACTTAATAATAAATGAAATATTGAGCAACTCTACCAACAGATGTGGATAATTCTGCTGTTCCTTTCAGGGAAAAAAAAGTAGCATAATCAGTAGTTAGGCACTTCCCCCAAATCAGAGACCTGATCAGGAGGACTTTGTATCCCTCTTGCTCTTTTTAAATAGCATCTCGTACAAAAATGCTTATAACTGCGGTGTTTCTCTGTGCCAATCTTTTTTCTTTTTTTTTTTTTTTTTTTTTTTTGGGGTAGTGTGAAAGTTATTGGATTATTATCACTGATTGTATCAAAAAATGTTGAAAAATTTCCAATGATTTGGAAAAATGGCAGGTATTCCATGCTGCTTCCTATGTCCATACTTTCTGGCATGTTAACTTTGCTATTTGAGTTTATTTTTCACTGTCTTTGTTAGTTAATACATAATAAGTAAGAACAATATTAAAAAATAGCAAAAGAGTGAAGATGCCCCTTCTAGGCAAAGAAAGAAAAAGCAATACAGGGAAAGTCTGACGATATTTGCAACATCGCCTGGTCATTGCAACCTAGTAACTTCCCACCCCTGCCCTGTTTGGAAGACCCTGTAACCTCCTAGTCCTCTGTCGCACTCCCCAAGCAGTCTTTGTATCTCAAGATTCTTTGAAAAAAATGCAAAATTTACAGCTTCTGGTTATACCAAAACTAATTTTCAGGTAATCACAAAGTAGATGTGAGCAGGCAGCTCTATACTTAATTTCTCTGAGCTTCAATACATTTATTTGCCTTATAAACGTGCCTGTAAAAGATGAATATGGTTTTGCCTACCACAATAGCCAGTAAGTTCAGAAATTGCTTTAGGGCTCTTATTTACAATAGTAGGACACATGCAGGAGTAAAAATCCACCTATGTAACTCACTGCCAAGTTTACTTTTTAAATACTTGAAAATGGCTGCCAGGCCTTTGGAGGCAATGAATTAAGTAACTGCTCTGTATGAAGAAGAGGATAACTGTCTCTGCTTTTTCTCGTCTCCTCTATATAATGATGTCAGAGTGACAGCAGCCAGCAGTCCCTGGCCTTCTTATTATAATTCTACCAGATACCAATTGACAACATTGAAAATGCTGACATATTGTTTTCACTGACATTACAGTATGTAAAACTTTACCTTGAGATGGACCACAAAGTTAAGAAAAAATGCTGGTGCAGCCAAAATACTGCTGTATAGTGCTTTTGTGGCAATAACAGACATATCGTTTTATATATTATACTTCAATGAACAGAAGCACCTTATAACAACAAAAATACCCTTTTGCTTTATGAGCAAATTTCAAATCATATTTAAAAGCACAGCATTGATTTTTCTATACTGCATGTTATAAAATATTGTATGTATTATGTGATAACGTTCTTCACCTATATCATGCTTTTCCAGAAAAATCCTTCAAAGAAGTAAGAAGTCATTCCTTTTTCAGTGAACACTTCCCAGGCACCACTTGTAGCAGGGTTATTCAAGGAGAAGACTCCAGAACAAATCCTGATTGTATGAACTCTGGGACACCCCAGTTTGATGGTTCCCTCCAGTATCCAACAGCATGTTTGATGTATTACCGTACTATTCTGCACTACGGACAGAACTAGCATGTGGCTTGCTAATAATGCTCCTCAGTGAGAAAGAAAAGTGACCAAAGCCGAATTAACAGTCTTGCTAAAATTATCTAACAAAGTGAAATAGAAATCAGAAGCTCTGGGCTGTAGAGGGGAGACAAAAGGATAGACAAGTCAAGCAGTCTTGACTTATAAATAATGCTTTACCATTTGTCTCACTACATGGACTTGCATATGTTACTCAAACATTCATTTTTTCCATCTGTAGCACAGGGAGTCTAATGCTTATTTACCTTCCTAGTAGGCATCTTGTGAGAATTAAGGAATGTTCAGTAATACATTTAGCTAAGGTAACCAAAACAAAGCTAATTAAATGTTGTTAAGTGGCTGATCCAAACTAATACAGAAGTCATACTAGGCAAGCTGGAACTGTAAAATTTGGAGCAAGGAACTCCCATTCAGTTCATTATGGCTTGTGATCATGACGTTTGTATTTGAACTGGACAAACGAATTTCAGAGTATTCCTGTGGTAGCTTTCCAGATCTCAAGTTCAGGTTAAGTATCTTGGAAGTCAGAGCCTTACTGTTTTACTTTGTTCTGGGAAATTAGCTTACGAGACCTCTGACCAGAACAACTATTCTGATTTTTTTTTTTATAAAGGGGTCATTATTCTGTCTACAGAAAAGAGTAGGCTGATTAGACTGGCACTTCTGACTGGAAAATCAAAATACTCCAAAAGACTCTAGCTAGTCTTTTTCCTTTGAAACTGGAAAAATCTAGTCAATGTGTCATAAGTTGTTCCACTCTTTTATGTCCTGAAACACAATTGCTGACTGTGTTTTTTAGCAATTACTACTTGGACTCTTCCAAAAGAATACCTGGGGAAAAAATTCCCCTTGATAGTATTTTAAAAGCCCCAAGGGAGATTTAAGCATTACCGAATCAGAAGACAGCTGTCAGAAACTGGAAGACTGTCCCTGCAAACCTTATTTGAATTTAGTGATTCAGGTTGTGGACCTTGATAACTTCCAGGACCTCTATTTAGGTCATCACACTTACTATGGTAATTGGCTGCAGGAGCTTTTCCTGTCTATAGCTGTGTCCTTAAATGCTGAAGTAATTATATTATCTAAAGGAGACTTGTTTTCATACCTCATTTCTTATTTGAAAGGAAACCTTTCAAATGCATGCTTTTTTGTTAGCAGCTAAGATACCTAAAAATTGCCGAACTGGGTTGGATGAAAGGTGCATCAAACATGTATCCTATGTTTGAGAAATACCCATAGCAGGGACTTTAGAAAAAAGAATAGGCCATACAAGAATGACCAGTCAGCTCTCATCATCTCCCAGCTTCTTTCTCACAGCAACTTAATGACTTTATTTGTTAGAGATCACATTTGGACAGTTATTTTTAATAGCCACCAGCAAATTTATCTTCTAGTTCCATTTTAAATCTATTTATATTCAGTCTTGTGTGGGAATACTTCTACAGTCTTCATTTTTATGTGTCCCATGGAAGATTATTTCATCTGTTTTAAACTTGCAGCGCCCTCTTTCTTTTGAGAAGCCATGAATAATCTCGCTGTCATTCATCATTCAAATCATCACTCACATGTCATCGCTCACATGCACAAGCAACACACTACATACATCTGATCACTTATGTGGCCCTTCTTGGTTGTGTTTCTGAACCTTTTACGAGGAAGGCAACCAGAATTCAAGTGTAGTATTTAAGAAATAAGGTTTAGACAATGACCAAGGTGGTGATTTCTGTCTATTTTCCAGCTCTGTTTCAATTAAGAGCAACTATTCTGCTTGCATTTCAGACTGACATTGACTATTAAACTGATGTCCACAGGGACCTATTCGAGTGATTCCAAGTAATATATTTGTTTTCAAAATCAAATTTAACCAATATATACCATCTACTATGATTTATGGCCACTGGGAAGATGTTATTTACATTTCTGTTATTCCCAAGCCATCTTAAAATAAAGCATACTCATAGAGCTGTCTTGATTGCAAATTACAAAAATTAAAAGAATGTCAAATGTCATTCCAGTGTGTATTTTATTGCCATGGTAACACAAAGGTAAGTGAATAGGTTAAGCTTCAAATTACATACTCAGCTATTTAAAGAGCTCAATGAAATAAAGTCAGTTAATCAAGCTTATTATTGCTTGTGCTATGTAATCAAGAAAACCTTATTAAAGCCAAAGACAAAACGCTGGGTGTTTCTGTGTTATCTCTGTTCAAACAGCATTGTGTATGTTCTAGTATATCAAATATGACCTAGTGATGAACATTACTTGTTAACAGGCTATGTTTTGCAACCATGTTAAGTAGAACCATGTTTTCTTTTGCAAATACTTCACATTATAAATTTTCCTGCATCGTTTATAATTTTTCCTGCACCGTTTATAAATAAAGCTTAATCTTTCCAAACATATCCTTTCATATGTTAGATGTTCTCCAACTGCTCACATCCCAAGTAACAAACAAAACAGATGTGCTGAAAAGTATACTCCTGGGTTTTCTACTTCTAACTCAAAGTTATATGCATAGAATACAATTTTAAGGTGTGGCTGTTTCCAAACAAAACTGAATTATAATCAAAACCACACAGAACAAGTAGAGAAAATTTAAAAAAAAAAAAAAAAGAACAAAAATATACCCTCAAAATAAAACCCCCAAAAAACCTTCTTAGCTGAATTCAGATGCAGTTCCAGCATAGTAGAAAAATATTTATTTGGAAAAAATCAGTAAAAATATTTGCTACAATTTATTCTCCCAGTAAGGCGGTAGAAACTTGCAGTGTTTAGTCACATTAGCATCAGTAATAACTTACATATGTATACTACCTTCCACCATAAAGTATCTTGTAGTGTTGTTCTAAAAATTGTAATGCTGATTACTGCTAACTCCATAGACATACTAGCCTTTAGCACATGTCCAGAGTTTTGTGGTCCCATGAACTCAAATGCTGTGTAGGTTTTTATCCATACCTAGAGCTTTATCACACATTGAAAACAAATAAACAAACAAACAAAAAAAAAGAAACACAAAACCAAAACCAAAAAGCCACCTGTTTTTCTAAGTGAAAATACAAGAATAATTTTCAGAGGACTGGCCAGGTGTAGCGCAATTCGCAGGAAGAAGTCTGCAAAAACCCAGAAAGGAAATGTCCACTTGAATTTAACTCTGAATACGTCAATGGAAACATTCTGTTTCTGTATAGCAATCTGTATAACTAATCCTTTAGTAGCATGAACAGTCTATATGAGTGTTCTGACAGCTAATTAATGTAAAATATCTAATTAACAAGGTGGCTACTCAAGTACTACTACTTACTGTATCTTTATAAAGCATGTCACGGGAACACAAATTACTACTGCACATGGTTAGGGATTCCCTTTCCATCCTCTCCTAACAGACATTTCCTGCGGTGGACACCTTCCCAAAGATTCAGAACCTAATCCAGAAAACAGCTTATGCACCTATTTAAATTTAAGCGTGTGAATAAACCCATTCATTTCAGAGGGAATACTTCATGCTTAAACTTAAGCACGTGTTTAAGTCTTGGCCAATGAAGCCCTATGGCGTAGAAGAACACACCACGTACTGTTTCAACAACACCAAGTCCTAGAGCACCTGGGTTTTCTTTGGAAATTGTCCATCTTGTTAAAAAGCATGCCCAAACTTGGTTAAATTATAAAATTTTGAATAACTTGCAGTTTGAGGTAGCTCAGCGGCATGAGTAGGCAAATGGAGTTATGCGTTAGGAAATAGACTCCCTTATATTGCAAAATTTGTTATTTTTTTCCAATGGTTTTCATACATATCAAGATAAATTATTAGAATGAAATCAAAGTTTGTTCACTTCATGAAATATTTACAGTCTTGTCATTATTTTCATCATATTGATTTGGGCCTCAATCCTGCCCTTCTTGATTTCAAAGGAAAAAAATCAAACCTGTAGAAAATTAAAAATAGTTTTATGCAACGTGTTTTTTTGTTAAAATCATTAGCAAAATGAATAGTTTATTTATACAAGAACAGTAATGTGGATTGTTTTTTCACATTCATATCTATTTGAGGCTTGACTCCATAAAACCAAATGGGGAAAATAATAGCTTGAAATTCACAGACTTTGGACCAAGTTCATGTGTCTGGCCTCACTAGCAGTGACTAACCACTCATTCCAGACAGCTCATTGTATCTTTTGTATCGGACAATGTCAAAAGATCTTAATTTCATATGATTTTGGTCAATAACGCATTGAGGTATAGGTGTATAGCAAGGCAGGAAAAAAACTTTTTGAGGTAATCCAAGAATAATACTTAACTGTTTATAAAAAGGTTTCCTTTGCTGTAGCTCAAGTATTGTGTTACACAGAGAATCAGCTTTCTGCACATGTGCATGTCCATGGTTAACATCTCTAAACATTGGTGGTATTTCCTACTGCATTTTCTCTGGGGTACGCTCTAAAATGTTCATAACTCCATTATTTTACAATCATCTCTTACACAACCTAACAAAATATGTACTATTCACTGGGGAGTAGTTACATGCTGAGTTTCATATATCAAAGTTTTGTCATTTCTAAGTTATATTAAGGAGAAAAAATCCAGTTGCAACAACTTCTCTATTTCTTTATTAAAAAGTGTAGTGTTTTCATTCAGGCAAATATCAGAAACAGCTGAATGCATTTTATTCCAACTGCAAAAAATCACCTCTGAGCAGAGACCAGTTACATATAAAGGCAGAAAGGCGAGAATTTTGGAACAATGAGCATCTGCAAACAGGTACTTTCAGCAGCAAATGTTTTCAATCTTAACCTCACCTTCATCTCTTTTCCTCTCTCTGTTTCTTCTCAGTGCCTTTCTGATCTTTCTCTCTCCTTTTGCTTCCCTTGCTTAAGATAGTTCCTAATCCACCATTGCCCCTTTTCAAAGTTAGTAGCCTTCCTTCATGGCTCCTCTCATTTCTTAGTTTTTGTTGGTTCTGTGGCTATCTGTTGATACCTCGGAAGCACTAAACTCATTAATAATTGTATGGCTTCTAAGATGTTGTTAGCAACAGTAGTGTAGCATCATTAATACCAATGTTTAGATTTCAGTGAAATAGAAGCTATAGTTGGCTGCACTAAATATTTTGAATATGTACTTTGAGTCATCCTTTCAGCAGTTTGTGATGAAGTTGAGTAAGGCAACATCAAAGCTAAGAAAAGGGAAAAGAGAACATGGCAGAGAAGTGGGCAGAAAATTCAAACTGCTCTTAGTAAACACTAAAAAATGAGATTTCTGGGCATGATTATGTTATTACCATGTTTTACACATTTTCAGAAATGCTTATCTGTAATTAATTTGCCAATTACACACCATTAATTTATCATGCAGTTATTTGCCCTGCCTCTTTCCTCATAACCACCTCCAGTGAATCAATCAGATGAATCCTTGGTAATGAACTGAGAAACATGAATGATCCTGATAGAAAAATGAGGATGACCTATGGATATCTTGTCAGACAAAAGGTATCCCGTAAGAGGTCTTCTGAGTGTGCTGGCTATCTGTGTGAATAGAAATGGTGCTTGAGCTTCGCAATTGCACTTTAGAGGCAGGTTTTTTCTGTAGCTAGCCCAGAAACATTAAATGACTCACTTTGATAGGCTCAATCAAGTTTCTCCCAAGGTAATCAGTGAGCTCTCTGACAGAGCCTTAAGAACATTTCAGTGCTGCCACAATGATCAAAACCAGATGGCTGTCATTAGGAGTTTTAAATCTAATTCTGTCATTTTGCTGTACATCAAGTTCAGCTTTTCATGCATCCTTGTATATGACCATGACCTCTTAACTACTTAGTTTAAATCTGAAGTCCCCTGTAGGCTGAATACACCAAATTGCTGATATACACAGACGTGAAGTGTGTACTGCTCCAAATACATGTCTCTCCCCAGTGACTGCTAAACTGTGTGAATAGCACTTTATTTCATAAAAAAGTTGATCTTCTTTGGCTATAGCATTATCCCAAACATTTCTGTAAGCACAGATGTAGTACAACCAAGTAAAAAAAAAAAAAAAGTATATTGTCGTGGTTTAAACACAGAAACCAGGCAGCCATTCACTCGCTCCCCCTTCCCTTCCTCTCTCCACTCCCGGAGGAATGGGGAGGGGAATCAAAAGAATGTAACTCCTGCAGGCTGAGATAAGAACAGTCCTGTAACAAAAGTATAACACAAACCACTACTGCTACCACCAAGAATAATAACGATAAGGGAAATAACAAGGGAAGAGAATACAACTGCTCACCACCCGCAGACCAATACGCAGCCCAACCCAAGCAGTGATCTCACCCTTCTGGGTAACTGCCCCCAGTTTATATAGTGGACATGATGTGCTGTGGTATGGAATACCTCTTTGGTTAGTTTGTGTCAGGTGTCCTGTCTCTGCTTCCTCCTGGCTTCCCCTCCTCCCTGGCAGAGCATGAGGCTCAGAATGTTCTCGGTCAGAGTAAACATTACTGAGCAACAACTAAAAACATTGATGTTATCAGCTTTGTTCCCAGGCTGAAAGGCAAAACCGCAGCACTGCACCAGCTACTAAGAAGGAGAAAAATGACTGCTACTGCTGAACCCAGAAGGTACATGCAACTGAATCTGAGCAGAAAGTTACAAACCCACTAACATACAAGCACATTGAAAGGCAATGTGTGACACTGTATTCACCTTAATTAGAGCTTATTAGAACCTGCCTTGATTCTTACAATGGTGATTCCAAAGCTCTTATCTGACAGGTTAATCATGATTTGAAACAAATAGTGTTACTAATGAGCATCTGCTGAAATTAATAATCTGTTTTTATTAACAACTCCAAAAGCTGAATTTCTAAAAATTACATTATTTAAGATAATGTACAAGAAAGAAGCAGTCAAAGTGAAATGTTATCAATTGGTATGTTATTTCCAAGCTAAAAGCAGGACATCAATTGCATTTTTAGGGGAAATTCAACTATTTATTTCTAAGACAAATTATTATGACTCTTTCAGAAGGTTTCTTTGCAATCAAAATCTTAAAATTGAAAAGTTGACAAATTTTTATGGGAAATCAGTTAAACCCAAACAATTAAACAGCTGTGTCACAGTAGATAGGGGAATTGTAGGATACAAACTGGACTTGATTCTGCAAATCTTGAAAAGTGAAGCTGACAAAACTGAAGCCTCTAAATCAATAAAATCTCAAGCATGTTAGCGATACAAGCCTAATTTAAGAACTGCCTCTGTTTATCACCCTCTTCAGCCTTTCTGGGCATCACTAGTCCCTACTTTTGGAAAAAAGGCTTCTGAGCTGTGATGTTGGCTTCTTCTGTCATTCAAAATTTCATTCTCTATAAAGCAGATAACAGGGAAATATTCTGAAAAAGGTTGTTCCTTTGAATATTGTCGCTTCAGATCTTTCAAGGGTTGCTTCTACTGACATCACTGTAGTACTGAAAAGAGGACACATGAGAAAAAAGAAAGCATATGTTAGTTTGATAATACTCCCCCGATTTACTCAGTACGTAATTATTATCCTTTCTCTTCCTTTGGACATACAGTGGCTTTAAATCAGGTGGGTTAAGCAATACTGGAAAGGAAAATTAACTCTAAATAGAGTTCTAAATTCATCTGCATTTAGAACTAACCATTTGCTGAGTATTCTGATTCATTTTCTGGTAAAGTGGAGTTGAGAGATGGCCTTTCCCGTTACTCCCATGACATAGAGCTACTATATCCTCTCTTATGCTTTTTCTTCCTAAACAAAACAGTCTTTTCAAATAACTATTCAGTGAGCATTTTCTGTGCTATAATCATTTTCATTGTCCTTTCCCAGACTTTTTCTTTTTTTCTCTTTATTTGTTGGTATTTTATCATCTGAGATAGATTGGCCAGAACTGTTCATTGTATCCAAAGCATTCTGTGAACTAAAATAGTATTAGAACACTTTCAGTGCTTTCTTCCATTTCTTCCCCCCATTGATGTAAAATTTTTACCTTTTTTTTTTTTTTTTTTTTCAACAGTACACATGGTAACATGTACTTTTTTCCCGAATTAACAATTCAAGATGCTGGAGAATTTCTTTCCATTACAATATTTCATAGAATCATAGAATGGCCTGTGTTGGAAAGGACCTTAAGATCATCTGATTCCAACCCCCCTGCCGTGGGCAGGGATGCCTTACACTAGACCATGTCACACAAGGCTCTGCCCAACCTGACCTTGAGCACTGCCAGGGATGGAGCATTTACCAATTCTTTGGGCAACCCATTCCAGTGCCTCACCACCCTCACAGTAAAGAATCTTTATCCTGAACTTCCCCTGTTTAAGTTTGAACCCATTATTCCTTGTCCTGTCCCTACATGCCATGTAAAAAGTCAGTCTCTACTTTTCATGCAAACCAGCTTATAGTTCTGAAAGGCTGCAAGAAGGTTTCCCCGGAGCCTTCTCTACTCAAGGCTGGACAAAACCAGCTCTCTCATCCTGTCTTCATAGGAGACATGCTTCAGCTGCCTGATCATCTTTGTGATCTCCTCTGGACTGCTCCAAAAGCTCCATGGCCTTTTTTTGTTGATGACACCAGAACAGAACACAGTACTCCATGTGGGGCTCACAAGAGCAGAAAAGAGGGGAAGAATCCCCTCCTTTGGCCTTCTGGCTATGCTCCTTTTGGTGTGGCCCAACACACAATTGGGTTTCTGGACTGCAATCATACACTGAAGCTGGCTCATGTTCAGTTTCTCATCTATCAACACTCCCAAGTCCTTATCCATAGGGCTGCTCTGAATCACTTCTCTGCCCAACTTGTAGCTGTGCCTGGGATTGCCCCAACCAGGTGTAGGACTTTGCCTTTGCTTTGTTGAACTTCATGAGGTTAGCATTGTCCCATTCAGTTGCATTTTTCTATTGATGCTTCTAGGAAGATCTCTAAGATTTCTTATGGCACTAATCTTGCCTAATCATGACTGATTTACAAAAGCAGTAACATTTTTCCTAGTGTATCCACCCAACAGCAGGCCAATGACTTCATCAGGAGAAGAATTATCTGCAGCTGTCATCAATGAACATATCTGCTACAACCTGTTCTAAATTGATTCTTTTTTTTCCATCGCCGAAGTTCTGTGCCAGAGTATTTCACCTTCTAACCACATGCTGTGTGAAAAGTTTGTGTTAAACTCGCTGCTTCATAAATTCGTGGAGCACCCCAGTCCCTACATTGCGGGACAGTGATTGAACATTCCCTGCTTATCTGCTTGACCCACTGTTGGTTTTATAGAACTTTTGTTTCCTCTTTTCCCTTTCAGCTTATCTTCTTTCCAAGCTGCAATTTCTTCTGTATTGTCTCTTTGGAGAGAAACAGTTTTTCAGTCCTGACAATTCTTGTTTTTCCATGTGTGTACATATCTATCTATCTATCTATCTATCTATCTGTTTGACCACTTCATTCTGAGTTGCAAAAAACTACTTTCTGCAGTGTTGAAAAGGGGTCTACATTATGGATTTGTACACTGGCATAATGTGGTTTTCTGCTTTATTTTCATGGGTTTTCCTGATAACTCTTAACATCATACTTTTTTTTGATTACCATTGAAATTAGTTCTTATAGAAGGATCCACAGTGGTGATAAGCCCTCTTTCCTCAACCTGTTAATAACCCATAACCGTACATGCACAATTAAGATATTTTTCCTGCATGTGTTCCTTTTCATTTATAGACACCAAGTTTCATATGCTGTTTTATCATTTACTTAATTTTGTAAAATTATTCTGCATCTTTTTGCTGATAAATGCAAATATAATTCCAGACTTCAGGAAAGGAATGAAAATCCATTCTAGTGAATATACATGTCCAGACAAAGTAGAGATAAGAGCACTTATTTTGGGGTTAAAGATGTGAGCATATTCAGAACATCTATACAAATCCTGGCTGCCCAATTGCTCTCTCTTACAGTCAACCAGATTTTAACGGCCCCACTGAAAGGTCTGAAAACCTCCTACTGACTTTACAGTACCTGAGATTTCACTCGTACAGTTATGATCCAGAGAGAAGAAAATGGCTGTAATAGAGTGGCAGGAAAAGGAATTCATATATGTATGAAATCAGTTTTGAATAGTTGCCTACAAGGAAGAGGACTCTCAAAGAAATGGGAACAGCCTTCACTTCTCGAACAAAGGCCCAAAGGAATACAATTATAGGTATTTCATTCACTCTCTTTCTTCCCTAATTTCTTTTAACTGTCTGATATTTTTGTCACACTTTAGCCAGCTCTAATCAATGTATTTTTAAAAAACTGGTGAAAGGCAACATTTTCAAATTCCCTCCAAACATTTTGTGAGGCAAAACACAGAATTATCATTTACATGTAGAGATTTTTGCTACTGGCCTTATTCCAAGCACCATTTGAAACTAGCTACAAGAAATCTAAGAGAATTAGGCAAGTTGGACCTTATACACCCATATGGAAATAGAAAATCTAATGACAACACAGGAAACTGTCGGCTGGTTCTTGAAGTATCACACAAGAAAGCAAAGCCTTAGCAGAAAGCTAGTTTATTGAACCTAAGTGACATGAGCAACAACAAACCAAATTAGTAAAAGCATGTGTCTAGGGCAATCTACTGCCGTTTATTTGTTTTAGGTTTCCTAAAGTTGCTTATTCATTAAGTTTCTTGGATATTGTGATATGGCTGTCTTGCTATTGTAAATGCTATATTCTGAAGAGACAATTAATGACAATCAAACACAAAATATAATTCTAAATTAATAAAATCAATCCTATATTTATTTCATAATAAATACAATGTTTTAAAAGTTCTACTGCTTAAACATATTTTTCTTGCCATGGCCTTTTATTTCCTTTATTATATAGGGAAAAAAAATTATAATGGACTTCTTGAAGTGCTAGCTTGCTTTGTAGATGAGACTGAGAAGATATGAAGATTCCCAGTTCTGTTTAAGTATCCACATCTCACTGCTAGACCTGAATACTGCAGAGCTCTTTGTTTTGAATGTATGATCGCCACTTCATTCCCAAATATAAATGGGTAAGAGGATTAATTCATCCTCTGGTCTGCTGAGTTCAAGCTGGAAATAATTTGCCAGTGATTCATGATCTGTCTCTGTTCAGACCTTCAGATGAGCTACTAAATTCTTCTTCATAATTCTGTTTGGTTTATATTTTCCTTTGAAATACTTGTCTCATTCCTTATTTATTCAGTAAATAGATTGTGAATGAAGGCTTAAGCACAGAGTACTCATTCAGATACTATATGCAGCATCCAGATGCCACTGGTACACACAGTTCCTGGATGCAACACAAAGCCTCCCAGCACCAAAGCTTTGAGGAGTAATTCCCTAGTGTGTTCACCTCCTACATGTTCCCAAGGTCAATTCCTTGACCCAGTGAGATGTGACCTAAACAAGCTCTAATCAGCCCCACAGAAGAGGCATCTGGAAGTGATTCAGCCAGCCTCTCTACCCAGAGATCAGTGCACTCACATGGGAATGGGGCATGCGCTATCATCTCCAATGTTTTTCCTACAGCCCAGGAGCCATAAGATATGAGGGCCAAAATGTGGTGTTGCTGGTATCATGTGGACTCCCTTTATTTTTGTGGCTTTATTTTTATTGCATATGAATACAAACTCTAACTGATAGGGGAATATGGCTCACTATATATACTAACATGTATTCACAATATAAACCAATTATTGTATTACCACACAGTATGGAAAAAAAAAATTAGGCCATAAAAAGCATTATCAGCTCCAAAGGAGCAATTAGACTGCACACTGTGAATGTATATTAGGAATAATACACAGAATTCCTCTCTGTCTAAATTAATGTATTGACATAATGGCAACTCTGAAGATGGAATGGTGCAAGAGACCTGGATATTCTGTGCATTAAATCCTCATCAGGATCACTAAATTCACAGAAAAACATGAACAAAGATGTTGGATCTTCCAATGTCTTTACATCATATTTTCCTCTGATGTAAAATAGTTTCGATTTCAGTATACCTAAGTTAGCTTAAGCTAACTATTTTTTACTCTTTAACAAAGATAAACAAGTACAAAGGGGGAAAGGGAGCTATGCTTTATTTACTTAATCAAAGAGAGGTTGCCAGCCTGATTTCTAATTTGTACTAGTAGAACACATCTGCTTTCTGTTAACAACTCTTCAGTACTCATTCTGCAAATGCATGGGGCCTTGCTGACAAGTCTGACCCTGCCTCCTGTGCATGTCCTCTGAAGGCAATGGGAATGGTGTGAGTATAAATGAGATGAGTGTTTGAGACCAAAGCATTGTCTAGCCTGGACAGATGGACCCTGATATGTTCCACTGTTTGTGTGAAGGTACTGCGCACAAGCACTCATGTTATTTTGTTTTCCCTCTTGGATGTTACACTGAAGGTATAAAAAACTGCAAGGAAGATTACAGGGGAATATTTGCATTAACAACCCTGAAGAGAACATTTGTAAATCTTTTAATTCCACTTACATTGTTTCATTCAAAGATCTTGCTTCTCTTGCAACCAGCAAGTTGATTACTGGCTTTGTAGTGCTGGTTTTAGAGTCTGCCATTTTTATTACATTTGTCAGAGTGCAGACATGGAAAGCACTAACTATGATATGTAAAATCACATTCTTTCATTACTGAACTGCAAATCTTATTGGAAGCAACAAATTTCCTTTATTTAGTCCTATTTCACATAAATAGGTAGGGAAATACAGATTTTTTTTTCATCTGTATGAACAAGAAAGACTTGTTAGTGATTTTACTCTGACATTTATGCATTTCCCTTTAACACATACAGTATATAGCAAACAGGTTTCAGGCAATAAACAATAATTGCATTTTAGGACTGAAGCATTAGTGCCATATTATGTTTAGAACCCTGGTCACTTTCTCTGTTCTTTCTTTTGCAAACAGAAAAATAGAAGACAAATAATGTTTCTTGACTTGCAGCCTACCTTTTCTTCTCATTTTGTCTTTAACACCACATTTTTAGATTAATGATGCTTACTTTTAATGTTTTAATATTAAAAAAAAAAATGTTGGAAATGAATGTTTGAGATTATGGTGTTTGTTATCCCTCAAGGACCCAGTAGAAAACCAGAAACTTTTAATCTGGAGCAACTTTATAAGACATCAGAGCTAAAAGTTAATTAGAAACTAATTCCATTATTTGTGTTTAATCGTGTTTTTCTATAAATGATATACATTTAAACAGGTTATTGTAAGCACAAGGTAATTAACAGTAAACAGAATGCATTAGCCTGCAATAGAATGCCTTGGCCAAGTCCAATATCTTTTTCTCGTTTATAATACTAAAAGAACATCTTACATTTGTACTTTATATGCAAGTCACAACAGTTCTGTTAAAAAACACACTGTGTCTCTTTTATATATTCAAGCCATTTGCAAGATTTCCATGGTCTGCATAATGAAAATCAGACATTCCTAATAGTTTAAGGGTTTGGGGTTTTAAACCGTAAAATCAGTTTTTAAACTGATTTTTTTTATAAAACAAATTAAGGTTTAAACTTGGAATAATTCAGAGCAAATTCTGGTCTCTAATATTGATATTCTAAGAATCCCATCCATCTGTACAGAAAATAGATGTCATGACTCTTAGATTTTGGATATCACTTTTCTCTAATCAAGCTGCTAACACATCCATAATGCTGCTCTAGGCACAGTCTGTGTTACCTGTAATTCAAAGAAGAGTTTCTACCTAAAAGCCGACACCTGAAAACAGCTATATGAAACATTGCTGGGGGCAGGTGGTATTCATATCTGGCAGTAACAAATACTGAGCAGCTTTTGCTTTGTTAGTGCAGGTGTTGTTAATGTACTTCCTGCATCCATTTAAATGCAAATCCTCATGCAAATAATCATTTAAAGGAGGAAAAATAATGAGCATGTTCAGCTGAAGACAATTCTGGAAGGATAATAGAAAGCATGAGCAGAGTCAGTGGAGGGCTTCACAATAAAAAACCCTTTTGGAATGCCAATGAAAACACATTTACAACTGCATTGAAAATTTCTCAATAAAATATTGTAGTAGAGTAGGATGTGTACATGATTTCCAGAAAATGAAATAAAACAAATTAATTTAAAATGTATGTATTTTAGATATATGTTTGCAAACATGTAGTACTGTATTAGCTTTTATGTCAGAGGCATAAAACACAGCCTCGATTATTGGCTACAGGCAAATATTTCTTATTTGAACCTAAAACTGGAGAAGAATTGATAAACAGACTACTGCATAACCAAATAATGCTTTGGGGTGTCATTTTTGAAGAAAACAGGAAATTATCTTGGACTTAATGAACGTAATTAAACTAGACACCTGTGATTTTGGACCTGTTTACTCTGAGGAAGCATGATCTTGGAAAAAAGTTTCGGATTACACATTTCTCAAATCCACTTAAGTAGCTAAAATACACAAGACCCTACACTGTGCAAGAACATAGAAATAGGTTTCACGTCCACTAGTACCTTTTTAATATTTCCATCATCTTTCACTCTGAGTCAGTTAGCCTATCTGACATGCAATACATTACCAAGGATAGATAAAGCACTATAGTTTAAATGCATTGCAAGCTTCATGACTTACCACTGACTTATTTGATAACAGCATCATGGTGATAAAGTCTGGAAATGCTGGTCAGCCCATACACTGAAAGACAGTTGTTAGTATGTCTGGAGCCAAATATGTCCAGTGAAGAACAAGCACCTTCTTTCTTTGAGATTAATTTCTGGAAGTCCTGGCCCATGAGCATGGGAATTGAACGAAGTTAACAGTTCAAATTTGAGAGTGTTTATCTAGAATACACTGCAAAATCCTTGTGCTGAACACCAGTAGGTTGAATTTCTTAGGTCTTTGAAGTTGTTTATGTTTAAGCCACAGAAGGACACAACTGTACTTGGACAGCCATATACAGCCTGGAGTGGACAGCTGCAGAAAGAGAAGAGGCATACACACAGCAGGGACTAGAAGAGGTGGAAGAAGTATGGGAAGGAGGAGGTAATTTATTAGATTAAGAGTTAGAATGAGACCAATATGAGAGATTTATTCCCTTGCATAGTGGACAGAAGAGGAAAGTAGAAAGGAAAATACACTTTCTGAGAGATGGGAGCCAGAATACGTTTAGCATGCTGAGTGTATTTGAGTGTATTTTTCATACAGGCAGGAGAAAAGAAACACTAGACAGGAGACCACGACTGTATTTTTCTTTCCATTCATCAGTTCAAGCATGACTCTTTTTCAGGTATCCTCCCTCCATTAATTAACTTTGAGCTGGTCTTTCCTCTGTAGAAATCAGTGGATCTTCAGGAATTTTACAGGCTCCAAAAACTTTCACTTTCACTTCTTCTCAGACATGGAAAGACAGATCCAGAGATTTTTTTTTTCCCTTCTGGCCAGGGGTAGTAGTAGTAGAGGGGATCCTTTGTCTCAAGCTTGAAGCCTGAGAAGAGAGAGGAAAGGCAAAAAATGTTAATAATCAAAATTATTTTCATGTGGGACAGGGAGGAGGATGAGGCAAAATAAAAATTCCAGCCTACGGCAAGCCTTGGAAACTGTCGAATATGACCGTCTGCAGTGAGATTATTTTTTCCATTGCTGGTCATAGCAAAATCCCTTACTAATTACAGGATGTTGATGGCCTCCTTCTCCAAAGAGTGTGCAAAAGGCGCATCATGGCATTCAGGTGATAGGCATGTACTGTGAATCAAAAATATAGAAATAATATTGCTTTTATCCACCTTACTTGTCTAATGCCTTGGCTTTTTACTGTTCTTCTTTTAAATCAGATAAGTATTAATCAACACAATTAGAGTTAAGAGAATAATTTGCAATGAATAATTTAGCAGATGAATTTAGCCTCTTTTCCTATGGAATGTTGCTGAGCAGATCATGATCTCCTTTAACGTATTCATTATTCTAATTTATTCTGAAAATGTACCCCATGAAAGCTTCTGTATACTTGGCACCCAACATTTCCTTTATGCATGCTGCCTGGCTACAACTGATCAAATAAATCACATGATGTTGATATTGTTGTCTGACTGGGTAAACACTTGAATCCAGTATGTCAAATGAATATATAGTAATTTATGTTTAATTTGATTAATACTTAGAAATACTTTTCTGTTAAAAAAATCCACAGTAAAAAGATCTTGTCTGTTTTGTCATCCTTCAGCAGACTGAAGGAATATTTGGTTCTGAATGTAGCTTGTGTGTGTGTGACACCAAACCCATTTGAAGGTAAACGAAGAAAATTCTGCAAAATCTGGAAAAAGTGTCTTCAACTAAACGACTCCCAGTTGCATGATGCGCCAGCAGTATTTGTACAATTGTCTTGACCAGTATCCTTTCTGTCTTCTAATGAAGTAGAAGTAATTTTGTAGCATACACTGATGGCACTATTGGCACCAATATGCATACATTCTCTTTACAATCGATTTCTTGCCATGGTAGTGTGGAATAGTTGTAGAGTGAACTGATAAGACACTACTAGACTGTGTAAGAGGTAATCCAAAACAAAACACAGATGTAAATAAAAATAATAAACATAAAATTAAATATCTCAGATGTAACTACTTGACTTTGTATGTAACTGGTTACAAAATCACAAATGGTACCACTAAAAACGATTTTGATCATATGGTTTGAAACCAACCCGAAAATGATCCCAAAAAATCTACCTGAATTTAACCAGATATTCCAGGTGAATTATGTTGCTCTGCAAGCCCCGGCAATCCTGCAATGGGTCTAAGATCCTGGAAACACTTCTGCTGTCCAGTGCCAAAAGTTTCAGTCTGACAATGACAGGAAAGGTTTCTGCACTCTGGGTTTCTCACAACTCTGCCAAAAGGGATTGTTGGGACCCTTGGACTTGTGTTTCCAGAGTTAAGTTCAGCTTGAAATTCTGTATTTTTAAATCATTATTTTCCCCTTCTTTGGGAAAGCCTCAAACATATCTTTAGTGTTTCGGGGTGGGACAATTCCCTCTCCTCTCCCACTCTCCTCCTAAATCTAGAATTTCCTATGAAAAAGAAAGGTCACCTTTTGACCTTGTCACCTACAGGCAGCTGACTTCTGTGCTACGTGCATGAAACACAGTCAGTTCCTGGACATGCAGACAACTCAATCTATTGTACGGATTTGACGGTAAGTTATTACTCTACTTTCTGTAACAGCCCATCCGATGATTTCATGAGCAACCGTACCGGGCTTTTTCAGATTTCAGACTTACAAAGGTTTGCAGAAACATCCTTAATGTTACAGGTCAAAGGATGAACTTTCACAAAGTTCATCAGAGAGTAACAAGACTATTTTGGAACCGGATTTGCTTTGTGAAGCAACATTTCAAAGTACTGGAGACGTGACATACTCTTCCTCCACAAAAATGTCAACTTCAGGTACTCCACCCACCTCAAACTGACAATACTAATTTAGACAATTTCTCTGTTACTCTGTGTCCTAGTTCACAGCAAAATACTCACTTCCAATGAGAGTTAATGATGAACCATTTTTTCAAATATTTTTAATGGCTTAACCAAGTATGGTGCCAAGGAGGTAAAAAACCATATCCCATCATACAGTGGACTCTGTAAATCTTGTGTTGGACTCTCTATGGGCAATAATAAAATATAAAAGAAAAAAATGGTAGGACTCCTTTGTTATAAAATGGATCATTCTTACTTTTTTATAGAATTTACATTACAACTCAATGGAGTTTGTAAAATACATGATAATGGTATAGATTTCTTACTCAGTATACACCATCATAATACTCTACTGCAAGTCCTAACGTATGAGCTTATATTAGCAATATATTGTAAAAGTTCATGCCTATGGATGTATCACTGCCACTGAAGCAAAAGAGAGTTCTGTCACTAGCCTTTGAGAGAAATCATGGGAGAAAATATATTCTTGTCAGTTTTGGACTGAGAAAATAAGCAAGAAAATGTATATAATAGCACTGGATTTGTTAATGGCAGCATAATTATGCTCAGGTCAGGTCTGTGGCATTTTGAAATAGTACTTGACTTTCTTTTAAATGGTTTTACATATACATATATATATAAAGGAGGTATTGTGCCAGTAAAATTTCCAGTTTTCAGCAGTCAGACTGACTACGCGAAAGTCTGTGTTTACTTTTGGAGTGAACAGGGGTTTTTTATTAGTTACTTAGAAGAAGTCTTAATTTTTGATAGTTTTTTTTTGGAAAAAAAAATCTCTGATAAAATATAGTCAAAGGACAAAAATGTAACAGTTGTATTTGTCTTCAGTGGCAGACACATCCACTCTCCTCATCAGAGCTCAGCCAGTGGTGCCAATAAAATTTCACAATCCTAGCCGCTCAGATTAATGAATTGCGATTCACACTGTGTTACAATTTCACTTTAACATTTCATTTTTTTATTTTTTTTTCCAGTGCTGATCCAGAGATAGTGTTAACACACATCAAAAGGGATTTATTCCACTCTTTATTGAGCAGATGGCGGCTAGAGAACTGTGTGAGTAAAAAATAATATAGCTTGGGTGTGTGCTTACTGATATTAGCTGGGTTAACAGTTCTCAAGCTTCATTATGTGTTCATGTCTTGGGGTGTTTGTTTTATGAGGATTCTGCAGTTCAGCAACCCACTGAGATGTAAGTACATGAAGCAAATTTCTCTCTGTCAAATGCATGCTAAAGTTAAAAAGCAGCTGGTTTAGTTCAAACAAAACTTTACTGTCAGTTTGGGCTCACCTGTGCTTACCTTGAAGGTCAACAGGAAAACCACACACGCACACATCTATGCAAACAAAGATTCCAAATGGAAGTGTTTATTGCAGCTTCCCATAAAGCTTTTTGGGGTTCTTTTGGTTTGTTTTTTCTAACAGCTAGCTCTTCTCCCACATTCAGGGCACCTGGCGACCCCTCTGCTAACATGGGCCACAAGGACCAGGCAATTAGCCAGGATTATGTCAGACTTCAGATGATCTCCCTTATGCTACAGTACTTACTGCAACTAATTTTTCATTCAAAGCCAGAGGAAAGTGCTATAAACACCATTATATACAAATGTACAAAAAACATTAATACCTGAGATGGAAAAACGACAGAAAAGCACTCAACTATGTTAGACTAGTCTATATTGGGATGCAGAGTCTTCTCTTGTATCTTGCCTTAATAAAGTTACTATAGGAATTTGTGATAGAACTTTAGAAAGGGCTTAGAGACTATAGAAATGATCCAAATATAAAGTCCCTCTTTAAAAAACATGCAATTGTGATACAGTTCGTGGAGATTGTGAAAATTCAGTAAAATGTCCATTTTCCATAAGGATATGTTAAGTTAATGGTTCAGTTATCAGGTAATTATATGGCAACATTAGCATGCATTGTCACATAATTGCCATGCAGTATTTTACATTAGCCATTGGCATCATTTTATTATATTATTTACATGGAAAAACTTTGTAAGTGTGTGGCCCTGAGCAAGATTTGAGCTGTGATGAAGAACTTTCTCTTATGTTCTGTTGGTGCAAATAGGATTTAATTTCCATTAGCTACTATAGAATCATAGAATAGAATCATAGAATGTTATCCTACCAATATGTGGCACAATCAGGATAGCAGCGTTAGCTTGTAAAATTTCTGCAGGATATCCTTAAAAACCAGCCCGGCAACGGTGATAACTTCAGCTTTTGAGTGTCCCATCCAGGCAGACTTTACATGAGTATGGATTCTTTTGGCCAAGGTTAAAGTTAGAATGGAACAGTCGAAGACCCGATTGACATACCTGTAACATGTTTGTGTGCTTGTATTAGCTTTTTGGGGATTTTCTTCAATACAAAATTTACTCTGGTCTTTGGGTGTTTTTTGTTTTGTTTTGTTTGTTTTTTATTTAATTTTTTTTAATTTTTGATTATTTTTTTTATTCAAATGCACAATCAAATCACCTGGCTCAGACTTTTTTTTACTTGGAATTTGCTTCAACTTGGATGCCATACCTACTATGACACACTACATACTACAGAAAAAAAGCAAAATTTTTCATTTGTGCTGTTGCATAATGCTGTGTAAGAATTGAATGAAAAGAATTGAAATATAATCCTACTGTAGCAGAATTACATCCTAACTTACTGTTTTCATAGCATCTAAATTAATTGTACGCATGATACCACACAGACATTTAGATTTCAAGGTAAGCAATCTTACAATATCCAAATGTGAATCCTTCACCTCTCTTTTCAGTATTTTCAGTATTGGACCAGTCCTTAAATGTCCTTACTGCTATAATGATTCTTAAATTCAGCATTTCTGCAAACTGCCTACCAGGAGAGAAATTATTTTAATGAGTCATCTTTGCATGTTCTTTCAGCTGTCTAATGGCATGCCTGACAAGCCTTCCAGCTTCATTCTTATGTGTGTCTGAAATATTTTCTGCTTATTTCTTTGGTAACCCTAGAGAGAAGGGTTTATTAAATTCTGACAAATCTTCACACTTGTCATCCATGCTTTCCATTGAAAAACTTGTACTTTTCTAAAGCATTTGTGTTCAGATACGCTTGATATATGCACGTAAGACTTCTAACATATCATAAGGTAGTCAACAACCCTTGATTTCTAAATTTTATTTCAATGTAATAATTTAATTTTTTGTAGATCAGTCTATATAAGCAGAGACCTAGAAGGGACATTTACCTGATTTTCCTGTTTTCTTTTTTTTTTTTTTTGCTTTTAGATTTCATGTCACTGTCATGTCACTCTAAAATGGTCTGCATGACCTGTCTACAATGTAGGTACATAGTCATTTCAAAGTCAATAGGCTAGGGTTTTTTATAAAGAGATATGAAGTTTACAGCATATTCGTTTAGGTTGTAATTTGATTTAAAATACAAATTTGCATGTGTGTTTTTATTTAGAAAAGTAAATTTCTCTTGCAGGTATATCTGGGATTTGAAAATGTAATTTTAAAGGCTGGGTGTTGATACCTTTGATTTTTTAAAAATATTTATCTAATGCTAATAAGGATTACCATATAACCTTTTTTTTTAAGATGTGATGTGTTTCATGACACTAACAAAGAATGACCAATATATTATTATATTGTATTGTATTTGAGCATTTTTTACTAGAGGCATCAAACGAGTTAGAACATCATTGCGTTAGAAACTGTCCTGGGTTCAGCAGTAGCAGTCATTTTTCTCCTTCTTAGTAGCTAATGCAGTGCTGTGTTTTGATTTTTTGGCCTAGGAACAGTGTTGATAGCGCCGATGTTTTTAGTTGCTGCTCAAATGTTTGGTCTGACCAACGACTTTCTGAGCCTCATGCTCTGCCAGGGAGGAGGGGAAGCTGCGAGGAAGCAGAGACAGGACACCTGACCCAAACTAGCCAAAGAGGTATTCCATACCACAGCACGGCATGCCCAGGATGTAACAAAGAGTTACCTGGAAGGGCTGGGGGACTGCAGGGTTGGACGAGGCATCGGTCAGTGCTCGGCTGGGGGGAGTGGGGCGAGTTATTTGTCAGATGATGTTGAGGTATTGTATTCTTTCCTCTTGTTATTTCTTTTATCATTATTATTATTGGTGGTAGCAGTAGTGATTTGTGTTATACCTTAGTTACTAAACTGTTCTTATCTCAACCTGTGGGAGTTGCATTCTTTTAGATTCTCCTCTCCGTTCCTCCAGGAGCAGGGGGAGGACAAAAAGGGCGGAGAGTGAGTGAACGAGGTTTGTGGTTGGGTTTAAACCATGACAGAAACCATGAAAACATAATAAATACTAAACCACACTATGACTTAAGAGTTACTTTAATGAAATAACACTCAGGATCAAAGATGTATCTTCCCTATAATATGGTGTAAGACATCTTTGTATTTTCAGTTCGGGTGAGTCAGGAATCACTCTTTTTCAGTTCACTGTTCTTTTGGGCATGTATGACTGCACAGCTAATACAAAAACATTCTGTAATAAAAGAGGGATGCAGGTGGACTTATGTTTTTAATAGATGTTGTGGAAAATAATACTCATATAGGAGAACTGAAAGGATTTTGGAAGAATGTGAAAAGTTTAAAACCCAGTGTCCAGAAGGATATCCAAAAAACCTACACTGAAATGTCATATATTACTTGTATGTTTTGGCAGCAATGTATAGTACTTTCTGATTGTATTAAAATATTTATAGATGTTAACAGATCTTAATCTGTTTTTACAATACACTGGAATTCTTAGCTTCATTGACAACTCTTTTGATACATTGTCTGAAAAATTAATATATCAGAGTTCTTAAATTAGGAGAATATGATAGTGCCATCTGTCTCCTTTTAGCTCTGTTTTCTGTTACTGATCATGGCCAGTTACACCTGCTAAGGGAAGGAGTATGAGAAGCAAAATTACGTTAGCTCTTCCTCCTTCCATTAACTGTCAGCTTGCTGATGCAGATACATGGACCACTGCATGTAACCAATTACACAGGTGTACCCTGATGAATCTCTCTTACAGGAATGTATCTAATTGTTTCATGTTCATATGGCATAGATTATTATTTTTATAATTTCAAATAAGTAGTAAGAACTGTAACAAGTTCTTACTACTTATAGGTAGTGATAGGTTCCCCTGTTCTTTACATCTTTTTTTAGCTTTATGCCTTCGGCCTGATAGGTTTTTTTCGGGTGGTAGCTAGTTTTTATGCTGCAGTAACTGTGAATCATCACTTCATACTCACAGTCACTATGTCATCCAGCATTTCAGAGACTTCTGTCATATTTCACAGTCAGTCATTACCCTTTTGTGGTAACAAATTTTAGTTCTTCTCAGTCTACTCTGGGTCTATTCATACAGAAGTTCTCATCTCTGATTATGTCCTTTATATTTTTCTTAGTATCCAGTGATGTAGCTCAATATTTCCACATTTCAGATAGCTTGAAATGCTTTTTTTTTACAGCTCTATAAGCTCGTGTAATTTCTTGTATTTAGCTTACCCGAAAAACAGATTATTATGAAACATTAAGCAGGGAGAAAAATGTTGGAGAAAAATAATATAGTGAGTTCATCTTGGGAAAGTGGCTTGGAAAGCACTATCATGGTCTGTCATGTCCAACATTTTTACTATTTAACAGCTATAGAAATAATGTTGATATCTATAAAAATAATGAGGTGGAAATAAAAAAAATAATCAAGATGCTTCTCTCAAGTTAGAGAAAGGCTAGTAAGACTAGACTCCTTGGGTGTTCAAATACATATATTGCAACTATATTCTCTGTCAAACTGATTTCAATATCTCCAATTTCTTCACCCATACATGTATACCCTCACAGCTGTACGCAGTAGATACTACTGTGTGTAAAACAGCAAAGCATGTCTTTAATACTAATGAGAATGTATAGACAATATTTTTTTTATAAAGCAGACCAGCTAATATTTTCATAGTTGAATAACAAATCTAATTTTTAATCTTTTTATCTATCAATATGTTATAAAACTTGGCCTAAAATGATTTCGTTGAAAGATGGACAATTTGTAATTATGTTATTGCATATAATTTTCATTTCTCAAATTACGATGTTATACTTCAAATTATTCATTCAGAAAACTTAATTTTCTTGTCTAATCATATGTTTGGCATCTATATATATAACACCTGGTACTCTCCTTGCCTCCTCCCAAACATTAACATTGATGTTCTTACTGCCTCTGGCATTTAAAATCATCATTCTCCATATTTTATAAACAAAAATATTTAGGCATCTAATTACTGTGTCTCTTAAACTATCATGTGAATCACACAATATGCAAAAGTTATGCACCTAAGATTACCAGTTGGTTAAGACTAAGTGATTTCCTCAGGTTCAAGTTGTGAGTAGAACAACTATCAAGTCTACCAAGGAAAGAAAGCCATGTGGCTCTTCCGGACATTGTCTTCTGTTTGAGACAAAATATGTCCTATGTTTTGGACCCTTTCTTGGAAAACTTCAGTTTTCATCAAACTTACAAGCTTTCCAAATGCAGTTGTCCTGCTTCTGCAGAATTTAAGCTCAATCCTATCTCTGGGGGAGCCTTGTTTGTTCTTGCTGAATCAGATGATAGCCAAAGAGGGGGAAAAAAATCTTTTTCTGTCAAAACTCAGTGAAGATTTAAGATGGGCTTAAGTATAGACAAGCCAAAATTTAAGTGAGGTCAACTGTAAGTACTGCTTATTTGTCACTGACTTAATGGGATTTCAGCAGGCAATTTAAGATGTACTTATTTGGAGTCTGTAGGATGTAAATCAGTGGGACCTATATATAACTTATGTATTTTGTGGGGAAGGGTACGCTGCTGAGTGCCTTTGAGCACTCAGTCTATTCCATTTTTCAACTCCCTGAACATGCTGAGTTTTAAATTTAGGCACAGAGAATTTTAAAGCACAATAACTGCAATGCATATCATTCTTTTTTTTAACTCCTTGGGCTGTTACATCAGACAATCTGACGAGGAATAATTATTTCATTGTTTTCGTACCGTAGATTAGTATATACAGCTCATTTAAAAAGCATCCTAAGATCAAGAGTTTTCCGTTAGGCAGTATTTACTCCTAAAAAAAAAAAAAAAAAAAAAACCAGAACAAGGACTTTGCTTCACATTCTTTGATAACTTCAATTTTAAATACACTTTCAATATTGAACAGATTTTGAAGCACGATTTAATGCAAAAAGAGATTCCAAAGGGCTTTATGTAAATGTCATTAGTTTGTAAGGATTATACGTTATTGATTATTAATAAAAAGGAACTATGTCAATTTCTGATGATTTCAGGGAAGAATACAAATATACTTCATCCTGGAGTCTCCAAAACAATAACCAGTGAGGTGTTTATAGTTTTATCTACCACTTTCAAAAATAAACAGAATTAAAATACATTAATTATCCAAATTGTGTGATCTAATGCATCTCCTAAGGGGAATTGCACTTACAGGATTAGATTGTTTGGGGGAGCAAAAAAAAGTGGAAGTCATTTTGGAAAACAGTTAATGCAGGACTCATACTGCTCAGCATTTCTTGCAGACAAAACACTTATTAAACTGCACCATATGTTCTGCAAGAGCATGAGTGCAGGAAAATGTATAATTCTGCAACTGTAGAATAACAGCAACAAGCCATCCACATCATTAACCAAAATAATTTCTTAAGATATTTTTTCACAAAACAAAGACCTGTTGTTTATCATTGTGAAATAAAAGTGCTTTCCTGTAAACATGTAGTATGGAAAAGCATCGAAGGGTAGCAGTAAAGTGACTATGGACTAAAAGCAGTGATAATTTATCACATTAATACCCTTCTGCTTTAAGTTCTCATAGAAAGAAAACTGTTGTACACTACATTTACTTCACCCTAAAATTTTTAAGAAAAAAGAGGAAAAAAAAAATAATCTTCTCAACTGACTAAAACTAATGTTAGTATTGTAAATAATGTTAAACTCAACCCTGGAAAACTCTTAATGTTTATGTCTTTTTTATCTAAAGCCTGAGCTGTGTCTTATTTGATGGGATGTAAGGGAGATGCATACACACCCAGATGTATAGAAGGGGTGGGGCAGAGCGGCTTTGTCTCCTTGTTGACCTAGTGTAGTGTATTTGTTCTCTGAGAGTCATGAAAGTTAAGGTGTCTCCCATTTCTGCTGGTGATGTCCTTCCCTTTATGCTTTTCCTGCCAAGAAGGAAGAAGAAAACAGAAAAAAATTGAACTTGCACAGAATCTGTTAAGCCTACAGTGGCTGTTCATCCATTCCCAGCACCCTAATTATACCTTTCAGATACTGAATTCTTTCTGAAAATTCATTATTATGTAATATTTTTCTTTAAAGAAAAACTTCTTTGTTGCACAAAAGGGCTTTCCTTTTGCTTTAATTTATGATAGGGCAATTAGGCTTCACCAGAAGCTTCTCTAGTAATTACCCAGAGCAAAGAGAAAACCTTAATTAAATTTTAACGATGAGTGCGATTGTGCTGATTAGGATAATAGTGGTCATTATACACTATCATCATAAGACTTCTTGTTTATATTGTATGTTGTTAGCACTATGAAGCTTATCTCAAAGTTTGTATTTATCTTAATTCGGTAATCTCTCCTGTTATTAATTGCAGATTCCATTTACACTCTCTACACCTCATCACTACTACAATATCATTACATGTTACTCAGATAGGTGCGTTCACATGAACAACGTTTCTGTTGTTCAATCTAACCATTCTTCTGGTGTAGATTCTAGGTGCTTGGTGACCAAAATACGTTGGGCTTCAGATCTGAATGAATTAAGTGTCCACAATGTTGACATGGACTTTGGCTAAGAGTTTTGTTTTGCTTTGTTTTATGATAGGTTGGAAGGCAGACTCAGGGACTGTGAGAATGGAGAGCTTGGGCCCACTGTAGGAGAGGATCTGGTTCGAGACAATCTTAAGAACCTGAACATGCACAAGTCCATGGGACCTGAATGAAATCCATCCGTGGGTCCTGAAGGAGCTGGCAAATGAAGCTGCTAAGCCACTGGCCATCATATTTGAAAAATCATGGCAGTCAGGTGAAGTTCCCAACGACTGGAAAAAGGGAAATATAACCCCATTTTCAAGAAGAGGAAAATGGATGACCCAGGGAATTACAGACCAGTCAGTCTCACCTCTGTGCCTGGCAAAATCTTGAAGCAGGTTCTCCTGGAAGGAATGCTAAGGCACATAAAAAACAACAAAGTGCTTGGTGACAGCCACCATGGCTTCACTAAGGGGAAATCCTGCCTGTGACCAATTTGGTGGCCATCTATAATGGGGCTACAGAACTGATGCACAGGCGTAGAGCAGTCGATGTCATCTGCCTGGACTTGTGCAAAGCATTTGACACTGTCCTGTATGATATCCCTATCTCTAAATTGGAGAGACATCAATTTGATAGATGGACCACTCAGTGGATAAAGAACTGGACGAATGGTCACATGCAGAGTTGTAGTCAGTGGTTCAATGTCTAGGTGGAGACCAGTAATGAGTGGTGTCCCTCAGGGATTGGTGTTGGGACCGGTCTTGTTCAACATCTTTGTTGGTAACATAGACAGTGGGATTGAGTGCGCCCTCAGCAAGTTTGCCAATGACAGCAAGCTGTGTGTTTCGGTTGATACGCTGGAGGGAAGTAATGCCATCCAGAGGGACCTTGACACGCTTGTGAGGTGGGCTGATGCCAGCCTCATGAAGTTTAACCATGCCAAGTGCAAGGTCCTACACCTGGATTGGAGCAATCCCAGGCATAGCTACAGGTTGGGCAGAGGAGAGATTCAAAGCAGCCTTGTGGAGAAGGACTTGGGGGTGCTGGTTGATGAGAAAATGAACATGAGCCGGCAGTGTGCGCTCGCAGCCCAGAAAGCCAACCGTATCCTGGGCTGCATCAAAAGGAGCATGACCAGCAGGTCGAAGGAGGTGATCCTGCCCCTCTACTCTGCTCTTGTGAGATCTCACCTGAAGTATTGTGTGCAGTTCTGGTGTCCTCAACATAAAAAGAACCTGGAGCTGTTGGAACAAGTCCAGAGGAGGGACACAAGGATGATCAGGGGACTGGAGCACCTCCTGTATGAAAACAGGCTGAGAAAGTTGGGGCTGTTCAGCCTGGAGAGGAGAAGGTTGCATGGAGACCTCAGCAGCCTTCCAGTATCTGAAGGGGACCTATAAGGATGTTGTGGAGGGACTCTTCATTAGCGACTGTAGTGATAGGACAAGGGGTGACGGGTTAAAACTTACACAGGGGAAGTTTAGATTGGCTATAAGGAGGAAGTTCTTTACTGTAAGGGTGGTGAGGCACTGGAATGGGTTGCCCAAAGAAGCTTTGAATGTTCCATTCCTGGCGGTGTTCGAGGCCAGGTTGGATAGAGCCTTGGGTGACATGGTTTAATGTGAGGTGTCCAGGGGTGTTGGATGATCTAAAGGTCCTTTCGAACCCTAACTATTCTATGACTTTATGATTCTAAGGTGGGTGGCAGGACTTGTATTGATCTTATTTTCTGTGGGCATCATTGTAATACCTTTGAGGATAGCAGAAATAATTGGAGAATAGGGCCCTATATTGAAACACATTTAGATACTTTAGGACATGGCTCAGTCCCCAGAATCATAGAATCATAGAATCATAGAATCATAGAATAGTTAGGTTTGGAAAGGACATTAAGATCATCTTGTTCCAACCCCCCTGCCATGGGCAGGGACATCTCACACTAAACAATGTCATCCATAGTTGTAGTGCAACAGCGCATATGGTGAGTTATTATTCTCAGACATCTGAGCCATACGCGTTATCTGTGAGGTGGGTGAGTTGAGAGATGCTGAAAGTCCCGATGCAGTCAAAAGGGAAAATTAAACATGAGTCTGTTTGCAAAGGTCTGTATTCTGACCTGTGCATTTTATCTTTTCATGCACTTCATATGTCCAGAGACAGACTTTCTGGAAGAGCAACAAAAGCCTCATAAATGAGAAATGTGATGAGACATACTAAGTGAGAGCCCAGGATAACTTCCTCTTATAAAGTAGGGTACCTATGTAAAAACAAGATCAGAAGTAGAAGGTCAAGAGGAGAAAAAGCAAAGCAGAGTCTCATTCAAAAACTGCCCGTGACAGGGCACAGTCGGGAGAAAACAACTCTGTAGCTGGGTGGTAACATCTCTGTGGCAACATAACCTCTGGGAAAAACAAGCAAATTAAATCCACAGCTTCAACCTCTTGTATCAGGGTGTAAACCTCTGACATTAAAACTCTGACATCTGCAAACATTTGCCTATGGACTAAAAAAGCATGGAAAGTGAATATAGCATACCCCTTTGTTGCAGGGCTTTGTCCCCTGCCTTGAGGTTCTGGGAGACCCAGAAATTTAGATCGTGCTCAGGTTTCCACACTGGCTACTTGACCACCAAAAATACATGGAGATAGAATTTAAGCATTTAGATATTAAAGAGCAATGACCACTGCTTATTTACACATCTCAAAGAAAAAAATAAAAAAGGAGTCCAGGAAGACACCATAATATTACAGGTAGCTGTGGGTAAATAAGTATTGAGGCATCAGCGCAGTATCAAGGTGTTCTGCAGGATATCGGGGGTCATTGAGTCTTAATTTACTATCCCCACTGATCTCTTTTGCATTAATGTCAAGCTACGACACTATGTCTTCCACCTTCTCTTTCCCTTGTGTCCCCATCTGAAATGGCAGACAGCCTGTGCGACACTTGCTGCATGCTTTAATGCAAAGGATAACTGGCAACCCTACTGATGTTTTGCCTTAATTCACAAAGTGGGCAATGCCTCAAGTTATGGCATCACAGCATCCACTCAGAAGTAATGTTTAGTTCCTATTTCTGCCATGTCATTGGTCAGTCTCATTTGCCTTATCTTCACTGCAATTACCTCTGTGATGTCCAGCCTGCAGACTCCTGCTTGCTGTCTTGCACACAAGTTGTGTCCCACTTGGGAATAAAGACATATAATTTTATACCAATGTGGGTGTACATTACAAAATCAGTCTGAGATTTAACTGACTGATGGATATGTTCATAGAACCATAGAATCATACAATCAATCATAGAATGATAGAATAGCTTGGGTTGGAACGGATGACCTTCAAAGGTCATCTAGTCCAACCTTGCTACAATGAGCAGGAACATCTTCAACTAGATTAGGTTGCCCAGAACCATATCCAGTCTGGGCTTGAATACCTCCAAGAATGGCACATCCACCACCCCTCCACCACTCTGCTGGACAACCTGTGCCAGTATTTTACCACCCTCTTTGTAAAAAATTTCTTCCCCACATCCACCCTGAATCTCCCTTGCTCTAGTTAAAAAAAAAGGAGAGAAAAAAAAAAAAAAAAAAAAAGAAGAGTTTCATGCACTGACACGGCCAAAAGGAAACATCTTTAAAGTGTCAATGACTAGCTGCAGCCCTCAATCCCATGTGTATGATTCTAACCTCCAAAGGAAAGAAGTGTGAATTAGATGGAACAGAAACAATGGTTTGGGATGAACAAAGGGCTCAGCATTTGTAATCTAGTATTTCAGATTCCAGTGACAAAGTTACAGAGGACCACTTAGGGTCTTTATTAAGGGATGTCTAAAGAAATAATGAACCATGAAGAAGCGACATGATCAGTAGATTACTTCCAGTTTTCATTTGTCTCACCTAATTGCTTGCTTGGGTCTGCCCATGGTCTTAATTGCATACTGGCATGTCACCTTTGAACTTTGCTCTGTTAATTTTAATTATAAACAATGGATTGTCTTTGAAATATTTCCTTCAGTTTTCCTTCTTTTATGTCATTACTGAACCTATGCCTCCTTAAAGTATTATAAAAAGGAAATATTTTCCCCCTATTGTTCTTGAAGACAGACGCTAAGTCAAAATTCAGAAGTTTCTAATATCCTAGACCTAACACTGGCCAAAGAAGCACCACCACTGTGTACAGCAGGAAAGGTGGCTCACCGAGTATGGAACCTGTTTAATATGTCCATATACTTGTAAGCACACATATACCCTCCATGTCCAAAATAATTCTAAATGCCATGAAAGATAGGAATCTTCTCAATTGCACAGCAATTTTGGCAGATTTTGTGGTTTAGTTTCTTTTTTAACATTGCTTGCAGACCGTAAAGGATATTATTGCACAGGAAGGTCCTTCAACTAGTTCTAATATGAGTCAGGAGCAGATTTTTCTATCCACTGGGTAACATTTACATTTATTCCTTCATATGTCATACAGAACTATTAATCATTCCAGCAGCCTCTCTACCTCACAGGAGATGTAGGATAATGACAATGTTTTATGTGTGCAATTAATCCTGTGGCAGATGTGTAGTCTCCAAGACTACTGACATTAGAGTATTGACAGGATTCAGAACAAATATTCAGGCACTGGGTTAGTAATGCTTTTAATGTGATGATATCCAGTTACTCATAAACACAGAATACTCAGACCTTAAGTTTTACATAAGTGTTATTATTTTAAAGGCTTTTTATAGAACTAGTGAGGAGGGGTTTATATTCCTAACGCTGCCGTTGAATAAAAAGCACACAATTAACATAGCAGTTGGGTGTGCATAATTCCTCAATTCCCCTCCACTCTGTGATAGTTGCCATTTGTGAAGTCATAGGGGTAATTTACAGTGAAAATAAAGTTTATCCAGGGGAAAAAAATCATGCTAAGCAAGCTGCATATATCTTTTAAAGTTTGCTTTTAAAGTTATGCTCCCTTTCATTTCTGCTAAAAAGACCTCCTTAGCTGGATTCTTGGCAAAGGGACAAATTCAATTACATATAAAAAAACTGAGGGAAGTACAAACCCCTTTTCACAAAGGAAGCCCTTTGCAATGCATATGGAACTTCAGCTGAGGATGGTCAGGACCACTACATTTCCATGTTTTGATGCTTTTTCCTCTATTGACTTTTCATTATTTATTACGGTATTATTTCTTATTCTGCCATGAGGCAGGTGTGCTGGTGATCCCCATGAATTTGAAGGCTACACTTTATACAGGTGTGATTGTTCACACTATTTGAAAATAGTATATGTTTTGTAAACTGCATGGAAGTGTGGACTTGTGGCAGCGCCTCATAGTTTCAAATCATATAGCATATATGTAGCTGATATGTTTCCTTATGGTGTGGAGGAATCATAGAATAGTTAGGGTTGGAAAGAACCTTAAGATCATCTAGTTCCAACAGCTCTGCCATGAGCAAGGATGCCTCACAGTAGACCATGTAGCCCAAGACTCTGTCTAACCTGGTCTCGAATGCTGCCAGGAATGGAGCATTGTATAGTCATATTTAGCTTGGACCATCAATTCTCCAATTTCATGGGAACAATGAGTGTATTAAGCCAATAGCCCTCAGTTTGGTGGCTCTCTGTCAGACTTGATCCCCAGAAAATAATGTGGACCAATATAAGACAGAATTTACCTCCATGGTTTCACAGTATGGCTATTAAACTGCTAAGCAGCTATAAATCCTGTACTCTTAACTTCAGATGGAGGTTTTGTGGAAACTTTCCAAAATGTGGAAGAAATAGGTCTGCATTGTTTGCTTTTCAATTCTCTTAAGCTATACGAACAAACCAAGAGATGTAGTCATCTACAGCTTCTCATATTCAGAAGAGGACTTGGGGAAGGGGACTTTTTACTGGAGAAAGCTTGAAGAAGATCTTGTGAACACTGTATACCCTCAACTTTACACGACGCACATGATTGCACAACTTTTCCAAACTTGAAGCTGAAAACACCCAGGTATGTACGGGACTTGGTAGACTAGCTGTCCTATGCTTGGTGTGGCTAAGATGGGTGGAAAGGAATTAGAGCCCTGCTGTGAGCTACCTCTACACCTGTTTTCTGCAGTATAGCCATGATTCACTTAAAATGTCCTGCTCCTCAGCTACTTCATTGCCCTGAAAATCACCGTCCATAGTACTCTGTTGCCTTTGGGACATTTTAATCTCCTGCTTTGCCTCTTCATCATTAACTCACATGAGGAGACAAGGAAAGAGTGTATTAGCTTCAACTGCATGCAAATTGATACCCTCTCCCCCCCCCTTCCCCCCCCCCAAAAAAAAAAAAAAAACTATGTGACTTTGGTGACTGAATGTTTTAGGTCTGCTTAGGAAATGTAAATTAGGTAAGGTTTCTATTCATTTTAATTGCTCTCTGTCACTGTGCTGTGTGAGGACATTTTGACCTGTTTCTTTGTAATAGTCTCTAAGCTATTTTGCAAAGAAAGGAACTGAATTGTCACTGTTATTCACAGACTTATATCAAGATGAAGGTGGTCTCAGCAGTTCCCCCAAAAGCAGATGTTAATCTTTGAGAAACTGGGAATATGAAGCCATTTTCATCCCCTGTGTTAGACATTCTTATCTGCTTTCTGATATCCTCCTCACTTGATCTACTTTATTATTGTTTGATTAACTTTCATCTATATAAAATACATTTGACTTTATATTTCCATTTTTTTTTTTTTATCCAGTCCACAGCAATATGAGTTCTGCATGTAATACTGAATTGCTGTTAACAGTATAATTAACTGTAGGGATTTTTTTTTTTTTTAATATTAAAATGGTGAAAGATAATAAACATGCTGTCAGAAATGTTTGGAATGCCTGAATTCTGTGATTATTATCTGTGAATCTGTGAGTAGCTGCTTGCCAATTTGTTCCAATTGAAATGCGGAAAAAAAGGTTATTCACTATAAATAGCACAGTTATTATGTACACTGATCCTCTGGTTTTTTTGGGTTAGAATCAAGCTAGTTTCTTCCTTTCAGAAACCGTATGTAGCAAGGTTGAAGTTGTGGAAACTCTTTATCCTGTGCAAGTCACTGTGTTCCAAAAAACCCATCAGATTAGCCCCATGTTCTCCCTTTAGTCATGTAATGAAATAAGGACTGTAACAGGTCAAATCAAGCATCTGTCCAGAGCAGGAACAAGCAGCAGTTAGTGCGAGGTGCTTTGGAATACAGCATACTGTAGCACTATGGACCTACACTATTTTTGGGAATTCATGGCCAGATTATCTGAGTTGGAAGATGCTTCAAGGGCTTCATTGTTAATAGCCACTGAGCAGCCTAAATCTGCATTTGTCAATAGTCTTGAACCTACTTACACTGCACAGTATTCTGCAGCAATTAACAGTATAATGCTAATTATATGTGCTATGGAGAAAGAAAGGTATTTTTGTTTCTTTAAGCTATTGCCTGGGATTTCCATTAAATGCTCCCTGTTCCTGGTATTCCAAGAAGGAGTGGAAAAATATTTCCTTTTCACCTTTCTGGTAGTGCTTATTATCTTAAATATGTCTGCCCATCAAATTTCTCCAGAACTGTCACTTATCCTACAGAACCTTCCAAACCAATTTAGTTTCTTTGTCTGAAAATCATCCCATATGTCTGAGCATTTCTCGTGTCCCTTCATATATTTTCCTGCAAAACCTCCTCAGATAAGATGACTAGTTCTATATTAGGAATCAAGATTAGTGTTTTTAGGTGTAGTTAATGATTCATGCAGTAGCATAATATACCATAGTCTTTATTTTGCTCTTGGTTCTTCATATGATAATTATCTCTTTTGCCCAATTGGTGGTTCATCATATTCATCATATCTGATTTCTTCAGGAAGTCTTGAGTTAATGCTAGAAGAAGGCTACAGCAAAGGGAGATGATTGCATGAAAGAAGTGTTCAACTTCCTGACACTTCAGAGATGTCTAATGGAGCATCTGAGCACCTGAGATCAATCAACTGCTGGGAGCACTCCCCAAATCACAGTGTCAATAAAGACTTCTGTAGAACAAATCCACAATGGGGCTGCAAGTCTGTAATCGCAGGATAAATGGAAACAGGTAGAAGGAGCCAGAAGCAGAGTGAAAATCAGGTGCAGAAACCAAGAAACATCCTGGATCTAGGCTATTTCAAGGCAGTTCAGCTTAGTAATTTTCTCATTTCCCCTCTTGATTTGCTAAAAGTGATTTTATTGATGATTCGACCTAAGCGGTTTTGTAGGTTGATGTCATGCTGAATGGCCCTGACGAGAGAACATTTAGAATTTCCTCCTGAGTGAAAGATTGAAAATAATCTGTTTTGCTTTTCTGTATGGTTTTTATCTTTCTTTTACTTCTCAATCATGTGCTAGTTTCATTAGCTCTCCAGCCAGGTTTCTGGGTCTGAGGCACTTAAATATAATTTATTACAAGCCTTTTGACTTTTAATAACTTGTTCTTCAGAATATTTTGTAGCTGCTTTATTTCCATTTCCATATTGACTTGTCAGAGCTGATAGTATTTATATTTTATATATATATAGTTTATATTAATTTTTTTAATTATATATTTTTAACAGCCTGCTTTGCAACTTTTTAATTGTGAAAAAATATTTTTAAAATACAATTTTTTAATGGGAAGACGAGGGTGGGTTTTGGTATTTTTGGTATTAGTGCCACTACAAGCTTGGAAATAGGGATTCTGTAACCTCTTCTCGCTAGCCCAAACCTCTATTAATTATGTTAGTTTACTTAGTTTTAGGCCTCTTTCACTCTCTTGTGGTGCTTGACCTGAAAGCATACAGTTAAGTAATCACCAGATGGAGTCCACAAGGGGGAAAAAGAAACCTAAAGAGTCAAGTAAAAATAAAGTTGCACTAAATTAGGTCTCTCTAACAGGTAGCCTGGATAAGAAAGGAAATAAATGTAACAGCTGATGTGCAGACTATTAATAATTTTGTGATTAATTTTGGAACAGGATAAATTTTTAAGGTACTACTTCTTTCAAAAGCAGAGCAAGAAAACAAAATTCAAATAATAATGCAAAGATGTAATTGGATATTCATTAGTCAGTTCAGGATAAAAAATGCTTGATATATTTCCTGGTTTTCTCCAATAAAGCTGAGTATATCTTTCTTTTGCATAGTTTACTAGCATACACTGACAACTAGTTTATAATTAATTGCAGGGCATGGTTTATCTGGAATCTCAGATTTTTGCCATACACATTTGCCAGTCCTATCAATCATTTCCAACATGAAAGATGCATTGTTTAACTCCTGTCCCGCTGCATAGTTTTTCATGTTACTAATTTGAATTGTTTACAGTGTATGAGTTTACCCTAACAACTGTGCAGTGCAGTATATTGCTTCCTCTTGGCAGTGTTTATAGCTATAAGAGAGAAACCAATGTAATTTCTGCAAATTGACATAATATCTGTTCATGATCGCTTATTAGCACATGTTGAACCCATTTGTACTGTCACATGCTTTTAAACTAGATACCATGAGCTGTGGAGAAATGTTGGCTAATATAACATGTGAGAGTATAATATGCCTTCATGCAGCATCTTTCCCAGAAGTACTGGGCTAGAGAGAAATGCCTAAGAAATTCCAGGCTGTTAAGCAGATTTCAGATTTATTCTGTGAAAATCCCTGTCATGAATAAACTGTGCACTGAATAAACTGCAAGTAAAACTAACTTTGTTATGCTTTCAAGCTTCTGGCATGTCTCATTAAAATATGTGAAGCTAAGGCAAAATGATTGTCCAGTTTTAGGTAGATGTCCCACTGCTGACCAAGTAGCCATGGCAGAAGTAGTGTTGCCTCACAGTCTGCTTTTTTTTCCACTGTATTATCCACCATTACTGAGAGCAGATGCTCTTTGATTTATGCCAAAATGCACTAAACTCAAGCCAGTGACATCCATGTGAAACGGTTTAACCCACAGTTAATCTAGCATAATATGTGGTCCTGGTTCTCTTGTGCTTTCAAGATTGTCATTGCATACAAGAGTAAAATTTTAGGTAATGCTGCTTCAACAACAATTGTAATTAAATTCCTATCATAATGATAATCCACAAAAAACAAATTATTGAGGGGATGAAGGGGAAATACAGCGGGGTTTTTTCACAGCAAAAACTGCTGTGGCATTAATACCTGCGATACTCACAGTGTTAATACATAGAGTAGCCTTTGCACGGTTAGCATGTACTAATTGATATTAATGTAAATTAATTGACAGGAGTTTACTGCTTCTGATTATACGAGAGAATCTGATTTCTTTTTGTTGAGGAAATAATTTTGCCAAAAACTAAAAAGCAATATGCAACACGAATGCTTAAATTAAGTGATTTGGGGGTTGATCCAAAGCCCTTTGAAGTCAGTAAGAGTTTGCTATTGACATCAGTAGCTTCTGAATCGTATCCTCTAAGGGATAGATATAATAAAAGCTGATGACAGAGAAGAAGGTTAAAACTAAAAGGTAGATAAAAGATGAAAGAAGGAAAAATTGCCACACTCATCTAGCTTCATACCACTTGCAGTGAATCCATCAGGATATTTATTCATTTAAACTACATAAGAGGTTCTCTTTTTCATGATCTATTAAATGATACGGAGAATACACAGTGTCCCAGATTTTCAGTGAAGGTAGGCTCGCAGATCAGGCTGTGTGATGTTCAAAAGTGTGATTACAGACACTGCCATTGATTTCAGAGACAGTTAAGGCTTCACTGAAACACATATGAGATATTTAGTGTCTTTCATGGATTGGTCTTTTCTTGATAATCTCAGTTTAGGCAACAAATGCAATGCCAGCGATCAATAACATATCACAACCAAAAAGACAATTCAAATGCCATTTCAAATACTATTTTTCTTTTTGGCTAGATTGTTTCTTCTTGGAAGATCCTCCTTTTAAATACTATCCTCTAAACACATTTTGGTTGGGTTTTTTTAGTAGAAAAATTTTCTAATCCTTTTCCACCTCTCTGTAGCAGCCATTCTTCAGCCCTGCATTTTAAGTATGCACTTTGGAACAATCTGAAGTTTAAACAAACAGAAAATATTTTTTTTTCAGTCATAGCTGGCATTTAAAAATATTAATATGCATTTATGGAAATACATACTGGTGGAAGGAATCTCATTACTATCAGGACAATCTTTGTCAGGGTAATTTTGATGTATTATTTTCTGAGCTACATGATTATAACAGTATGCACACTCCCTGTGACTCTTGCTTGTATTTTCCTGAAATACATACATAGGGAAGTTATATGACCCCCTCCAGCTTCAGGTGAGGTCAAGCATCATCTCTGCATGCACCTTTGAATTTATACTACGAATCCCACATGGCTGGTGTTCATATGGTTAAACACGTGGCTAATTTTGAATATCTGATTAATTTAAACATTCTTAATTTTTATATTTGTATCAACTTACATTCAGTTCCTAAAGAATGCTCCTCTTTTTCTTTTTTTAAGCAATATGCCTTAAAGTCTTTTCTACTGAACCCACATATGTTTAACAGTTATGTCTTTTGCCAGATTTTCTACTAGTTCTTTCACAATTTAATTTTTAGTATAAATAACACAATACACCCTGATGTGTATAGTATGCTATAATCTGAATAATCTGAGGTCAGGTTTATTTTAAAATATTACAATATAAATTTATTCATTATTTTTTACTTCAAAGCTGCAAAAAATCTGCATTAAGTAAATCTAGGATTACAACTGCTTTATACAGTCTGCTGTGAACACATGTACCTGAAATAAAGTAAGTAACAAAATTTTTCACCAAAGCAGTGCTAAGTACTTGTGAATATTTAGACAGCAGAAGCATTGACTTATTTAGGACTGTATGCTGGGAATCTGGGCAGGTTTGTCATCCCTACAGACTTAGATGCAAAGAAAGCATATGACAGCATAATATTGAAGTATTTAATATTTTGAAAAATATATTTTTATCTAGCCTATACTAACAGTAAAGGCACCCTAAGCCAAAAGTAAGAGGTATAGTTCAATCAAGCCTTCATTTTCATGGATCCAGTTCCAGATGAATTAGCCTATGTTCACTAAAATTATCGGTATGGGTCAAGTGTGATAAATTTGCACAAGTGTGGCACCATCACTGGTGTTTGTACAATAAACACAGAGACTCCATGCCTACATGTTTTGTAGTTAGACTTAATTGACTTAAAAAAGGAACTCTCACAGGTAGAGAGGAACATATATTAATGAGATAAAATATTCTACTAATGAGGAATCCTGGGTAGTTTTCCGAGGATGCAATGAACGTTCTGGAAGTTTTTGCTCCTCTCTAAAGGTACAAAAGCAAGTAGGTCAGTCCTTCTTCTTTTCACTCTGGGTTTTGCTTTATTTCAAAGGACTTTCAACTTGAATGATGAAAGTGGTTAAGTAAGTAAGGTTTTTTAAAATGTCTTGCAATTTTTTCCTGGATTCAGTTACCAAAGCTATAAGTCACAATGTATAGTTTCTGAATGCTAAACATTCTAACAGAAATTAATGCTGATAAATAAAAAAAATTATATTGATTCATTACAAATTAATAAACAAGGTTTGTTATTGTCTTTCTAAAACAAATAAGAATGTGCTTACACATATCTATTCTCTGAAAATGTACATTCTCATCTGCATATACAGATTATCAAGGATATAGTGGAATAAGAAGAAATCAAATCATATTTGGTCTTTTTTTCTCTCTGTCATTATCTGCAAGGGCTTCAACAGATTAAAACTTGTTATTGTGTTAAAAGACCATTTGGATCAACATCATGAACTGAGCAGTGTGCATCTCAATAAAAGGGATCTTTAGAAACGCATGTTTAGAGATTTTTGTAGCCTTTAAAATTTTGTCATTATACACTAATGGCTTCTTTTGGTTGATATATTTTTTTCACATATATGTCTGGTTTTCTGGGATCAGTCAAGTACATCACATAAACTTAACATGTGGACTCGTACACTCTCCTATTTGCTGCAATTCTTATGCTATGTGCAGCTGTCTTTATGGAAAAGACATAATTGTACAGTTGTCATTGTATCCTAGTGCCTTTCAGAAATCCTTAAGAAGTAGAGAGAGTTAACCTGGATTTGTTAAAACAGCAATAGCATCTGAATTAAAAATTATTAGAAGATATTTTAATAATTTACATGACAGCTGTTAAATACGAAATGTTCAAAGTGCGAGGAGCCCCAGCCCCAAATGTTTTGCAACATAACTGCTAAGGAATTAGAGATGCTTCTTACAAACTTTTCTTTGTTATCATGCTCAAATCCAAGATCTTACAATGAAAAAGTGTAAGGAAAATACTGCTCTTCAGATGCCCTTCAAACTCTGTGTGCCAAGTCACATCAGATTTGTAGCGTCAGGATAGCCAAATATTTTCCATGCCAAAGGTTCAAGAGCATGTTCCGGGAGCCCAGAGACTGCATGACTGCAATAAGAAGCGCTCAGTAGCCCATACATGTGTCTCTGAGTCTGCTCATGGTGCAAAACCTTCTGATTGTTCTTCTTCTAGCCCACACGAAGGGGAGTAGACCCAGCCTGGAGGTGCAATAGTTCTGAATCAGGAACTTGCATAGTGAGGAAGAGATCCGGGCCTAGCTGCTTCTCAGACATGTTCCTGTTAGATCAGGTTGCTTAGGGCTATGACCATTTAAGTTTTGACTCAGTTCCCTCAGCCTCTCCTGTCACGCCAAGTGTTCCACCTTGGCAGCCCTCTTTTGAATTTGCCCCACTGCGCCCGCATCTGTTCTTCACTGGGGCACCAAAATGGGACTCCACTCTCACAAGTGAAGCCCCACAGCTGAACCAGTTACCCAGCATCTCAAAACCCACGTCTTTCTCCTCCCACCCAGATGCAACAGCTCACAAATCTGAGGACTCAACTCTGTTATCTACATATAGGAGCGTTGCACTGTTAAAAGATGGCCATTCCTAGACTTTCATGTGTCTGAGATACCTGCCAGCATTGTGCATAGGTGATACCCAGGAAGGTGATGCTCGGGAAGCCTCTGGTTTTCTGGAGTGGCAGCTGATAATTGGCTCAAAGGTGTTTCGTATGACACTAGCATCAGTGCATGATTGTAGAGAACCTCTGTAGGAGATGCTTAGCTGCTGGATGTCAGGAACTGCCCTAACAGTTTTACCTGTCTCTTTCAAGGCAAAGATGATGTTCTCAAAAAAGTCATGCTGTGGCACACATCTGGCCACCCACTCTGTTTACAAAGTGCTTTTTACCATGCCATCTTTCTGAAACAGTCCATTCTTTATTTATCTGATAGCTACCCGCTTCCTCCCTGTCATCAACACCAAAATGTCATGACTTGTAGTCCTGGGTTGCAGCTATGCGAAACAGCTTTAGGTAGCACAGGGTATGGGGGGAGTGTGTTGAGTTTTTCTTCTTATATTTTTGAGACATAAAACTGCCAGGTGGCAACTAAGAAAGGGAATTTGCAGTTAGAGTAATAAGGAGGAAAGGACATTTAATGCAATGCTGTAATTCTGCCAATTCGATTGAATTTAAAAGCAGACTAGGAATGTAGGATAATAAACTTCCTAGAACTTGTGTGAGCATTGGCAGCTAGGTAGAGGACAGAAATATTCTCAGTGCCCCAGCAAAGGGGGAGAGTGGCCATACTCAGCCATAACAAGTGCTGGCTGACAGCAGCTGGTTGGCCAGTGACTGCAGAGCCAGGGCTCCAGAACTGCCTGTCCCTGCCTGCAGTGGGCTTGAGACAACTACAGCAGTGCAACGCTGATGAGGTGGATGGTGCTGTGCAGGATGAAGCATGCTGCTCAGCAGAAAACCTCATTTCATTACTTCTGGTCAGCTAAGATAATTTTTTTAAAACAGCAGTAGCAACCTACCTGCAGGCTTATGGTACTAACAATAATATGTGACTTAATTACTCAATTTGTCTAAATGTCTTCACCTCTAGTCCTACTTCTTCCTGCCAGTTTAAATTGATGTTTTTGGGGTCAGAGCTTGCCATGCAGCAGGACCTTCACAATTATTAAGAACATTTGCTAAAGCAAAATTTATGTCTACTGTTCAGTACACTGTGACTAATTTGGAGCCCAAAATAACCCAGACGAGTTGGTGATCTGGATTTGATAGCTGATTTGGAGCTATCAAAACTGGTTCTGCACCTCAGATATGCAGAACATCAAACTGAATAATCAGTGACAAGAGAAACCAATACAGTATCAACATAGGGGCTGACAGCAGGAGTTAGACCCCACAATTAGCTGCCTGCAATTAAAATGCAAGTGATTCTTGGTTCTACCACAAGCTAAGACCATTTAGAGATCAGCCAACTAGGGCTGGTTGCTACAGGTGTGTAAAAAACTGGAGACAGTGCTTTTGCGTTTGCTGGCAGGGTCCACCTGTGCAGGACTAGCTCCTCAGTCCAGGGTCACCTTGCACCCCTGTAGTCTCCTGTGAGGACACTGAAATGAGTAAAAGGGGAATAAAAATCAGCTTCCAATTACTTCATTGCTACTGAAGATGTTGTTGTGAGGTCATAACTTTAGTTTCTGCTCTTTGACCATTTGGGTTACCAAAATCCATTGGGATTGTCATCACCTTTTATGGAAGGTTTTTTAATTAGCAGGAATGGTTTCCAACAGCCTAAGAGGTTTATGTAGAATGTGCCAGATGCCAAAGATAATTTTTAAATAACCTCAAAATTGTTTGCACCCAGTCCATCCAAATTTCAAGCACAATCTCTTAAATCCATTGTAGCTGAGGGTTAAGGACTTCTCTCTTCCCATTTCTCTGTTCCTTGACTTGGCTTTAGAAAAATCATCCCGTGGGACACACAATGGATATATCACAGCATGCTTGTTTGGCTTTCTGACACCAAAACGGTCCAACACACTTTGTTTGCCTGATCAATGGTACTGTACCTCCAGAAAAGCTGTACTGCACTATGAGCTGGTCTCTGCCATAAAAATGTACACATGATGTATATATTTTCATATGCATGCATTCATTTATATTCTCAGCACAGAGGATGAAATAATTCTGTACCATGTACATTTTTATTCTGTTAAGGTGCACTGCTGCTCTGAAAGCAAAACAGTAGATCTTTCATTTGCCTGTGACATTGCACAAAGTGCTTATAATTCAGCGTTAGTTTATCAGCCATCCAATCACCCACTCCAGGGAATGTGTCAACCATCAAAAGGAGTGGAGGAGGTGTGCTGAAGCTTAATGGCTTCTATTCCATCAGACTCACTTTTTTAAGGGCATTTAATCAATGAGGACAAGTAGTAGGTAGATTTTTAAATAAATGTGTCACTTTAGGTTAATCTGCAGTACAATTGTATGCATTTGTTTATGCAATTCCCTGAATATGTTCCTCTGCTGCTCAGCTGGTTTGATAATCTGTAAATCAAAACAGGTTACAAGTAGTTTTAAACTAGCTCTTGAGCAATAACTTCATTTGACCTACTGGTATCTAAACCATTCAGAAGTTTCAGATCCAAGGGTGTCTGATGTCAGTGTTTCATATTCAGCAGAGTTTCAACTAAGCCTTTGGTTCATGGTTCTTGGTCATTGCAGTTTTATAGGAACATTTTTGTGGATTGGGCTTTTTTCTTTCACTTTTCCTTTTCCTTTTGCTTTTCCTTTTCCTTCTGGTTTCCTTTCCTTCTCTTTTTTCTTTTTACTTTTTGCTTTTTCATTTTTCTTTTCCTTTCTTTTCCTTTCTTCTTCTTTTTTTTTTTTTCCCCTTTATTCTTTTCCTTTTCCTTCTCCTTTTTCTTTTTCTTTCTTTTTTTCTTTTTCTTTCCTTTTATTCCTTTTCCTTTTGTTTTTCTTTCCTTTTCATTTTCATTTTTCTTTTCCTTTCCTTTTCCTTTTCCTTTCCCTTTCCTTTTCCTTTTTCTTTTAATTTCATTTTCCTTTTCATTTCCTTCATTTTTCTTTCTCTGTGGGTCTTTTTCTCCCATTCTTTTACTTTTTGAAGCAGTGTTTTGGAAAAAAAAAAAAAAAAGTAAGTTGAAAAAATCTCAGAAGCATCTGAAATACTTAATCATTGCCTTTTAATATTGTTTATTACTAAATATCTAACAATTATTGCAACCATGTCATAGGATAACATATATAACTTAAGAAATCCTGTTTACTTTTAAAACAGTAAAAGTATACAAACAGATAAAATAGGTAATATGGATATGTGGGTACATTTGTTTGTGCTTGTGCTGGTGATAAGCAGTTACCCGAGTTCTGATTTACTACATTAACTCCATGCTAATTAAAACATTGAAACTGTTTATCCTTCCTCCTCTGATATGAAACAAAGATTATTAGAAAATCCATGGGGGAAAAAGGGTCACTCATTAGTGTAAATTAATCATGTTTAAACCATTATAAAATGGATCTAAATTAGCCACTGTTACAATGATACCAATATATATTGGTGTTCAGAGACAGAAAAACTGACAAACTAGTGGAGAAATTGGCTATCCCATCTGTACTTGAGACTCGCACTGATTCGAAATATTGGCAAAGCTGCTTTGATTTACAATTATATGAACAAGATTATAATCATGCCTAACAGCTACACTGAATGTTTTTTGTGTTACTCAGTTGTGAGAACATATAAGGCCTGACTGTGCAGTTAAAACCCCCTTGGAGACCAGTGCTAGTTTTATTTGCATAATGACCACAGAGATGTACAGTAATAGTGTAGAATTAATCTGTGCTACAATAGAAAATTTTTACCTGCAGCCATTTATTGAGGTCTTTGGTAGAAACACTCTGCAGATCAAAACATGTGACATTGCAAAGGATATCTGTGATTATGAGAGGCTGCTTGTGTTGTGTAATATACATCATTTGACCATGGGCATTGAACCAGAATATGACTTTCTAGTTCATGTGAGGAGTAATTAGATAGGCGAGAGGGCACCATGTGCAAAGTAGTGAAATAAAATAAAATGCACCAGTGGATCTTGTGTGAAAAAAAAAAAAAAAAACCAAACAAAAAAATAGGACTAAGGACGTGTTACAGGTGCTCTCAGTAATAATCTTACGATTCTCATATGATCTTAGCCTGCCACATCTTTGCACTTTCTAAACTACAGAGCATTAACATTGTAAGTGCTCTTATAAACATACATATAATAGGTACTTTCAAATGTATATTCATGTGCCAATTTGTATCACAATTTCTCTCTTCTCTATTCAAGACAAATAGACAAATTAAACTCATTCTTGTGCATCCTACTGGTAATGTACAATTAGCTTCCTGAGACTGCAATCTATTTTGCTCTCCTACTTTGCAGGAGGCTTTGAAGACACCAGGTAAAATCTCCTCATTGCTATGAGAAGGATCTTTAATATGGATCTGAATGCCACGTAAAACAAACCATTCTGTAAACTGTGCCTCAATCTCTTTAAATATATCTTTATATTGGCTTTAACATCATTATGTCCCATTGTGATGAAAATGGACTTTCTGTATCTTGTGATAATGAAAATAGCCAATTTATGTAGTTTCTGTCTGCAATTATCCGGGCTTTTCTCAGACTCTAGAGAAATCTAAGCTAATTGCTTTGGGACTTTTGCTACATTTCCATAAATTCTTTGTTAATTTTTCATGAGAAACTGTTATTGCAGTTGGCCTTAGAGTTCCCATTGTATTCAATAATGTAAAGAAGTTACTATGAAAACATCACCGATTCACTAGTGCTTCCATTAAAGCTGCACTCTTTTGTCTACATGTATTCTCAGGTGAGAAGGAATGACTTATCCATACCCTTCAGTGGCTCTTTGTTTTTTCCAAATTTTGATACATGTTTTTCTTCATCTGGGCTTACTCAAAGCAAATCTGAAAGTGGTTCTATGTGGTGCGTGACCTTGGCGATATAGGACATGAACCGAGTTTGCATTACCCGAGGACAAGCCCCTCAATGCAAAAATCAACAGATTTGCATTCGTTTTGGTGGCACTGTGCCAATTTAAACCCACTACACCACCAGCCTCGATGAGGTTTATACATAAACAAAAGCAACACTGCAACCCACCAAGATGCTACTTTAAAAGTCCCTGAACCATATGAAACCTGCTTGGCTTCCCCAGACCCCTGAAAAAGACTAATAATAATGAAAACACCTCATTTTCAGAGTTTATTGCATATGACATTTTTTTGCCATTTAGCTCGTTCTGTTAAGATCATAAAATATTGACATCTTTGTAATCAGACATGTGCCACTGCTAGATCTGAAGCAGTTAATGTAATTTTCAGACTTCCACAATAGATCTCCCTTGAATGCTGCAATAGAAGAAAACATATGCTACTGAGAAACAAAAGAAAATTAAAAGGATCAGGGTAAAAAATTCACCCTTGAAAATCAAGATAATCCAGTATTTTTCTAGTTAGAGAATATTGCTTAGCCATATGATTTATAGAAAGCAGAGGTTTTGCTGATATCAATAGAAACCATTATAGATTAGACCTTAATCATTTAATGACCTATCTTTCTCTAAGGTCCTCTAGTGTCTGATTGCTGAAAAAGGCAAGGGATTGTAAGCAAACCTCAGAAATCTCTAAGGTTTGACTCAGAAACATGCTCACAAATCCCATTGCTTATCCTAAGCTTTTCTAAACCTCTTTCGTGCGGTAATGAAGCAGAGGATCATTATGTGATTGGATCTCTTATTCTTGTAGGTAGGTGGTCTAAAATAAAAGAAAACCAAGGCTGCTTGTGATATTTATCTTAAATAAGTAAAATTCAAAAATCTCAAATAAGTAAATCGTTAACCATATTTCTTGCTTTCTCATCAAAAAGATAGATAAAGCTGGCTTCAATCTTGTGCACAGATTCAGCTTTTTCACATTGGTTAGTGATTTCCCTGCACTGGAGACTATCAACTCAAGGCCTATGTCCTCCCCATACTTCACAGGAGCTGTCGTGCTTTATTCTCCAAGGAAGTGACTGACATGAAAAGGATTATTGGCAGCATATGGCACCACTCAGGACACCTGAAGTGAATGGCACATTGTACTGAAGGGAGATTTACTCTGTTTTAGTTCTCATTACGCGTGCTCCCATGCAGCACACATTCACAGCCTCACTGAGATGGCAGTTTTACTACTGCTTTTTGAGGATTTGTTGCCACCTATGGTAATGGTGAGTCAAGCAAAAGAAGCAATATTGTAGCTAGTAGTCTGAGATTTTGTCTAAGGGTCTTAATTATTGGGGTTTTCCTTACTACAATGGTAGAAAAATCAGAGTGGTATTAGGAAGCTAAGCTTTCCATGTATATGACTTGAATATACTATATCTTTACCCAGAGCACTAGACGGTATTTTTTATCCACAGGAGGTTCAGCCATCTACTCAATACTGGATTTCTCCACACAAAATTGGGTTTGCTTTGAAAGAGTGGCATGATTGAGAGGCCTGCACTCATCCCCAATGTGTCAACAGCTGGTCTACCCTTCTTTTCACTGTCTCCTCCAACATCTGCTCCATGCAGAAATCCAGCCCTGTGTTCAGCATGGCCCAGGGAGGAAAAACAGATGCACTGCCAGGAGTGAAGGGGTCTTTGGTTCATAAGAGATGAGAAGGGCAGGAAAATATAGTTATGTTTTGCCCTGTAGTTATTGTCTGGACCTGAGAAGAGAGAACTTGGGATTGGGCTGAACAAGGTATTAACTAAGAGGGGTGGAACAAATATTAGTGGAAGAGACAAGGGACATGAAATGCTGGAACTAAGAGATCCAAACAGGAAAGGAGATGTAAACACCTGTGCTTGCATGAATGTGTGTGCATGTTTGCTCACATAGGTTTGAGGTAGGAGCCAAAGGAAAGAAAGGGAAGAAGAGCAGAAAGATACAAATTGAAGGGAGCACCTCCAAGACTTTTTGCTTAGGAGAACAGCAACAGCCAATGTTTCTTGTACAAACACTGCTGCAGTAACGCAGGGAAACAGATTTTTGAGCTTCTGGGAACTAATTGAATGATTTGGCTGTGCTTCCCTAAGTAAGCCATTCTGCTTTGTTTGTACACCATAATTGCAATAGGCTTTACAGCTAGTAGTCCCTTTAGTGGCAAAGAAAATTTTCCTTGGGTAAATTCAGCCAAGCAGGGCAGGTTTAATGTATCTTGAATATATTCACAAGTTCATACACAGGCTAGGTAATTCCTTCTGTTGTAGCTGGGTCTTAACAGTGTTTTCTTTTACATGTCAGTTACGTTAGAGTTTTTCAGTGTTTTGTTGCTCTGATATTACCTGAACTGTGATAGCAAATAAAGTGATTACATGAGCTAGTGAATGTGGTTTGGTTCTTTTCCATTTCTTTGTTTCAGTATCTGCTAAGCAAGTGAAAGAAAGACAGCTGCCTGAATTATTCAGGAAAAAAACACATAAACAAAAGCAAACACACACAGTAAAGTAGCTTTGGATTCTTCCAGGCCATTAGTGTTTAGTTTCATTCTATCAGATAATAAAGATTATTTAGGGAATATATACACAAGGCATGCATAAAATCTTCTTTGAATTATTAGCTGGCTGTGAGACTGATCACTAAAAGCAAGGCAAAAAAAAAAGCCCTTTCATTCTTACAACAATCATTCTTTTTGTATTAGCCAGGTATATAGAAAAATCTCTCAACATACGTGCATACAGTACTGACTTCCACACAAGTAAGTGCCATCCAGTATTATCACATTCCAGCTAGGTCTGCTATGAAGACAACTGTTCATTGAAAGCTTTTGGAAGGATAAAGTTCACATACATTAAAACAAACAAAAAAAAAAAAAAAGAAAAAAACAAAAACCCAACAAACTAACAACCAAACCAAAACAAAAAATTCTCTGCAAACTTCTGAGTGTTGACGTCCATTATGCGTTATCTCGTTTTTTAGTTCAATGAAGGATCTCATAAAATGAAAAATGAAAACCACATTGGTTTACATGATGCTTCATTTGTGAATTCCCTGTGGCTGGTACATTTATTTTGCAAACTGAAGGAAATGAAGTGTGGGTATCAGCTTGTTCGTCATTGCTCACATTCCTCTTTGTGTTGACGAGAATTTTTCAGTACAAGAATGCAAGAATGGTACTTTACTTAAAGATACTGTTATGATAAGCAGACAGTATTATTATTTAGCAGCTAGGGTAGACTGTGGAAGCAGTCTTGTTGATTTTATTAAGGGGCTGTCAGAATCTATAATTCACACATCATTAACTGCTTCATTAAGACTACAGCAGCTCTGTGAGCCCTAAACTTGTAGTAGTTTCAAGACAAGTAAATGTTCACTGGCTGAGACATGCGGCATCTCCAGTGACTTGTTCACTGGATACTGAAAAGGCAGTACTGTTTTTAGGAAACACTTTTTTCAAACTATAAGCATAAATGCATAAAACATGTTCACTTCGAATTGATTTAAGTTAAAAGCATTACTTTGCAATGAGGTGTGCACTCTCACATCGTCAATCAAAAAAAAAAGGGCAATAACATACCAAAATGTACAGTCATTTAAGTATTTTCATATGGTTTAGGTTTTCTTTACTGGAATATGAAGCAGCCTGTGTGCTAAAACAATGTGAAGCAGAGCTCTAACAGACATGAGCAACATGAACTGTATTTATTTAAGACTTTAGAATTAATGGAGCCTTAATTATATAGAGAATTTTTTTATTTTCCTATAATTTTCCTCTTGTCCTTCTATATTTCCATTATTCTATACACAGGTCATTGTGCTTGCTTTCCCTTCCTCTCTTTCAGTGGACACCTCTTTCCCTCTCTCCCTGATGGTTGTGATAGAGCTACCAACTCAGCTAAACACAGAGCATGGATTTTAAGCTGCACTTTGGAGCCCAATAGATTTGAGCAAAAAGATTTGCACTTCTACAAATTATGCAGACCTGGCTGTGGAAGCCTCTGGGTGGGGTGCATGTGCAGCCCTCATAGCACCAGCCAGCTCTTCCCTTCTCTTTTCCCCAAACTTTTTGCTTTCTATTGCCCCATAGTTGCATGGTTGCTGCCATCTGTGATCTCCCTGGGTTGCAGGAGCAGGGAATGGACACGGTGGCCAGGTGCTGCTGGCTTTGGCTCAACCACCCCTGATATCTTGTTTCCCCAGCAGACCTCTTTGATACCAGAACACTGCTCATGTTCTGCAAGCATTCGGCAGCCAACAGAGAAGGGGACATTAAGCACAGATTTCCAGCCTTCTCCACCTCAGGAGCTGCAAGTACACCATGTTGGACCAGAGCCACCAGCCATCCCTCCTTCCATGCAAGAGGGCTTTGGGCGGTTTGTTCTATGGGCTTCCTGTGAAGATCCTGCTCATCTGTGGCAGAGGGTGCCAGCCTATACCTACAGCTCCTTCACTTGAGCTCCCCAGTCCCTTTGAACATCGCAGTCCCACAGCCATCCCTGGAGCTGCCCTGGATCAGGGACAGTCACCGGGCTGGGGATGAGGACCAGGTGTTTCAGTTGCTTTCTTAGCACCATTGATGCTCCAAGCCTAGGTGTCCTGTTGGGTCTGTAGGAGCATTGACGGTGCCCAGCATCTTATGCTGGGGTTCCCCAGCAACAGCAGCCTGGCACCCCTAAACCAGCACTCAGCCAACCAACAAGTACTCCCTAACAGATTAAAATATACATTCTTTGCAAAATTCAAACAAAAGTTATGCTGATGCCTGGTAAAGAATGGCAGCCTTTTGTGGGACTCAGCCCACCACTAACATTAAGGTTAGGGTTAAGAAGAGACAGCCCAAAACAACAGTTAAGAGGGTAGCTGCCAAAGGAAACCAAAGGCTGCCTAGAAGTCACAGTTTTCACAGGTTTTCATCATGCACTTTTTGCAGGCTGCTAAATAAAATAAAATAAAATTTTAAAAATACAATACAATTAAATACAATACAGTATAACACAATACAATACAATAGATTATATTGTATTTGTTGTTATCAGTCCAGGAACATAATGCAAAGCATAACTGATTGATGTTACCCCAAAAGTCCATTCAAATTTTGGCAACTTAATTCCTTGCAGCTTTATTGACTACAAATAGCATATTTGTTGCCATAAAGTAAATCTCTAGGTAAAGGTACTGTCAGCAAGCATTTTGTACCTTTCTTGGAGCCAGTGCTTGAATTGACATTTTTGTAGCAAAATAAGTAAAATTTTTATTTTCAGGTGCTTTTTTTTCTTCTCTGCATTTACCCAGAGAGACACACAGACAGATTTCTGCTCAGTCACACTAGATTCTTTCAAGGTTAAATCCTGGGTCTCCAGGGGAATGCATTATTCTTTCTGTGAGATGTCAACGTTTCTGAGAAGGTCTAATCAGGAAAAAAAACAGCATAACAGTAACAGCTGTTTTTGCTGGGGGAGAGCGGTTGCATAATGGTCAGCACTTACAACACGGTTACAGTTTATTGGGATGTTTGGGCTGTAAAACCCTGGCTAAGGCTGAGATTATTCTGCCTATGTTTTGGCATACTAATGGTTACTGAGAAATAAAATCAACTATGGTTTTCCAGCCGTTGTCTTTAATGCCATCCAAACATGGATACTATACCACAGAAAAATCTGGCTTTGTAAAAGCGGACTGAATGAGGAGCTCCATGCTTTTTTCCTGTTATTATCAATAGTGAGTATTTGTGCTCTCAAAAGCAGAAGTACTGCTTACATTGGAAGCTGGTGGATTTTGTACAAACCGGAAGGGTAGTGACTGTATAAATAATTAGAGGCCAAGACTTTTCACCATGACCTTGCACTGACTTCAGCTGTGAGGTATGAACTTCCTTGCAAGAGGTAAAACATGAATGTCTTCCTGCCCAGGACAGATGGCCTAAGACATGGTAGTAAATTCAATGCAATGACGAACATTCCCCAGCAATGAAGCCAACTTACAAAGAATAGCGCACATCCTTCCCTTTGAATTATTCTACTGTTCAAAAGAAGGTGGCAAAAGACAAACCTACAATCTGGGTACAATCACACCCCACACCCAGCAGATATAATGAGACAAAACTGGGCTGAGGCAGCCCTGGCATTGTGTCAGTACGGATGGTCAAGCCTAGTACACTGCACTGTTCCCCAGCTTTCCTTAATTTAACAGTATATTTCTATTTTAACAGAAATAACGGGTTGTGTGTGTGTGTTCTGGTGTTCCTCACTCTTTCTGGGGACTAAATCTACCCATTCTGTGTTCATTTTTCTTAGAAAATTTAAAGAAAATTTAAGATGGAAGGAATCCCTAAATGCCACATTTACACGTCTTATAATACCTCCAGGAATGGTGGCCCTACCACTTCCCTGGAAAGCCTGTGCCAGTGCTTGACAACCCTTTTGATGAAGACATCTTTCCTAATATCAAAACCTATCCTGTACAATTTGAGGCCATTACATTTTCTCCTATCACTTGTTACTTGGGAGAAGAGACCAACACCCACTTCACTACAACCTCCTTTCAGGTAGTTATAGACAGTGATAAGGTCCCCCCTGAGCCTTCTCTTCTCCAGACTAAATCCCCCCAGTTCCCTCAGCTGTTCCTTATCAAACTTGTGCTCCAGGCCTTGCACCAGCTTCATTGCCCTCCTCTGGACATGCTCCAGCACCTCAATGTCTCTCTTGCAGTGAAGGGCCCAGAAATGAACACAGAATTCAAGGTGCAGCCTCACCAGTGCAGTACAGGGGGATGATCACTGCCCTGGTCCTGCTGGCCACACTATTGCTGATAAAGGCCAGGATGCTGTTGGCCTTCTTGGCCGCCTAGGCACAAGCTGGCTCATGTTCAGCCAGCTGATGACCAACACAGGTCCTTTACATTTCCCTTTTTCCTTTCCTCTTCCTCTTAAAGAAAAGTCAGTAGTCACCACAGAAGCATGTGAGCAAGTCCAATCATTTTCATACAATTTTCCAGCTCAAGTAGCATATTCCTTTCACAGCCTTATTCTTTTCCTGCAACTCGTATTTGTTTTCAAGTTTAAAAAGGATAAGAAAAAAACAAACAGCTCAGATATTCATAGCTGATCTGACTGGGTGGATGGCTGTTTGTGTCCAGAGCCAAAATGACAAGAGGATTATATCTATGGTAAAACAGTGAGCACGAAATGCTACAGAAAGTTAGCAAGGCTTAATTAATTAGTCCTACAAGATACCACTGGACAAATCAACAGTAAAATATTTTTCCTAAGAGATCATCCAACTCCGTAATAGTTGAAAAACCCAGTCTGTGATTATACACTGCAAACAAAACCCCGTGAACAGCATGAGAAATTCTTCATGACAAATAATCGCAAAACTAAAACAAAACAACTGAAAATAACTGGAAAAAACAAAAATGTTTTCCCGATAGAAGCTAAAGGGGAACTGCCCTATCCATCCCATGCAATTCCAGAAACCTGCAGACATAACAGAAATATATGGTGGAAGCAGCAAGTGCATCTATAACATTCTCATAAACACCTCTCCCAGTGACAGAGGAGCATCACCATTTAGTGTACTAAAACAAAGATGCAAAGCTAAAATGCCCTTTTAGGAATATTTAGATATCACCACAAAATTTAAAATTAGGAATAGAATAGAATCACATAGAATACAACAGAACAGAATAGAATGGGGGGGGGGGTATATATAATTAGATAGAGATTGGATACTGGCTGAACCTCAGCATGAATTGTTGGCCTTCAGAGCTTGTAACTTACCATTGTTTCAAAAATCAGTTATAAATGATGGCCTGGATGGCTAGTTTTTGGGGCTATGAGAACTTTTAGTAGGACGTTATAAGACAGCACTTAACAGTCTTTTACGCTTTTCTGATGGGCAATTTAAATCTCCCTCACTGGAACCTCCTTCTTTCATTTCTCACTCTACCCACAATAGCCAAGAAGTGAAGTCACTTTCCTTTTTCTGTTTTTAATTTTACACTGTTTTAAGACTTCAACCTCTAATCAGATTCTTCTCAAACCTGAAATCCCTCATTTCTTACCATTCTCATTCTCATTCAGACTCTCTCTGCTCAACCACATCTAGAGATGTAATGGCGAAAAGACAGACGAGGCTTGGAGCTGAATTCTTCCTAGTGCTCAGTAGAAAGGGATTGTTATTTCTTGTGTTTCATGCTGTTCCATACCCCAGCATGATGTGTTGATGCTTTCACAATAGCATGACATTGGTGACATTGTTCACTCTGATCAGTGATAAACCCCTACAGAGTCACTACATAACCGCTACTTGAACAGTTTATTTTCTTTACCTATGCATCAGGCTTTGTGTATGGTTTGCATGGCACTTTTCCAGCTTATGAAGGTTATTTAGCACTCCAGTCCCATCTTTAATGTACTTCCAGCCCATTATGGTTTGGTACGAATCATATGTTTTAAAAGGGCATATACTCTATTTAATTGTGTAAATTACTAATATACTGAAGAGTGGCCTCAGTGCAGCTGAATGGGAATCCCTTCTCAGTACAAATTCAAAGTTTGACCAAGAATTGTTGATAGCTATTCTCCAAACAGTCTACCAGTCACGTTTGTTCCTACTTCACAACAGATAATCAACACCACACCTCTTTCACTTGTACTTGGAAACACCATGTAATACACAGTCAGAATTACATTAAAGTAAGTCAAGATAGGTAACATCTGGTGTTACTCCCTTAATGTCCTATTAGAGAAGGAAATTCAGTTGTTTTGTCTTGGTTTGTTCTTGTTTTCTTGACAGTTACTCAACTCCTTGTTCCAAGTGAGTACAGAGTTTATCGTTTGTTGTAGTATTATTCTGTGAAGTTGAAGATAAGTTGGCCTCATAACCTCAGATAACAAGCTGCACTAACCCTGAATTCCTGTTTTCTCCCCCTTGCAAAGCTGGTGGAGTTATTTCTGCACCGTGACACACAAAACAAATTTAACTGGTCCAACTGTTTAGGCACAGAATCACTTTTTGAACACTGGCACAGACATACTTTAAAAAACCAAAAGATCTTAAAGCACCTTGAGGCAGTCAGCTGTTTCAAGCCAACAACTTCAACCATAAGCAGTTGGCTCACCTCTCACAGGACCTTTTGCATATGATCTCTGAAACATAATTTTCAAGTCAAAGGCTTGGGAAAAAAAAATAAAAATCAGCAAGTTATAATATAAGAAATAGGTAAAATCCTATCAGCAGCTAAATAGAAGTCCCCTGACATAAACACATTCTCCCATAAGGTCCTTAGCCTTTTCATGCTTCTTCTAATGTCAAACAGACAGTTCAAACAGCTCCCCCCCAAAAAAAATGCCAAAACGCCTGTTAAGTTTCAAGTAAAGATTGACTATGGCTTCAGTTTCATAACTGCTTCAAATAATGCCATGGTACTCAGCAGATGCTGATATAAGTTAAACTGTTAGCTGAGCAGGTAGTAGTATATCTCATCAAAGTTCTAGGACAAAAAAACAGGTTTTAAAATTCAATTTTTTATGGGGCTGTGTGGAAACCTGAGCCCCAAAGCAGTCTAATTTTCATATTTATAGTGTATTTATAAGGTACCTCATATTTGTAATAGGTATGCATCTTTAATCAGAATAGAACACTATTTGAACTCTAGATCTGTAAAAAGACAAATGATTGGCAATAATCCCTCTGTCACAGGTGCTTTATTTAATAGCTGTCCAACATCAGTGTGACAAGTCGAAATGACTGACCAATGGATTTTTAGACATTTCTCAAAAAAAAAAAAAAAGCCTTCTTCTCATTCTAGCTATATATTTGCCATTAATAGTTGGAACAAACAATTGTAATCTCACAGACATATATAGGTTAAATTCTTCAGAGTCTTTGTGAAGGTTGGGTTCAAAGGCAATTGTTATAACAGTAGTCATATATCCCCCTCATAAGGTGCCATGCACTGCTGTTTTTATGGGGTCTGGTATGGATTTCTGATCTACTTTTGGGACCCTATGGCACACGCTAACTTTATGTACATGTACACAGAATAAGCACACCAAGCAAAGCATTTCTCGCATGTGACACTGTGCAAATACATGCCCTTACATGCACATAAACCTGAACAGTGTAGTGACCTCTTCTGGAAGGTCAATGGCCTTTATCTTTCAAATTCTTGCTATTGTTTTTAGGTTTAACGTTAATTAAACAGAACAAAACTTTATTTACAGATAAGAAGGTTTTTAAAGATATGAAAATGGCAGTGCCTTTGAAAGTGCCTTTTCTATTATGGAAGTAATGTGAGGACAACTAATTTAGGATGATAACACTAATGGAAATTGATAAAGTGAGTAGACAGTTGTATGAATTTATCAAGTGAAGCATGCATCTTAAATGTATTAGAAAATGATCATCTGACACTGATTAGGGATGTAACATTTCTCTCTGTTGAGATGTGCTTTACATTTGGGAGGCTGCAATGTGTCGTGCAAATGGCTTATATGTTTCTCACATCCACATGTTCTGCCACTAAGTGAATGGAGACACTAGAAAACTCAACTCTAAAAATATTCACTGGTTTTCTGTCCAAAACAGCCTTTTCATTACAAACCAACCTTTTTGCAAGGGCTTTAATCCACTTTGAAATGTTTCTCCTGTATTCCCTTAGCAAGCTATGACACAGTTAGACAGACATGAAGAAATTTCAGCCCTGTGAACACTTGCCCGTGGGAGACATGTAATCCCTGGCAGTAGTGCTTAGTCACATTCCTCAGTCAGGTGTCAAACAGAGCAAATGCACAAACGCACAAACACACAAGTTTTATTTAGAGGAGCTCAAAAAAACAGCTGAATGGCAAATTTGGACATCTGTGCCAGACTCCAGCTGTCCTGTTTTTTCAGTCTAATCTGTCAAGATAACCATTTCCCCATTCTCTTAAATAAACACAGACTTCCCTGTTTAAACACTGCAACAGTTCTAACAGAGCACAGGTTTTAATCATTCTCTGCTAAGTACCCTAGCAAGAGACTCAGAAAAGAAACACGATATCTTAAACATAAGCTGCTGATCTTGCTGTGTTGCAAAAGAGCAAGGTATGGGATCCTCAGATTTCAGATGGGCTGTAAACAAGGGGCTTATAAGAAAAAAGTGTTATTCAAAAAGAAATTAGCTCTTTTTTGGCCTCTTAATTAAAAGACATCAAATTAAACTTAATTCCACTCTGAAAGAATAATTAGAAAAAATAAGGGACGGGGGGGGAGGAAGGGGGGGTCACTTTTCCTATAAGGTATCCTTTCCTACCAATTCCTTCTTTTATTCAGATTTTGTTAAAGTAGCAGTAGTAAAAGCTTTTCCACAAGCAATATAATCATGAAATGCGATAAATGTTGAACAATAGTCTATAGGTTGCTAGTGGTTTTAATACTTAAACACAGGAAGATACACCTCTTGAAGAAAGACTATTAAATATAGACAAACAAATAAATAGAATTAAAATCAGCCAACCTTTTTTCTGAATATTGACTTATATTTTTATTCTCTTCAGGCTTTTCCCTCTCCTTTTCTATTAGTTCTGATTCATTCAATTAATTTCTGCATTATTCATCTTTTTTTTTTATTGTTCTGCTTGTTTTTCTCCTGCCTTTCTCTTCTGTAAATATTTGCTCTTCTTCTCTCTGACAAAAAAAAAAAAGCATTTCTTTTCCATTAATTCCTCTCTGCTTTTGTGCCCTGCACCCTTCACTGACCCATACACTTCCAGTCTCCTTATCCTAAGATCTTTCTCTTCTTTCCTTTTGTATGTTTTCCATTGCATTCTACTGTTTCTTTCTTGCTCGTCCTTACCACATACTTTATCCTTTACCCCCAAAGTCTCCTTTTCCTTGACATTGCATCCCTCCCTTTATCTCTTTCTAATTACAGGATTTCCCCAAATCCTAGTCTTCCATCTTTTCCTCTTCAACATATGGCGTCTCCTACCCTCTCATGCCTGAGAGGGTCCTTCTTGTCCTGCTCCAGAGGATACATTTCCCTTGACAGAAATGGTATCCTCCCATTTTGCTCTTTCACCTCTTTTTACTTACACTACAGCACTAGCTGAGTCTTACCACACGCTTGGGTATCAAGCTACCCAGGGTTTGGACCTTGTGATTTCCCACACAAAAGATCCCAATTATTTTCTACCTGTGAGACACCTGGGTGTATTGTGGGTGTGTACTCCTTGCTGACAGCCTTCTTCTCCCTTGTGACGAGGGTCATGACCATATCAGTGAAAAGATCCCCATTACAAAGTTTCCTTTATAGTTCATACAGATTTCCAAGAGCTACTTTTTCATGGCACTCTGGACAAAAGTGTTTCTCCTTGGAAACTATAATTAAAGAAAAGAACACACAAGGTCTGTAGAGGAATTTTTAAAACACTTCATTCTTGGACAGAGCAGGAGCCTCACAGATCCATGCAGAAACAAGAACATCTACACGTGTCTTTCAACCAATGTTCATCCTCCCTTCCTCAGTGATTCTGCAGGTTCAAGTTATGATTGAGGCAGCTATAGTCTTCTTTGGTACTCTCCTGTTCTCCAAGGCCAGTTCATCAGTGAAGTAGAGAGAGAGAGCAGGCAGGTCTGGAGAAGATATCCATCTTCCTGTAAAACTTTGCTCACCCCTGTCATGTTACTCAACTCTTTGATACCCTGGTTGAATGGCTCATACCCAGCTCTCAGAGAAAGACTAAGACAACTGGCTTCCATTAGCTTAGTCTAACTGTTCTTGGCAAAGACTGTTAGTAAAACGTCTCCTTTGACATTCAGGCTAAAAAATTTAGGCACCTGATTTTATAGCACAAATGAGACAAAACAGTCTAGAAGAGTGCCATGGATGGTGAGTCTGAAATACACTGTGCTTTGACTAAATGAGATGCAAACAAGCTGTCATGTTTTCTTGCACACTCAGGTATAGACATTAATTCATCAGTAATGTATAGACACTGGAAATAACATGTCACATACCTGGGAAATAATTCTCTGTCCCAAAAGATGCAGTGATGTCCTCAGACCAGATTGAACAAAATAGTAACTCTCCAGTGCTCCAGTAATACAGCTATTCTTTTTATTCATTGCTAAATAGTGTCAACACCAAGCATTCAGAAAGAAGTAGTAGCTGAGGATCATAGGCAGGTCAGATCCAGAAAGTGCCAGAAGGTGTACATGGAAGTCCTAGCAAGCACAAAGTCTCAGAGATGCTTGGAAACTGGAAACAAAAGACTGCAAATTCATCTGGAAAGTGTCCCAGGATGAGCGAAATGCTAGTCATAGCCACATGAGGAAGAAGTGATAAAAAAAGCCCTAAAATTACTAAATGGGTGTGGTGGGGTTAGGAGGAGGTGGGGGAGTAGCAAAATCTGCCTAGGGCCTGTGACCCAAGTTACTGGGTCCAAAGTTGAGTTCCCTTCATACTATGCTCATCAAGCCCAAACTGCAGTTTGCTGTAAGGATTCCTTTAAGTGTCAAGTGCAGCTTGTTGTCCATAGTCGCCATCTGAAAACAATGATTTCAAAGTTTTGCAAAGATATCTGAAAGTAATTACACAGAAATACCTTCTGTTGCTGAAGAGTGTGAGCACCATTAGAAAATCATTAAATCTAGAATTTACCTAAAGATAGATTTTAGGAATTTCTAAAATTGCACTCTAATCCTCTGTGCTTACAAGTATATGTCCATCTTGGAGCCTTCTATACATGATATCATCTCAGTATTGTGAAAAAAAGGTTGCATCCTTCAATATTATAAGGTCTGTTTTGAAAGAATTCTTCTATCTACTTTCTGGGGTCATCCATCAAAACAACACTGCATTGTTCTGTGGAGTCCTACACTTAGAAATTTCTGCTGAGAGCTTTTGTTTATGCAACATTATGGTACCTTCCATCAGTTTTGATAAGGAGACTAACAAATTAATGGAAGGATCATGAATTAGACACAATGTTTGATTTCCCTCCATATGTTCCCTGCAATCCTGCTGTACAAGGGGGTCAGCTAAACAATTTCATAATCCATCAAACACTTGAACATTCTGCAGTTATTAGTCACCTGGAGAAATTTACAGCTTGGGGAAAAGGGCATAGTTCCAACATGAATACAAATATTAGTAAAGGCTGAGGTTATAGAGTTAAAGGATTTTCTCACAAAGGGAATATTGTCCTGAAGATTTAAATGTCAGAAGTTTATGTGAGAAAATACCATTTCACTCAGTGAAAAAAAATTAGGTTTTCGTACAACTAGATGCAAAGATCATGAAGTAAGGAATCCAGAGGAAGACAGAATGGATGCTACAAGACTCAGAATTGGAATAGAAACATCAGAGGCGCCAGAATGGAGACAGTGACTAGAAAGGAGAAATCTGATAATGAAGAAATAGGGCTTATCAGACATGTTATATGAGTCTGGCTATCCAGATTTCAAGGCTAGTACAAAATTTGGCCCAGAACTGGCCTGCCTTGCCAAAGGCATGCTACTAGTTCAAGCTCAACTTGCTGTCCCCAGGAACCTCAGGGCCCTTCTAGTCAGACCGCAGCCTGTGCCTTTGCTTTTAATTACTGTGTCCAAAAAGCAGGAATTCATGTTTGCGTTTGTTAAACCCCACGTAGTTCTTTACAACCCAATCTTTCTGTGTGTCAATGGGCGTCTATACAGTGGTCATCCCTTCCTGTTTATGCACAGGTCTTCCCATTTTAGTGTTATACACAAACTTGGAGCAAATGCATTCAGTTCTATCATCTTGGTCGGTTATAAGGATATTGGGTGCCACTGGTCCCTGTACTCACCCGGAGGAGCTCTACTTGTGAGTCGTAAACAGTTTGACTTTGAGCCACTAACCACCATACTCAGTTCAGACAGTTTTCCATACATCTTGTGATCCAAAGAGTCTAGTCCATATCACTATAGCTTGTCAGCAAGGACATTGAGGAAGGTTGTTTCAAACACTCTGCTAAAATCAAGCTAAGTGATGTCCTCAGCTCTCCACTGATCACTGAGCAAGCTGTTTCACCGTAGAAGGTGACCAGATTAGTCATGCACCATTTATCCTCGGTAAATCTGTGTTGGCTTTTCCCATTCAAATTCTTATCCACCTCATGCCTGGGTATAATAACTTACAAGAGGACGTGCACTACAATTTTGCCAAGGACAGTCTTAAAACTTGTAGCATCCTGAATTTGTACCTGGTTTGATCTGTGACTCCCTGCAACTGGTTTCAGTTTAACACCACATGTATTGGGCACAAAAGAAGTGCCCACGACCATTTTATCTCATCTCAAAAGTTAAGCAGAGTCAGGTTTCGGCTTTGTCTGGGGTTAAAGGACGGTATAGGAGGACAAAGAGATTTTCCCTGAGGCTGGACAGCCATGAGTGGCAGGGTGTATGGGATAGTACAGGCAAGTATCTAGGTCAGTGGGCCCCTCCAGTACTTTCGAATTTTACCACCGAACAAGTGCAAAATCCAGAAGAATTAGTAAAACACTTAAATGAGGTGTGTGGTCAGTCTGGCCCTACCAGAGATGGACAAATCATGGCAACGTGCTGGGGCTTGGCCTATGCTTACAGGGCCTTGTTCAACACCATCCAGCACCTTCAAAAAGAAAAAAACTGCCCCTGCATCTGAGGGCAAAGCAACAGTCAGCGCAGCCACCCCAGTGACAAATACAGCAGCTATACCACCCCCAGTGACAAGTACAGTCACTACCAAAACTTTGGCTGCAATGGGCAGCGCAGCTACCCCAGCAATAGACAGCGCAGCTACCTCAGCGACAAGTACAGCACCTACTCAAACTTTGGCTGCAACAGACAGCACGGCTACTGCAGCTCCAAACACAGCAGCTACACCACCCGCAGCGACAAGTACAGTTGCTACTCAAACCACAGTGATAATCACTGCAGCTAAACCAGAGGACCAATTTGTACCAATATCGGTTGTCCCTGTAAGCAAGAGACAAAGCAAAAAAGAGGCAAGAAGGGTGAAGCAAGATGAAGAAACAACGTATTCACCACCCGATCCAGCATCTGCTCAGGGGTCATCATCACATGATGAAGAAGAAGAAGAAGAAAAGGTGACTTCTCAACCTCGGACCACAAGCGAGCTACAGAATATGCAAGAAGATTTTATCCATCAGCCAGGGGAGCACATCATCACCTGGTTGCTCTAATGCTGGGACAATGGGGCTGATGGTCATGAGCTAGAAGGAAGGGAAGCCAGGCAGCTGGGATCACTTGCTAGAGAAGGAGGAACTGACAAAACAACTGCAAAAGAGAAACAGTCCCTCAGTCTTTGGAGGCAGCTCTTGGCAGCTGTGAAAGAAAGGTTTCCATACAAGAATGATGTCATGAGTTGTTCGGCCAAGTGGACTACTTTAGACAAAGTCCACAAAGTAGTAACCTTTCAAGGCCAGGTTGGCTGATTCAAGGTTGGCCTTGGGTGGGATGGTTTAGTGTGAGATGTCCCTGCCCATGGCAGGGTGGTTGGAACTAGATGATCTTGAGGTCCTTTCCAACACTAACTATTCTATGATTCTATGATTCTAAAGGCATCCAGTCTCTGAGGGAATCAGCCATCATATAGATGACCTATCACATCAAGTCAAATAACGGGGATATACCCATAGACCCAGATGAAGTCAAATGTACACAACCCATGTGGCGAAAACTAACACGGAATGCACCTTCATCGTATGTCCATTCATTGGCAACAGTAATCTGGAATGACATAGTACCACTAACAGTGGATGAAATGATTCATAAACTCTGAGAGTTCGAAGACAACCTCACCCCTTCCATTATCTCAGCTGTGGAAAAACTGTCCCAGGATCTCGAACAATTGAGGGACGATCTATCTGATTTATCCAGCTCCTCACGTGTACCAACACACGTCTCAGCTATTAACAAAAGGCGTCCGCTTCTTCTAGAGAGAAGATACAGAAGGTATAAGCCACAGGCCACCCTATGGTTTTACCTGCAGGATCATGGAGAAGACATGAGGAAGTGGGATGGAAAACCTACTTCAGCTTTGGAGGAACAGATGAGTGAATTGAAGAGGGGAGCAAGGACCAAGACTCATCATCCCATGAGAACTGCGGCTTCAGTCTCTGGTGAGCAGGTTCCCAGATGGAGTGGAAGAGCTGATTTTACTCCAGCTCCTGTGATAGCGAAGAATAATCCCTTTCAACATAAACTTAAGTGTTCAATGTTGTGATGCCTATTAGAGGGGCCCTGCCTCCAGCCAAGTTGAGGTAGGGGACAATCGGATTTACTGGACTGTGTGGATCAGATGGCCTGGCACATCAGTCCCACAGAAGTATAAGGCTCTAGTGGATACCGGTGCACAGTGTACCCTGATATCATCAAGCTGTCAAGGGGTGGAACCCATCTATATTTCTGGAGTGACAGGAGGATCCCAAGAGTTGACTGTACTGGAGGCTGAAATCAGCCTGACTGGGAGGAAGTGGCAAAAGCACCCCATTGTGACTGGTCCAGGGGCTCAGTGCATCCTCAGCATAGACTGCCTCAGGAGAGAGTACTTCAAACACCCAAAAGGTTACCAATGGGCTTTTGGTATTGCTGCTTTGGAGACTGAGGAAATTGAGCAGATGTCCACCTTGCCTGGTCTCTCAGAAGATCCTTCTGGTGTGGGGTTGCTGAAGGTTGAAGAACAACAAGTGCCAATCATGACCACAACAGTGCACCGGCGGCAATGTCGCACCAACAGAGACTCCCTGATTCCTATCCATTAGCTGATTAGTAGACTGGAGAGTCAGGGAGTGATCAGCAGGACCTGCTCACCCTTTAATAGCCCCATATGGCCAGTTCAAAAGTCTAATGGAGAGTGGAGACTAACAGTAGACTATCGTGGCCTGAATGAAGTCACACTGCCATTGACTGCTGCCGTACTGGACATGCTAGAACTTCACTATGAATTAGAGCCAAAGGCAGCCAAGTGGCATGCCACGACTGATATTGCCAACGCATTTTTCTCAATTCCTTTGGCAGCAGAGTGCAGGCCACAGTTTGCTTTTACTTGGAGGGGTGTGCAGTTCACTTGGAAATGACTGCCCCAGGGGTGGAATCACAGCCCTGCCGTCTGCCCTGGACTGATCCAGACTGCACTGGAACAGGGGCAAGCTCCAGAACACCTGCAATACATTGATGACATTATTGTATGGGGTGATACAGAGCAAGAAGTCTTTGAGAAAGGGAGAAAAATTATCCAAATCCTGCTGAAAGCCGGTTTTGCCATAAAACGGACTAAGGTCAAGGGACCTGCATAGGAGATTCAGTTTTGTAGAATAAAATGGCAAGATGGACGTTGCCAGATCCCCACAGATGTGATCAACAAGATAACAGCAATGTCTCCACCAACCAATAAGACAGAAACACAAGCTTTCTTGGGTGCTGTGGGGTTCTGGAGAATGCACATCCCAAATTACAGTTCAATTGTAAGCCCTCTCTATCATGTGACCTGGAAGAAGAATGATTTTAAATGTGGCCCTGAGCAACAACAAGCCTTTGAGCAAATTAAACACGAGATAGTTCATGCAGTAGCCCTCGGACCAGTGGGGACAGGGCCAGACATAAAAATTGTGCTGTACACTGCAGCTGGGGAGAATGGTCCCACCTGGAGCCTCTGGCAGAAAGCTCCAAGGGAGACTCGAGGTCGACCGCTCAGCTTTTGTGGTCAGGGATACAAAGGATCGGAGGCCAGCTATACCCCAACTGAGAAAGAGATACTGGCAGCCTATGAAGGGGTTCAAGCTGCTTCAGAAGTGATTGACACTGAAGCACAGCTCCTCCTGGCACCCCGGTTGCCCGTACTGGGCTGGATGTTCAAAGGCAGGGTCTCCTCTACACATCATGCAACTGATGCTACATGGAGTAAGTGGGCTGCACTAATTACACAACGAGCTCGAATAGGAAATCCCAGTCATCCAGGCATTCTAGAAGTCATCATGGACTGGCCAGAGGGCAATGATTTTGGAAAGTCACCAGAGGAGGAGGTGATGCGTGCTGAAGAGGCCCCACCATATAACAAACTGTCAGAAAGTGAAAAGCAGTATGCCTTGTTTACTGATGGGTCCTGCCATATTGTGGGAAAGCATCGGAGATGGAAGGCAGCCGTATGGAGTCCCCGACGACAAGTTGCAGAAACTGCTGAAGGAGAGGGCGAATCGAGTCATTTTGCTGAGGTGAAAGCCATCCAGCTGGCCCTGGACATTGCTGAACGAGAGAAGTGGCCAGTACTTTATCTCTACACTGACTCATGCATGGATGGTGGCAAATGCCCTGTGGGGGTGGTTGCAGCAATGGAAGCAGAGCAGCTGGCAATGCAGAGGTAAACCCATCTGGGCTGCTGCACTGTGGCAAGATATCGCTGCCCGGGTGCAGAACCTGGTGGTGAAGGCACGCCGTGTAGATGCTCATGTACCCAAGAGTCGGGCCACTGGGGAACACCAGAACAACCAACAAGTGGGTAAAGCTGCTAAGATTGAAGTGGCTCAGATGGACTTAGATTGGCAACGTAAAGGTGGATTATTTTTGGCCCAGTGGGCCCATGACACTTCAGGCCATCAGGGCAGAGATGCAACACATAGATGGGCCCGTGACCGAGGGGTGGACTTAACAATGGACACTATTGCCCAGGTTATTCATGACTGTGAAACATGTGCTGCAATTAAACAAGCCAAATGGCGAAAGCCTCTTCAGTATGGAGTACGATGGCTGAAGTACAAATATGGGGAGGCCTGGCACATTGATTATATCACACTCCCACCAACCCGCCAAGTTGCCATGCGCTTACTATGGTGGAAACAACCAGCGGATGGCTGGAAACATACCCTGTGCACCACGCCACTGCCCGAAACACTATCCTGGGCCTTGAGAAACAGATTTTGTGGCAACACGGCACCCCAGAGAGAACTGAGTCAGACAATGGGACTCATTTCCGGAATAACCTTGTGGACACTTGTGCCAAAGAGCATGGCATTTAGTGGGTATATCACATCCCCTACCATGCACCAGCCTCTGGGAAAATCAAACGGTACAATGGGCTGTTAAAAACCACACTGAGAGCAATGGGTGGGGAAACTTTCAAGCATTGGGATACACACTTACCAAAGGCCACCTGGTTGGTCAACACCAGAGGATCTGCCAACAGAGCTGGCCCAGCGCAGTCAGAACTTTTACATATTGTAGAGGGGGACAAAGTTCCTGTGGTGCACATGAAGAATTTGCTGGGGAAGACAGTCTGGGTTATTGCTGCTTCAGGTAAAGGCAAACCCACTCGTGGGATTGGTTTTGCTCAGGGACCCGGCTATACTTGGTGGTTAATGAGGGAAGATGTATACCTCAAGGGGATTTGATTTTAGGGGAAAACAGCCAGTGAACTTAGTTGTATGCTGTTGCCTGCTGTATAATACTTTTATAGCCCATCAACTAGATGTCTTCAGGTCACCAGAGACTGGCCCTGACTTCCCTCCAACCATCATCCCAACAGAGAATGAACTTTGAAGAAACCAGATGAGTTCTGCAGTGAAGGAACAATCAGCATCAGCAGGCAACGATCCAACACTGCGCACAGCCTTTCCTGCCCTGAAAGACTGTTACAAGGGATAGAACTTGACATCATGGACCAAATGGACTCAACAGCATTATAGGGATTGGTCCATGCACTAAGAAATGATTTTTTTCTCTCTGTCTGTGTGTGTATGTGGATGTATATATATGTAAGAGAGATGGTATATTGAAAATATAGGATCTGAGCATGACGTGAATGGTATGGAGTAAGGGGTGGATACTGTCCTGGGTTCAGCAGTAGCAGTCAGTTTTTCTCCTTCTTGGTAGCTGGTGCAGAGCTGTGTTTTGACTTTCAGCCTGGAAACAGAGCTGATAATACCGATTATTTTTAATTGTTGCCAAGTAATATTTACCCTGACTAAGGACTTTGTGAGTCTCATGCTCGGCCAGGGACGAGGGGAGGCCGGGAGGAAGCAGGGACAGGACACCTGACCCAAACTAGCCAAAGAGGTATTCCATACCACAGCACGTCATGCCCAGGGAGGTAACTGGGAGTTACCCGGAAGGGCACGGGCTCTTTTCAGGGGGGACGAACTCATTTGGCAGTGGTATTGTATTCTTCTCTCTTGTTATTTTCTCTTATCATTATTATCATTGGTGGTAGCAGTAGTGGTTTGTGTTACACCTTAGTTACTGGGCTGTTCTTATCTCAGCCCGGGGGAGTTACATTCTCTCAAATCTCCTCCCCATCCTTCTGGGAGCTGGGGGGTGGGAAGGAAAGAAAGAGGGAGAAAAAGGGGGGTGGGAGTGAGTGAACGAGCTGTGTGTCTCGGTTTAAACTTCGACAGGTGAACATACATATATTCCTTGGGGGTTTTGTTCGTGAATATGTTCAGCTGTGTGTGAGTGTTTATTTACGTAGGCCGTGATGTTTTGATTTACACCTTAAGATCTCTCTGTTGATGAGCTGTATCTCTTGCCTGAACATCCTAAAATACCAGGAGATAAGAGGAATATTTGTTTGATAAATTCAATGGAATACATACTTTAATGCATTTCTTATAAGGCAACACCAAAGAGGTCTTACAAAATACCAAAACCTTCGCTAAAAGAAGAAATAGGTTTTGTAGAATAATAAAATAGTGAAGGAATAAAGTTGTCACTCTTATATTTCTACTGTAGTATACCGCTGCCTTTATTTTGAGGCAAGGTAATTTAATCTTTTACACCACATATATAACATATAAAGTGACAGAAAGGCTGATTTCTTTTTCAGAGGAATGTGAGTATTAGTTATTCAACAGAGAGACAGATTCAAGATGCATGTTGGCACAATCGATATTGTTTTATGACTACTTAGTTTATTAGTGTCATAAATAATTAATTCAATCCAGGTAGACTCCTTTAAAAAGCAATTTACTAAGCTGTCCAACAATACAGCAATAGAATAGTAGGAATACACTTTGCTAAGAGGCATAATTTTGAAAAACTTTAGTTATTAGATTAAAAATAAGATAAATACTTTTCTTCTGAACCTGCAGAGCAGTTGTAGCATTGTCTTCATAAAAATTCAGAACTATTTAATGCAGAAGAGCAAACAAAATATGTTATTTTAAATAATGAAGATTTTTAAAGTGTAACATACTAGAAGAGATATTTCCTATCTAAAGGAGCTGGCAAAAGAATGTATTACTTACTTCAGAATGATTCAAATATTGCTCAATAATTGATGTGCTGCTGCACTAACATGGCATTACAGAGAAGAACTAATGCAAAGCCAATTAATAGTATTAGATGCAAGTTTTGCTTTGGGGACTTTATTATTTAGAAGCTAATTTTTATCATTAATTTAAACTCAACAACTTAAGCGTAGGTGGCTATGACTGCCTGCTACATATGGACTCTTGTAGACAAGTCAGTCAGTCCTTGCAGCTCACAGACAGCAAAGCCAGAACAGCTCTGTACATGCGAGTTGTCCCGTGAGTGTGCAAACATTTTTAACCCTGACACCTCCTCATTATTGTAGCTAAGATATAAGGGAAGAATGCAGAGTCCTGGCTTTGTCTTGCACTTCAGTCCCACAGGGAGGCAAAGGTTAAGAATGAGAAAAATTACGCAGACAACCCTGCGTGGCCCAGAGAAAAACATGCTATTCTGTGGGGTTCAACACCGCTTACATAAATGGGAGAAAGCTCTATGAATGAGATCATTTTGACTTCCTTTTCTCACATGTTAGTGTGGGTTTTCTTTCCTTCAGTTAAAGCAGGTCAGCTGTGCAGGAAGGTTCAGCAGCACATTGTGAACTGCTTCCAAACCCCTGGTGCCTGCACTGCAGCTCAGGTCTGAAGGATGTGATTTGTGCAGGCTTTTCCTGTGCTGCAGCCAGTGTGCAAGGGTCCAGCACTCCACAGAAGGCTCCCAGAGGGATCGCTTCAGTGAAGCCCTCCACAGAAGAGCCAGGGAAACTGGTTGGGGTTTAGACCACCTTTCAGGAGCTTATTAAAATCAGACTTGTGTATGCCCAGCTCTCATCAATAGCACATTAAATTTTCATATGGAAGCTCCCCAGCATTTACAATTGAGCTCTGGTGATCACATGCTACTCACAATTTAAGCTATCAGACAGATGCTCTTTCTGCTGCTGTTTGTTCAGTGGCTCTTTTTTAATCCTTGGATTTTTTTTCTGTAGTTTGCTCACAGAATTGTGTACACTCCAGAGAACCGAATCCAGTTTCCTCTGTTCCCACAGTAATCATCAATTCAAGCTGAAGCGAAAGGGTCAAATTTAGAAGCAAGTAAATGGTGGTGTAAATTTCTCATTAGCAAATCAATGCAAATCTGTGAAATTCAGTGTCACTGAACCACAGTCAGCCCTGCATTAAGTGAAAACAAATTCCATTAATTTCTGTGGAAATAGTATGTTTTTTACTCTGTGTTTGATCCACTGGGCCAAATTACCTTTATACCCTTGACATCACTGTGAATTTGAATTAATCAGGGAGGTCAGCATCCCTGACACAATGAATGTAAATCTGTATAATTCATCTGCTGAGAAGGGAATGGAACTGAAGTAGCAAAAAAAAAAAAAAAAAGAAAAGGACATACTAACAAAACAAACTTGGCTATGACAACATTCTTATCATTCCACTGACCCTTGCTGGTGGTGGTGGCTCCTACCTTCTCAAAATGTGCAGTGCATTAACAGATTCATACACTCAATGGATGTGATGAGAGGCTGGGAGGTGGGAGATGAAGTGCCCAAAGCTGCTAGGCATACAAAAGAAAATCCTACCTCTGCCACCCTGAAGCCTGCCCTTAGCTGGCACTGCTTCAGGCCAAATAACACTGCTTGGGAAAGAAAAGTGGCAGGACCTCTCTGGAGTGTTGGCTAAATATGTGTTGAAAGCCAGCAGGTTATCCTACGCACATTAAAATATTTTAAAACAAATTAGAAATAGCTAGGAATGAGAAGAACCAAACACACTCCCCAAAACCTGTAAATGTCCTTCAACCAACTAAAGAGCCACTCCACAGCTCTCCACCTGATGCTCTCCTCCTTGTATGCCAGAGAAGATGGTTTATCTCACTGCTCTGATGACAGTGGTGCAATTTATTGCTTCTGGTACAACAAGGAAAACCTGACACAGGCATCAGCCGATGCTGGGGTGCGCTTTCGAACAGCGGTCAACAGCAGCTTGCTACTTCTACATCCACAGTATCTGCATATGCTGATGAGACTCCTGAATCCTCAATGGTTTAGTTAAAAATAGCCTTTACTCGGTTTTCTGCACTTACAGAACTGTTAACTGATTATTTTACTTCTGCCTTTGAAAAATAAAATGTGTCTTTAACTGTCTGAAAATCTGTAATGTAGTTTTACACATAGATATGCATGTATACACATACTTATAGATACATATATATCACAGAATCATTAGTGTTGGAAGGGACCTCTGGACATCCCAGACACCCTGCTAAAGCAGGATCACCCAGAGCAGGTTACACAGGAACTTGTCCAGGTGGGTTTTGAAAGTCTCCAGGGAGGGAGAGTCCATACCCCCCCGGACAGCCTGTTTCAGTGCTCTGCCACCCTCAACATAAAGTTCTTCCCCATGTTGAGGTGAAACTTCTTGTTTTAATTTATGGCTCCTTGTCCTGTTACTGGTCACCACTGAAAGGTCTGGCACCATCCTCTTAGCACCCAATTTTGAGATATTGATCTGCATTAATGAGATCCTCTCTCAGTGTCTCTTCTCTAGACTAATTGACTGTAGATTGCAGGCCCAGCTCCTGCAGTCTTTTCTCATAAGAGAGATGATGCAGACTCCTGATCATCCTTGTGGCCTCCATTGTCCCCTCCCCAGTAAAATCAGGTCTAAGCTTTTTAATGAGCCTTTATTCTATTAAATTTTGCATCAAGTCCAATTTTCTCCTTTTCAAAAGACACCTTACAGATGTTCTATCACATTACAAACCCACTGTAAGAGACTTAAGTTCTCATTAAATGGATGCATTATTCAGTTTAGGTCATGTTCAGCAGTAAAGTTGTCAAAAAAACCCTCAGCTGCTCTTTTTTTAATTATTTATTTTTCACATTCTCCAGATTTGCTTGATATCATTTAGCGGTTTTAGCACTGTTGTCTCTGAAAGCCGAGATGAAGTATTATACCAGAGTCCTAATATTGTCTCTGAAAACCATATGAACAAAGGCATATGTGAAATGTAAGCACTTTGAAAAAATACTATATTCAACATTGGAATTATATAATGGATCAGATTCCAGTTGTTCCCTTTATGCAGAACTATTTCTTATACACACATGTGCAAGTAATACTAATATACTTTTAAAGGAGATTTGTGGATACAAACTTCTGTGTACTTGCCTGCACAAGAGCCTCACAGAACTCCTATAGCAGCTAAAATGAATTTGTGAACAAGCCAGAACAGGAAGATAGCACCTACACCTACAGGTGCAAAGGCCACTGAACTGCCTGACAAACACATGAGGACTCACCCACTTTTCCTGCAGGTGACATCAGCATATGTTCAGGCAGTGTTATCTGGAGTTAGCTCTGTGGTCTGAATTGCTGTCATGTAACTGTCTGAAAGAAAAGATGGAACTGCAGCACTGTTCCTCATCTGACACTCACTAAACACACTTTTTGGAAATGGTAGAGAAGTGCAATAAATGTCATGACTGTAGATGTGAGGACACACAACCTGGATTCAAATTCTTGGCTCTGAATGTTTTAGATTTCAGATCTGGATCGCAATTTAAGCAGACAGTGTTGTATTTGCTGTGGCCAAAGTCTCATGTGAGCTGCCAAGTTTCTTTCCTGTTAAAATAGCAGTAATTTTATGGAAGCAGCTGCTCTGGAGAAGGCCTGGGTTTTGGGGGGTTTGTTTGTTTGTTTGTATTGTTGGTGGCTCTTTTTTTTTTCCTGTTCTCCACAATTGCTTCAGCTGATTTGCCTTTATCTACCTTGCACCACACTCAAACACAGTGTGCTCTGTGTAGTGATTGAGAGATGAACCTGTGTATCACCAGCAGACTGAAAAGACTCATCTCACCTTCTCACTTTACTCACTGGTAGGTTTATACATCTGAAATAGCGAAATGGCAGAGAATTGTGTGGTGTAGTGTCTACACTGTCAGACAGAGGAACAAATACCCAGTGCCTTGGAGAAGGCTCTCTCTGCCTTCCCCATGAGAAACCACATCCCTTCTGCTGGGAACCACAGGAATATCAAGAGCAACACACCCGCTGGCGGCTGTAAGACCTCAAGTGTGCAAACCAGCAGTTAAAATCTCAGCAAGTTTTTGCAGATCCACTCTGATGGATGACAGTATTGAAATCACTGCAGTCCAAGTTAGAGCATCCTGAATCGCTTTAATTTCTACTAGCTTTTGATGACCCCCTCTGGGGTCATTATTCTATTAGGACTGAACTTTGTTGTGCACATGGTCTCTACCCTGATATGTACTTTACATATTACAACATTCAGCAATGCTTCAGGAATTAGTCACTGACATCTAGCGAAGTTCTTTAAATCTAACCACCTATTTGTGAGTAACTTAATTAAAAACTTGTTAAGGATTTCTTCCAATACTATGTGGAAAACAGTCACATCTTGGCCCTGTCCCATCCATTAGTAAGAACAAGAACTGAAACATGCTGCTGCTGCTCTGAAACCAATGCATCACTTCTTTTTTGGTTAAAAAGAACAGGATTTGTTGAGGTGTGAGAAAGGAAGGCTGAAGGGAAATTTGACTGATGTCTATGGCTACCTACTGAAAGGATGTAGAAGAAATGGAGCCAGACCCTTTCAAAGCTAGATAGGGGTAAGAGAAAAGACAAAAGGATACAAGCTGAAACATGGGAAATTTCAACTAGCTATAATAAAGACAATTTTCACTGTGAAGGTGGTGAAATGCTGGAACAGAGGCCTAGGGAGGTGTGGGATGTCCATCTTTGAAGACAAATATCTTCAGCCCTGAGCAACCTCATTTAATCAAACCTTCTTAGAGCTCGATGTTGGAGTTCAGACCTCCACAGATCTTCAAGCAGAAGACAATACACAAAACCAGACACAGAACTAGATTAAAATGTCAAAGTGCCCATAAAAGTGCCCACTCTAAATGACTTATTTCCTCTTCATGCTGGATACGAACACAAAATGCGTTTCCAAGCTTGGCTTCTGTATGCCTTTCCTGGCAAGGGAAGTCCTGTCTTACAAACCTCTTGACAATCAGGAGATCAGTGAGAAAAAGGTGATTGAACCAGATTGCCCCTGTGGTGTTGTCTGCTTGGCTTTCCAAAAGGCTTTTGACAGGGAACTTCACCATGCCTTTTAAAGAATCCCACCATCATAAAAACAAATACAGAAAAATCACTGGCTAAAATCCAGGAAGTTTAAGGAAGGAACAAATGGGCTGTTGTACAATGGACAGCTAGCTATGAGTCTCAACAACAATCTAGAAATAGAAAAGGTTCAGAGAAAAATGACAAGGATAATTAACAGGTTCCATACAGGAAAAAAAAAAAAAAAAAAAAAAAGAAAATGGGCTGGGAGTCTTTCTTTAGTCTGGAAAAAAGATTACTTACAGTGGAATATGTTAAAGCCTATAAAATAATAAGAGTTATAGGGGAAAGATGACTAGGGAAGAAATCGGTTGTTGTTGCACCCAGTACAAGAAGCCAGAGTCATCAAACAAAAAGGGACTGAATCCAGGACAAGCAGAGGGTCTTAATGGAATGGACAATGCATGTCGGAGATTCCCTAGTAAAGGAGGACATTGTGGATACAAAATGTTTATAATGAATTCAAGAGGAGATTGAACAAGCACTTTGAGAAAAAAAAGTTTGTAAATGATTGCATATTAAAAACATGATAGAAAATTCTTTGGCTGAAAATTGTCAGAAGATGGGGGAGTATTAGCATAAGTATGTTCCCGCTCTTGCTGTTCTCTTAGCAGTTGCCTGTGGCTACTGCTGATGACTGAGCTAGCTGGAAAGTGGTTGGGTTTATGTTCTTTTGACCTTCCTTTATGCAGGGCACAGAGAAGAGTGTTGAATGAGTAGATCTCCACACTATGCCTGAGTGCAGCTTGCTCACCCATGGCCACTGGCTTTCCTGGCTCCTGATAGATTCCCTGGCGCTTTGAACTCCCAGGATTGACAATGTACATATGTCCTCCTGGGCAACATAAGCACATCCGAAGGCTGCTAAATGAATCCTGGCCATGAAGCTAAATCTCAACAGATTTGAGATAGCACAGGTGGGAATGTGAAACTACTTGTGGCCTCTGCTATGTGGTCTGAACCCTCCTATGGCAGGAGCAGCTGGATATCCAAGAGCGCTCAGGAAAACTTTGCAGGAAGCTTAAAATGTGTTTCACAAGATAGCTGTCAGATGCTTAACTCCCCTTGGCTGCAGTGTGATAGCACTTCTGAAAATACATAAGACACGTATCTACATCTTTAGGTGCTTAAATCTCCCTAGTGTGCTGACCCCATGCCCTCCAGATCTTAAAAATAACTTTGCCTAATTGGTCTCTCCTACTTGACCCTGTGTGGTTTGAGTCCTGCTCCATCTGCATAAGCTGACAGGGCAAATGAATATATACTAATCTGAAGTGAAAAGCACTTATTGCAGATGAAGCAGGATCCTTTGACATACATTTCTGATCCCAAAGTTATGGAAAGACACAGCAATTTTCATACTAATACTATGTTTTAAATAACAGAGAAACTGTGAGATTACCAATTTATGGCCTAACAAAATGCGAATCACACTGTTATATGCCAGATTAAAGGACTGCAATCTATAATTTTTCATGGTTCTTTATTACAACTATAGTGCTAAATACTATTAAACAGGAAATTGCTGGGGGGGGAAGGGGGTAGGGTGGGAGGGGAAGGGGTGTTCCTCAGCACTATTTTTTTCCTCTCAAAAAGCAAGATTGTTATCAGACACAGCCATTTCCACGTTTGGCACATTCAGGATTCATTACCACGTCCTCGCTATCTTTTTCCTCTTTTTCCATTGCAATTTGCAATAAGCCAAATTGTTTTGCCTTCCGATGAGTCCAATTCAAGGATGCATTTGCTCGCATTTTCAAAGCAGGTGATTAGCTGTCCCAGGCTTTGCGAAGACGGGGGAGTTGCATAGCTAATTTCTTGTGCAGGTCCTTGAAATCATTCTGTCTTGATAAAACTAATTGCAGCAGCTGACCTTTCTTCCCAGTGTCTCATCCATCCGGTTTCCAGGCATCAGCGTAATGCACCACCTGCCATGCCAGTTATCCGGTGGCCATTATTGCAAAACTGCACAATTCCCCCCAACCCCCCGTACTTAGAACACAACTTTAAACTCAAAAGCAGGTAAATGAGTTACGCTGTGACCTTGGGTCTGATCCTGCCCATCTGCCTCAGTGGTAGCCCAGAGCTTTAAAGCTTTAAAAAAAAAGTAAGAAGGGCCCCAGATGCCCTCCTTACCTTTTTGCCGTTGTGAGAAGCAGCCAGCCAGGCAGCATAGCTGTGCCCCCATTTTCTTTGCTGGGGCTGGGTTCAATGCAGCCCAGGGCAGACATAAGGCAACTCTGTGTCATGCCGCAGTGCCTGTCCCCAGCACAATGAGCATATTCAGCCATGGAGCAAGCTGGGTACACGTGGCAACAGCATCCTAGAGCCCTGGAGTTAAATTTGCCAAAGCTCTTCCCTCTGCCTCCTGAGGTTACAGCTCAGGAGGAGCAGGAGGTGTGGAGGAAACTCTCCTGTTGCTCTCCCCAGACAGATGCAGTCTGCAGCACTCTTTCAAGCCTACTTTGGGATACAGTAGTTATTAGCTGAATGTTCAGTGGATCACTTCAAATTGAAACAAAATGTTTTCAGAGACACTACAAAGGGCACTCGACTAGCAGTGCAGATCAGCCTGTACCAAATATTCAGATTCAGAATGTTTGTGTTCAGCCTTTGTGGCTTGACTTGACCCTGCTCAAGTCAGGATGTACTCTTCCCCCAGCTATTTATATAGCTGAAACACATAAAGCTTGTTAGTGCAGAGTGAGCTAGATATTTCCGTTTTCTCTTTTCCAAGAGAAGCATTGTTCTAAAAGAAGAAACAGCTTGTGTCTGAAAGTAAGTAGGTTAGCAAAATAGCTGGTGTCAATGGGCAACAGCAGCATTCTCGCCATAGTTCATTCATTTGGGTAGATAAGAAAATAGGAGTCTGACTTTAGGTGCCCAAGCTTGAAAGTATTGGCTTATGTTCCTCAACTGAGTCCTCTCACGGCCTAATCCAATTCATGTTGACCTTTCTACACAGCAGACTGGTGAATCCTTAAACTGGATGTTTGTTGTAACAAACAAAAAAACAAACAAACAAAAAAATCACCACTGCAACATAAGTGGTGGTTTTCTGAGCTCAGTACTGTGGTACTTGGTATTTCCTAACGCTAAATGTATATGTGCATGACAGGGAAAAAAGATCCTCAGCAACTACACCAACCTCATTTGAACATTAGATTATTCACTTTCCCAACCAATCAATAATTGTTATAATTAAAATTGATAGCTGCAAATAATATGACAGAGGGCTGCTGCCGGAATACTGATTGTGTATTTGGCTTGGAAAGATAGGCAGTAGCATGGAACACTTATTTTCCAATTTGTTTTAGCTGTGTGCAAATTGCTTTAGCTGTATCCAGCTGATTTAGACCTTGCCTGGAGGCACACTAGATTAATTGGGAGCCACACATTCATTGCTTACAGAATGGACTCTGTAATTGGTGAAATTTGTTAGTGCCAGTTATAAAATAACTATATAGTTCTGCTTTTTAGTTGTCCTTTCATTACTCTTTCAGGAAAGAGGAAAAACAATTAGAACCTTTCAGACAATCAAGATTGCTTTTAAGTCTTTATGTAAAACCGCCAGTGTGAATACAGTCAATATTTTATGCAAGCAAACATTAGTGTGAATATGGTATTGATTTTTTTATGAAACTGAAAAGCTCTTCAGCATACACAAGGGGGATTGTTGGGTTTTTTTCCTCCTTGTTGTGGCTGAACTTTAGATAATGAATCCATTATGTTGTTACTACCCAAATCTTTCAAAAATGATTCTTTGTTCCTTTTTGTATCTTAACTAGCTTATTTATAAAAGGTAGAAAGAAATCATTGCTGTTTGTTGGCACCCAAAAGTATTTAAAAACCACCATGGCCATAGCTTTTCTTATACCCAGGCTCCTTTTTTTGCCTATGTGTATGTAATAGGGACATGTAAATACTACAGCTAAACACATAAATATAATGGACTGCTTCAAAGTTTTACATTTTTGTGATTATTGATGGATTTAGGAGTGAAAAGCCATGACCTAAGCTTATTTCAATTTTCCTTGTTCATAGGTTTACCCTAAACCCAAACAAATTACAAACACTGCTACTTGCTATGCTTTATAAAAGCTACGATGCCAGAAATGTTCTGCATCTTACTTATGGTGCAGAGCATGCTACAAGAGACTGGACTAATTTCAGAAAGAGGGCCCATGCCTCTCACCCCATCTTTGTGAGAGGAAAAGATACTGTTCTGCTCACTGCCGTCTTTAAGGTTTTTGACTGCTCTGGGTACATACATAAGAGGGCCACGCAGAGGAGATTCCTGCAGGTCACACAACATGCATATAACCTTTGTCTTGCACATAACATCTGAGTCCATTGACCAGTCGCAATTAGACCAGATACTCCAAAGACACTGTAATTTCAGAAGTATTGGTAAGCACGCAAAAGAGAGACAGCCTGTTAGTGGACTCATGTAAGAAAAAAATAAGAAGTTCAAACTTTATGGAACATCTGAGAGTCTAAACAGGCAAGGCCATTGAAAATTGGTCTTTATTATCTACACTGGTCACAGAACTATTTGCTGTTCTTCAAGTCTCTCTTCCTTGGTGATTAGCTAGCAATTTGGTTTTGAGAGTGTCAGAAGATAGGGGTAATTCAGCTGTTGATTCAAGTAGAGCATCCAACCTTGAAGCTATCATTGGGGACTAATGGATAGTAACAGAACACAGTAAAATAAGAAGCAAGCCACGGGCAAAGCATAATCTGAAAAGGGGCGTGTGTGTGTGAAAGAACGATGGTGTAGTGGTCTGTGTCCCTCACTGCCTTGCCTAAACCTTCTCCTGAAACCAATGTCATATGTTTGCTTTACAGATTTCATATATAGAGATTTTTTATTCTCTTCCTACTGATCACTGTAAACTAGCCAAATGAGCTTTAGTGTGAGCTAGACTGGTAATCATATTGTTGATAAATGTTGTTTCCATTAAATCAATGACCTGTTGTGAAATTTGTTTTCTTTTGGATCTGCTACCAGATGCTGCCAAGAATCTGAATGATCTCTGAGTGAATTTTGTTGTTTCAAAGAAATAGGGGGGAAAAGGAAAAAAACCCAAACCAAAAACAAAGCTGACAAAGTTGAATTCCTGGAAATTTATTTTTCCCTTTCAAATGAGCAGGTTTGTTTTGTTTTTTTTTTTTTTTTTTTGGGGGGGGGGGGAGATAAAACATCAACCCCCACTCGCAAAACTTAACTAAATGTCTATAGCACTTAACATGTGTCGTGGTTTAACCCCGCCGTAACTCAGAACCATGTAGCTGCTTGCTCACTTCCTCCCCTTCCTCCCCCCAGCTCGCGGAGGGCTGGGGAGGAGAATCCAAAGAATGCAACTCCCAAGGACTGAGGTAAGAACAGTTTAGTAACTAAGGTATAACACAAATCACTACTGCTACCACCACCAATAATAATGATAAGGGAAATAACAAGGGAAGAGAATACAACCACTCACCACTCACAGACCAATACCCAGCCTGACCCGAGCAGTGATCTCACCCTTCTGGGTGACTGCCCCCAGTTTATATAGTGGGCATGATGTGCTGTAGTATGGAATACCTCTTTGGTTAGTTTGGGTCAGGTGTCCTGTCTCTGCTTCCTCCTGGCTTCCCCCTGCTCCCTGGCAGAGCATGAGACTCACAAAGTCCTTGGTCAGAGTAAACATTACTCAGCAACAACTAAAACCATCGGTGTTATCAGCTCTGTTTCCAGGCTGAAAGTCAAAAACAGAGCGCCACACCAGCTACTAAGAAGGAGAAAAAAATGACTGCTACTGCTGAACCCAGGACAATATGAAAGTCTAGTAACAACTTTAAACTTAGGAACATATGAAATACTGCCTCCTGAAGATGTTGATGAGAGCTCATCTAAGCTACATGCTGAAGTATAATGCCTGAAAATATAGCTGTCAAAGGAAAAGCATCTAGAAAGGATGGAACTAACATGTCCCATGATGGAAATACCCTCCTCATAGAGGAAAATATTCAAGACGGCTTCTTAAACATGTATAGAACGATTAATTAGGAGATATGGCTGGTGGCGAGTAATCTAATACTGCCATGTAATGGGCCTGGAAAGAATGCAGAAGTTGATCTACTTAATGACAACAAACAATAATAGAGAACAGGACCAAAGGTTTCAACTCGCTGCCATGAGAGGAAGTGCAAATGGAATTACACACTTCTGGTTTGCTGCATACAGTCTCCTGGCTGATGATTTTCTACTCCGCAATAAAGTTCTCTTTCTCTGTAAAAGCCAGGCTCCTCTTTACTCCTGTCTTCACAGGCACTTAGTGTACAGCAGTTGGAAGCTGGTGAAATCATTTTCCCTTCGGGCAGCAGAGCTGCATGTGAGTATGTTATAATGGCTTCTACAGAAAAAGTTGTCAAGGCCATGCTTGGACTTTACTGCTGCCTCATGCTTTCTCTTGTCTCATCTTCTGTAAATTGCTCAGATGTAATACCTCTTGCTACCCTTTGGATCATGAACACCCCATCTGTTGATGCTGCAGACCTGTGCCACTGAAGAGAGCAGAGCATGCCAAGATGGCAGCTCATAAGCTGGCAGCATGTGAGCCTGTAGCAAGCACCCATGTGCTTTAGGACAGCCAGACTGGCTCCCAGGACATGTACTCCGTGTTAGATGCGTAAAGAAAATCTGCCTGTCCAGTGCTGGAGATTTATTTACCAGGAGCCATTGCAGTCCCCAGTGTCAGTGCTTAGGGACTCACCTGTGCTTGCACAGTGACTTATGAGATGAGACTGCTCCTTGTTCTGCTTGTGTGACCTTGCTGGACCTGTGACTCTCCAAATGCTCAGTACTGAGCTCATACTTGGGGTCTTTAGAGAAGACTCAGATGTTTTCATCTAGGTGACCTTTATGTCAAAGCCTCTTGTCTTCCCTAGCTATCAGGACCAGCTTTTATCATTCCCTCACCTTTCTGTATAAATCTTGAATGATTTGCCAGGCCCATATACATACTGCTCTTTTAGCATATCCACAACTTAGGCGAAGTAACCCTTTTAGAAGTGGAATGGGTTTTAAAAGCTTGTGACCAAAGCGTGAGGTGCAGAGATAAAACTCAAAATCTGAGCAGTCATTAGTACCCAAATAGCTATTTTATCGCCAGTGGGTTACAAAACAACCCCCTAACCAAATTAGTGTTAAATCATTCATATAGCATTTATGTGCGAACCTCTAACAAAGGAGAGAGTGGGTACATGAACATCAGAGAGCGACTTCTGTGTGCATGTACTCACAGAAGAAATAAGGAGCTATGCTGAACAGCAATTACTGCTCAGCCTCAAGCGACTTCATTCTTATCTGAGTTGCAGAAACACCCAAACCTAATGGGAAGTGTTCCAGCACCAAAAAAAAAAAAAAAAAAAAAAAAAAAAAGTGGATTCTGTTTTGCTATTTTTAGCAATTTCTTCTGCACCTTAGTTCTTGAGGGAAGTAACTCCTGAAATGGGGACAGAATTTTGGCAGATAAAAGGGAAAGTGGTCAGCTGGTTTTAGCAAAGCCACAGACCATTTACAGAGGCTGAGGATTTGGCAGATTCTCTGTTAAAGGAAGCCAGCTTCTTTCCAAGCAGGAAGATCATGAATTAGCACAGAAGATACTTGTGGCAAAGCTTAGTATTAAATTGCTATGTTTAGTGTATGGCATGGGGAGACATATTGTGTCACTGACATTTTAATGACCTTTACTGTCTGGAGCTCTGTTTAAAAACTCAGTGGCTTGATGAGGCTCATTCCTACAAACACTTCAACTGACTTAGAGCTGGGAAAAGGTGTGGACAAAATGAGATTGTAAAAGCCTTGCTCTGGCATGTGTAAGCAATGGGAAAGTAGAAACTTCAAATGTCTCTGCTGTTCACCCACCCCTTGATCTGATTCTTCCCACTCTCTTCTGGGGAACATGGAGCCCGAAAGCAAGGAGGGTGAGTCGTGTTTCTGAAGCCAGCATCAGAGAAGACCACTTGTTAAATAGGGACCTTACCAAGGACAAACATGTTCTGTGTAAGGAAGGTGCTTACTTTGAGCAGATGTGAGGCCAACTCCTTTTAAAGCCAATTGCAAATCTCCTTTCAGTCACCCATATAGGATGTAAAGAACTGAAAATTCCTCCCTCCTCTCAAGTTATTTCTAGTGTCACTGCCATTTCTAGACTCAAATCCCAGTTTATACTACTGAGAATAAAGGGGCAAAAAATAAGGAAAAAAAGGACAGGTTTTTTTTTTGTTTTTTTTTTTTTTATGGCAGCCTGTTAAATCTGCAAGAGGTTTTTCAATCAGTCAAATCCAGGGCTTTTTATTCTTCATCTCACTTCCACTATTCTGGTAGCATTTGCTTTGGAACATAAAACCGAAATTCCTCTTTTGCCTTTCATTTGTCTAATTAAGAAGATATCAGTAAGGGTCTTACTAAAGCCCGTTCCCCACATACTATTCTATTAGAAACAAACTAAATCAAGTCCTGTAAGAGCAGAAACTGCACCTCCTTCTTCACAACCATAAGAGCACCACCAGGGCTGGGGACTGCTAGGGGCTGGCAAATCCCATCCCACCAACCCCAGCCAGGGAGCAAGGCAGCTGGAGTACAGCCCCAGCCCAGGGCATCAGGTGGCCCTGGGGTGGATGGACAGCCATGGGCTGAGCTGAAACAAGGTCCTAGACCCTTGAGCTGTGGTTGGGAAGGCTCCATGGGAGTCTGGGCAGGGCTGAAAAGGCTTAATAGGGCCCTCAGGGCCCTGAAAACAATTAAGAGAATTGCAGTCATTTACTCTTCCTGTCAAGACCCATGCTTTAAAATTAGTCTCCTGAATTAAGGGTTTAAACAGGCTTTCAGAGAACCTTTGCTTCCTGATTTAGTGCTGGGTTTTTTTTTGTTTGTTTGTTTGTTTTTTGTTTTGTTTTTGGTTTGCTTTTTTTGATTTGTTTTGTTTTTTTCTTTTTTTAAGCAGGTATTGCTGTGCCATTCAGCTTCATTAAGAAATCCTGGAGCATTATGCTCAAAGCAACAAGCACTATTCCAAACTCAAATGATGGAAATCATATAATTAGCAGGCACCATTATACCATCCAAAATGGCTGCAGAACGCTGCTGAAATGACTATGAAACTACTGGAACAGAACTACAGGTACTGGCTTGGTCTGTAGGAGTTCATTTGTCTGCAACAAAATCTGCTTTCAAAGCCCCCAGAGCCCCTCTCTACAATATTATAGTGGAGAATAACAAGCTTTCTGCATGGTAAATATTGTCAGGCTGCAAGTAAGAATTATCTCTGTTAAATCCTTAAGTTTGCTAATTCATCAGTCCAGACAAGAAGTTCCAGAGTTACTCATGAGATTGAAAAGCACATTTTAGCACGTTTCATTTAGCACATGTTGCACAAAAATTACTAGCAGCCAGTAATTCAGTGAGGATTTTAATGGTGTCTGCCTTCCCACCACTGCGACATGCACAACATCAGCTGATGTCCCCTCTCATGAATGAAAACCTTTAGCATGTCTTGGTAATAATAACATACCCTAAAAGAAAACTTAGAGAAAAGACTGAAGCTATGATGGGGGAAAAAAAAAAAAAACAAACAACAACCCCCCAAAAACCCCACCCAAATAAAACCCCTACATCAAGGAGAATTGTAATTCACCTTGAGTAATGTTAGAGCATTTAGTCCAGAAAACTAGGTGAAGGGCTAAAATAGAAACAAATGAAGAAAATAGAGCTCTCGTTCTGAAGGAGAACAAAGCTGGTCTAATGACTGCATGTCTCTGGGTTCTTCTGAGATAGGGAGGTACAGCTTCAGACTTCCTGTGTGGGCTTGGTATCATTCCTAATTTTTGACGCATTAGGTGGTTTCAAAATGCCTTTTTAAACTGCAACAGTTTTTTGCCATTTACCTTAAACTCCTTGTTAATAATGGTTTGCTGTAGCTACTCATAGCATCTTGCGCTATCATCAATGTGACGCTATAGCTATTATTCAGAGGGAATATATGCATGAACTAATCTATATGACTCTAAAGTGAGACATGCTCTCTGTCCCAAACACTTCAGGCTGAAGAGAGACAGGATACATACATCATAAGATACAGAAAAAAACACAGGTCAAAGAAGAAACATGATAAAATGAAAGAAAAGTAAAACAGGGATGTCAACGTGAGATCAGAAATATATGCAGGCTTTTAGCTGCATAGAGTGAGTTTTGATGATATCGAATGTGAGAGGGCTTATTAAGTGGGTAAGTGGGGTACAGAGGGGAGAGAAGAAAAGAAGGACTAAGAGAGTGTGGTAAGCAAACACTAGAGTGAAATTGGGAGGCAGAAAGATGAGGACAGTTACATTTGCCAGTTGTGATAAAGATAGTGACAAGACTATGATGCCAGAAGGAAATACGAACTAGATTCCTTGACTATTTTGCTGGTTCCGTGAGAAGAGCGAGGGTAGAGAGCTGCAGGAGGGCATTGTGCTTTTCTTTGCTCATGACAGTGTTTGTGCTATCAACAGTCTCTGGTGTGTTTCAGGGTAGATACAGGGGCTCTCTTAATTTCATGTCCTTTGGGGACACTTCCCCTGCCAGCACTTGCAACAGTGACAAGCAGGACTAGCTCAACCAGTGCACCTTTCAGAAGTGATGGGGCAATTACATGGCACAGAATTAGCTCTGCGAGTTCTCAGGTGTTCCCTAAAGCCACCAGGGAATCTAAAATTAGAAAACTGGAGAAATATTACTCCTAGCCCCCATTTTCCCAGCTCTAGTCCAGCTCTGGTAGCCAGCCAGCTCAGTCAGTTAGACCCCTGTCCTGCTTCAGGACAAAAACCTCTAACCCCTTCTCTGTTCACATCCAATTTTTCCCAGTGCAAGCACCAAAGGCAGTAACTCCCTGGCTGTTTCTTTGGGTTTGTGTGGTAGGCTGCTGCTGAATGACCTTTCATTTCTGTAGCTGCATTCCACAGATAGGCTAGAAACTCGAGTAAGCACAATACATAAGCCTTGTTTCACTTTTGCAAGGTATCCAGTAACATCTGGATGAAATATAGCAGCAGGGTCACAGATTACTGCTGCCAGAAGAGCAGTGTTAGGAGTGTCAGCTGGAGGTGTCAACAAGAAGCATAAGCCCTTCCTGTGGAAAAGAATGCAAATATATTTGTACCACGCTGCTTCAGCTGCCCCTTTGCAGGGACCAGCCTCTGCAGCTCTTAGTTCCCAGGTTTGTAAATTGTCATCTTCATATTACTGCTCCAGTTTCATCATCCATTGGATGATTAGTGCTGAAAATGACCATGCCCAGCTACATGTCAATGCTTGGAGATAGGTGTGGATCTCTTTTGGCTTCGGGGAGTGTTGAACCAGGGAGTCATACTCACTGTTGCACAGCCTCTTAAGGAGGTCGCACGGCAAGTGTTAAACCAAAAGGAAAGCTATAACAATAAAAGGAAGACAGTAACCTTAGGAAGACAATAAATGGCAATGGATGTTAGTTGCTCTTACAGACTTCAAGGATGTAATAAAGCTATACCATTAATTGCAATTTTAACTGTTGCTTACGCTGTATCAGAGTAATTCATTCCAGGTACTTACAACACTCAATCTTAAACCACACTAAAGCAAAGTCACCAACAGTGTGAATTTGTAAGATCTGTTTGCTGCAGAAACAGTAATGGTCGAGGCTGGAGAAAAGAAAGTAAATGGTACATTTCAATACAAAAGTCATCTGAGCCTTTACTATAGAAGTAATAAGGCATTTATTATTTCAAGAGCCCTGCATTCACAATATCCCCTTTCGAAAGAAAACACCCCTTCGTTCCCATTTTTTATGAGGCTAATTTGTAGTATGCCACCACTGTGAGACTTCCGAATGTGTTCAGAACAAGACAATAAGTGTAAGCCACAGATGAATGATGTGTAGTAAAAATCAATAAACCTTATAACTCGTCACTAAGGGAACTGATTTTATGCCTATAAAAATAAAACAATTATAGCAATATTAATGACAGATTCATCATAGTAATATAAAAAGTCCAACTGTGCTTGTCTGTTGGGAATCTTTAATTCATCCTTCTGTATTATGTATTCACAAGGTAGAAGAAGAAATGGAACCAACTTCAAGAACAAGCTTTAACTTGCAGTAATTCACCCTGTCAAAAAACAAACACAAACCCAAACACAACAGTAAAACTTTAAAAAACCGTTTTGACAATCAGTATAACAGGGATAAGAAGGAAAGGATAAAAGTTAAAGCCTTGGAAACCTGACCAGCAAATTTGATTTTTTTCCGTATCATGATTAGTGATTTCGTATTACCATGCACGGTGTTAACTGCACTGTAACAAAACAGGTGGCATAGCCACATAAAATAAGTACTCTGTGCTAATGCAGGTTAAGCACAGCAAAGGACTTTTTTTTTTTAATTGTCAGGTCCTCTGTTTTTAGGCATCTATTCATTTTGGAGGTGGGATAATACAGGTATAATAGGAAAAAAATTGTCTATAATTTACAGCACACAGAGCTGCTCTAAACCAGTCATAAGATATTTAAGAAAGTTTTTAATAGCATCCAAGGTGTTACTATGGGCCTTACTCAAGCCTGTCAGGGTCAACTGAAACAGGCCCATTGTCATCTGGATTGGGCCCCACTGTACCCACTGGTAGAGGCCAGCCCAGGTGGGGAGGCAGGGATGGCTGCAAGTCCACATCAGTAAGTGAGCCCCAGGGAGGGCCTCAGGGCACACACACACTAGTACCTGTGTGGCAGCTGCAGCCTCTGCTGTCTTTGCCTGTGACACATCTTTCAAAGTGGGCCATAGGCACCATGGAAGTATAAAACCAACCTTTTATTTATTATGATTGCCAAATTGTTTAAGGCAGGTATAAAAATGAAAGCATTCAATATACGTTTTACATAAAATAAACTAGATTACAGCATAAAACAAGTAACCAGACAATGGCATTAAAGTCTCTCTTCTAAAACTGGGTAATTGTAAACATTAAAAAAAAGACTGCAGGACTATTCAAGTAATAGAACAATCACAGGTGTCTTCTGGTATGCAGGCTATTAGGTTATCCACCATTCAAGATTATCAAAAATGACATTTCATTATTCACAGATGCTCATTATCTCCATTTAAAATCTATACATTATATACAACACAGTTTTTGTGGTACTAGAATCCCCATGCCTTCCAAAGTTATATTTTTCACAATACACAATTACAATGAAACAGTGAATACAGTAACATTTTACACTGATGCATCTTAATAGGAGCCACCAAATAGACGTCTACGTTGTACCAAAGTGTCATCACAGTTAGCCTCTCTGAGAGCTTATGGGAAATACCAGAAGGGTATGCAAGGTTCAGGCACACTGATACATAACATTATTTATTTACAATTCGAAAGAAAAGGAAAAAAAAACAACAAACACAAACAAACAAACAAAAAAAAACAAACAAAAAGAAAAAAGAGAAAAAAAAGGAAGAAGAAAAGAAACAGCCTTTTGTGGTTTCTAAACGCTTTCTAAACATGACAAATACATATCTCCTTTTACTGTGTGGTTCGCAATTTAGCAGCAGACCCTGTGTGCGAGCCTTGGTACTGATACAAAAAAAGTAAAGAATATATATATTTTTATATATATGTATATATATATATGCATATATATATATATATATAGAAAAACAGAAGTCTAATTACAGCAACATTTGTTACTCTGTGATAAAATCTGCAATTTACAAAAATGAAATGACTGGTTTTTGCCTGCCATTAAGGCATTTCAAATTAACACCATGGAACTGATGTCTGTAATAAAGCGCTTCCTCATGTGATCCAGTCACATGACAATGTACATTTCCAAACTCATCATTCTCTGAAAAGAGAAAAAAGAATGTTTTAGCATGCAGTATCCTTTCCTCCTAGGTTTTTTTCTGCCCCTTGGATACACCACAAAATGAAATCTGCACAGTACTCTCAATCCCAAGAAGGAAAGACAGCAAGCCATGTCTTCATCCCTCCCCTGCCAGGAACAACACACTAACAAGTAATTTGTGCCAGAATTTATCTTCTGGGTTCTGACACCATCAGCTCCCCCAGGGCTTCAAACCTTTCTCACGCAAATAATTCTAGCTACAAGCCTCACACACTTCTTATTTTCAGAGTCAGCTTTAGAAAGACAGCCATAGCCATGGAATGTATTAAACTCAGACTTAACATGGCAGTGATGAAAGAAGCCCTCTGTTAAGGATATCTTGGCTTTTTCATTCAATATGGGATCACTGTAATACAGAAGAGTCTTTCCTCTGGAAGACAGGTGGTTGGAATAGTAAATTCTACTGAAAAGCTAATAAATAATTTAAGGGTAAATGTGTAGAATGGGCATGTAACTTAAATATGATGTCGCGTCTAGTGGACTCCCAAGCAAACTGCTCTGACAGCAAAATCAGCAAACCAGGCAGACTTCAAGGACAGATAAAATCCTAAATTTCTAACTGAATATGAACTTTAAACCCCTCTAACAAAAAATTTGTATCTTAAATTATATTTCATAATGATTTGTTTTCTCTTAATACCAATTCTTAAAACATAGTCTGTGGAAAATCTCAGGAAACAGACTACTTGTCCCTTGCTAATGATCTATGTTACAGTTAAAGGCTACAACTAAGGACAAAGTGTCACCTTAAAGAAAATAAAACTACAATTAATCCAAAGTCCCAAGTTTTTCTTCACCCTTAAAAACTGTGCCATACTTTAGACCATCAGGCTATAAAATCTATGATTTGTTTCTTCATCTCTATATCTGGCAAAGATATAAAGTGTAAGATTTACTGGCTATTTACCTTCTTTGTGCAGGAAACATACCAGATGCAGATGCCTGCGCAGCCACCTGCTGAGTGGCAACGAGGGCAGCAGAGGTCAGTCCTGAGGGAAAGAAGAAATGAAGGAATGTTGACGTACTTCTGGGTTTAATGGATTTTTGTGCTCGGAAGTATTAGGCACAAAGTAAGGCAAATGGACAAAAAAATCTCACCATCAGAAAATGGTGGGGTTTTAACACTACATAAATGGCAAGTATTTCAGGCAACAGCGTTAAAACACCGTTTGTCCAGTATGATCAAATGCATTCATACAGTAAACTGAATTTTCCTTGATATATATTTTACAAGAAAATACAGCATTGCTACTTATTTTATTCCTTTCCAAGTACTGCACTGCATGATGCTAAGTGGTTTGTGTGAGTTCCTGAATAGGAAGCTCAGCAGAAATAATAAGTACCAGGAAACAACAAGAATCAAAAGTCACAGTGAATTATAGAAATGACATGCCAGCTGCTCAGAATACAATACTTTCATAATAATTTACCATTTTTACAGTTTTCCTACTGAACAAGCATTATGCATCCCAAAAGGCATACGGAATCACTGAATCAAACTGAGAAATGTCAAGCCTTTTACACAGGAAAAATAACTGCTGGGGCACCAAGTGAATGTAATGAATTAATGTCATTTAACCACCAATTGTGATAGCATGTACTTTGCTGCATGGGAGGAAATCTCTTTTTAATTCAGCTAGAGTCCAGAGTTAGAGAAAAACAGTCAAAGACTGGTATAAAACCTCGGGAGAATGAATCGTATCTTACTGTGCTACTTCTTCTCTGACTGCAGCTTTGTGCACTGCATTTGCCAAAATACAAAGAGTCCTCTTTCAGGTGATCAAATTATAACAAGCTGAAAGCCTTGTGACTGCGATGCCTTGTACATAAAATATGTTCAGTATAAAAAGCCTTTGTCTTTGCTACACTTCTTCCATTGCTTACACAACCCTAATTATACAAAAAGGGGGTTGTTTGGTTTGCTTTTTTTACTGCCTTTCAGCCAGTTAATGTCAGTTTGAAGTAGGAATCAAAACATTCACATGAATGACAGCCTAACTGGTGCATCTGTAACAATGCTCTAACACCCAGTTTTGGAAATAAAGCGTGGTATTTCTCAGGCATAAGGCTCTTCATTTAGTCATGTTAGTCAATGCTGTGAACTTTCAAGCCTTCTTCCTAAATGTAAAGCACTTCTGATTAACAAAGGGATCTCTATCCAAAATGCTTCACATTGTTGTGATTTCCAATGTCAAGGTAACAAGTTGATGAGGCAAGCTCATCCCACCACTGGAAATCACCTACTCACCTTGAAATGGGTCATACTGTCCAGGTATAAGGGGGTAACCCATTCCAACATGTGTATGATGGTGCGTATGGAGATGTCGCTGGCTAAAAGGAGAATGACGGTCTCGTTCCCTTTCTGCTTCCCGTTCCCGCTCAGCTGCTGATTTTTCCACAGGCTTGTAAAAGGAAGTGTAAGAAAACTGATGTGAGGATTTAGAAGGGATGAAACAACAATCAAACCACACTTGCTATTGCCTGGCATCAACCTTACGAATTCATATGATGATGCAGATCTCTTCTGAATAAGTATTTTCTCTGCTATATTATTTGCATTTGATTCTAATCTAAAGCTGGTGTATCTGGCTAATGAAAGATATTCCCAGACACAGTAATTTTGAGGCAACAGACTGCAGCCTGAAGCCACCATGATGACTTCTAGTTTTGGGCTCCCTTAAGCTTGTCTGACTTGCCAATGTAGGAACAACCAAACTGAGCTGCTGAAAGCTGGCATAAATGAATCCTCAGCCCTCTAATGCACTCTGGGGATCAAGCCAGTCTGAATAGCAAGAAAGCCCTTTTAAAAACATAATCAGAGTCAGTGACTTGCTCACAATTAAAACTAGCACCAGCTTATCTGAAAGTAAAATAACAGTATTCACTCCAGTAAGAAAATCTTCAGAAACAGGGGCTGGTAGTCTGCTATTTGGAAGATACAGCTTCTTGGGAAATATATGGAGGGGATATTACCAAATCCCACCGCCCAACCTGTCATTTCATTATCTGTTTCCAAACAGGAGCTTCCTGTTTAACTGTAATAAACTGCACCAGGAGTCTCTGAATCTGTGTTTCTGTATGAGTCCATTCAAGATAGAAAGATTCTGAGCACAGAACTGTGTTTCATGTGTCACTTCCAGTTTATGCCACAGAAGCACCCTGACTATAAATTGCTTTTATTTTAAGCCGTACTATAAAGAAGAATCATGCACTCAGAGCTTGATGCCAGATTGTGGGCTTCTTAAAATTATGTTCTCTATCCCTTCCCATATGTACCACTCTTCAGTAACAACAGATGAAGTCTTACAACAGGGGACTTGCTGCGGTATTGGTTGGCATGCTGCTGGAGCAAATCCAGTGCTTTGGACTCAGTGGCTGATTTTGCATTGATGCTTGGACTGGTATTGACTTTCTCCGTCTCTTCTCTCCCTGACATCTTCCCATAAACTGGATAATGAAATCCTGGGGAGAGATAGGCCCCTGCAGGTAAACAATCAATACCACACTGAGTTATTGGTTTCATATATTGGTTATATCAAGGTGGGAGGAGGGGATGCCAAGATAAAGGATAACATCAAAAATAGATCACATGACTATCAAATGGCATCTTTGCTCTTCAATTTCTTCACCCTAATTTACCCTGATGAATGGAGGTTATAAAGAGGGTTGAGCTGATAGCCACTTCAGACATTTATGAGTCCTCTTTAAGTGAAAGGAATAGTAACTGTAATGGTTCTGACAGTAAATGCTTAGAATATTTTTATAGGCAATAAACTATCTGTCAGTCTAACAGCAATAGCAGACTGTCAAGGGCTGAGAAAACTGTAGCTGGGAACTGTGACAGTTCATAAAAGGAACATCTTGTATTAAACAGTTTCATCTACAGAACTTTCTCTAGTGGAAGAACAAGCAAAACAAATGTCACCCTTGAAGCTTGTAATTTACCCTAGCTACTAACAGAAACATTAAAATGCAGGCTTTACTGCAGTTTGAGGTGTAAATCTTAACTAGCATGCATGGGAAATTTCAGAATACATACCAGGATAGCTGTGCATTAGGACAGGAGAGACTGCGCGATAGGCTGGATGGCTGGGATCGTACATCTGTGGATAAGGATAAGCATGCAAGTACTGGATATACGACTGATGCTGACTCATTGGTGAGGAAACTGCTACTCTAGCACCCCGAGAGTCCTTCCAATTTACAGGAGTCTTACGATCATCGTTTTTTATCTTGCTCTCATCCACTGATTGAGAATCAGAACGCTTGACCTCTTTAGGCTCCTCTTTAATGCTTGCTAATGAGACAGGAAGGTTAGGTAGGGAACTTTCTTTGTTAGGTGTTTTTCTAGGGCTGTCTTCTTTTAACTTTTTCTCACGATCAAGTTCTTCAGATTTTTGCTGATCAAGGTATTTGGGCTGATAGACATAATGATGCCATGTTCGTGAATCTGGATCCTAATATGGAGGAGAAAAAGCAATTTTGTTCTGAATTTAGATGTTGGAATAAGATCATTATCGATATTTCCCCTACTTCAGCTAATATTTTTTAATAGCTGCTTTAATAACATATCCCTGTTATATACAGGAAAGATTTCCTTGCTACAGAGTGCCTTGAGCTCAAAGCCAAAAAGTATTCCCGTGAAGAAGCAAGAGACGATTAATAAAATTCAATTCAACTGCTTCATCTTATATCCCTTTTCATGTCTTTAACTACATATAAATACATACACATTGTATCAAAGTTCTGAGACCACACTATTCATAGAGCATTTTAATTCAATCCCACAGAGAGATTTTCCCACTAGAGAGAAAAAAGTATCTGTGAACCACAAAATTAAAGCTGGCTAACAATATGCCAAAGCACTTAGATTACCTGAAACAATGAACCTGAAAAAACTGACCTAGCTGGAAAGATACTAATGCGGCCTCTGATATTAAAAACATTCAGGAATCAGTGGAAGTCATACATTAAGGCAGACTTCTTCGGCTGACAGTCTTATTCCAAGTTTGTAAAATTACACATGGATAAGTTTTTACAGGATCAGGACCACATGGTCCTGAACATGCACAAGGTATCATAAATACATTTTTGCATAATATATTACATAGACTAGTTTATAAACATGTTCTAGAATTAAGTAGGTGAGTTCTGTTACAAGACTACACCGAATTGGTACTGAGCTATAACTGGAAGACTTTTTTTCTAATACAGAATATGTAAGAGCTAATTATAAACACTGTCTCTGATTTATGGCACACGCAACAGAAACATAAGCACAAAACTGGACACTTGGGCAGTCTGGTTCAAATACCCATTTGAATCAGCAGAAATCTTCTCCTACTTGAGGCTGTACCATCCCACCTCCTTTACATGTCCCTAAGGGTGAAGTCTGGGATGTACTGTACACTGGAACATGCAAGTATCAAGCACTGAGGCTCAGGTTCAGAGCATGAAGGTGGTTGTTGCATTGTCTCAAATGAAGGCAACGTGACATCTAAGAAGGCTAGCATGAAGCCACTGGATGAAATTCTGGTGCCACTGAAGTCAATGGCAAAACTATTACCAGCTTCAATGGACAGAGGATTTCATCCATTATGTAGGTCTGTGGGGGCTTGAGGTTCGTTGAGGAGAGATGGGGAACTTAACTGCTTCAAAAAGGTCACCTTCGGTTAAGATAAAGAGCTGAGCTTCAAGCCAGCTCTTCAAAGAACCAGTTCACCCATCTTTAGTAAATGCCAACTGTCATTTAACAAAAAAAAACCCACTTCAAAACATCTTTCAAATCTACTTTAACTCCCCTCACAATAAAAGCCGCTTATTTTGCTTGAAATTTCACATTTCTGAACTAAGCAAATTGCTTTACAATTTACATCTAAAGGAGAAATCTAATTCTATTTTATTCATGCATGTAATTTAATATAGTCTATTCAGGTCTTCAGCCTGGGTTCTTTCACCACCTTGCTAGATTTTTTTTTTTCTTCTTTTCAAACAGCTCAACTGAAAGGTCTATTCAGACTGCAGTACTATGAAAAAAGGATGATGGAGCTTTTTTGGCTGCAAAGGTAGAAGAACATAGCAGATTCAGGGACAAAACCTCAACTTAAGGATAAATCAAGACACTCTTGTTGCCTTTCATGTAATCTCACCTGTTTAAATCTTGTCGTTGGATCTACTCCCGTTTGCTTCATGGAGTCCATAACAGATTTCATCTCCACAGCCTCCTTTATAAGCTGGTGGTTTTCCATTTGTTTGGCTTTGAAGCTGTCAGCCTGAAGTTGCTGCTGGTGATTGGAAAGGATCTGTGATTTGCTTGTCTCCTCACCTTTGTTAGGAACTGATGACCCTGTTTTAGTGTTATTTTTGCTGGACTCTGGAGTTGAAGGGGCCTTTGAAATAGTGGCAGATGGAATATTCTTCTGCTTGTTGTCATCCTTCCCAATCTCCTTCAAGGGGGGGTCATTCTTTCTTTCACAGTCCCTCCCAGTTTGTGCCATTTTCTGTTCTGCTAGTCTCTGGTCCTCATAGTATTTTTCATACTGCTGCCTGTAAGCAGGGTTAGAGGCCATTAAGGACTTTTGGTCCATATAGAGCCCATAGGCATACTGTCCATAGTAAAGTGACTGAGCAAGTGCAGGGTGTCTTTGAGTTATCACTGACTGATGTTGTGGCTGCAAATTAGAGGAAGTGCTTTCACTTTTCTTAGCATCTGACAGTTCTGCCTTCTCTTTCTTTTCAGCCTCTTCCTCAGCCTCTTTTTTGATCTTCAGTCCCTGTGCGGTACTGCTGTTCCCAGCTGCTGGGGCACTGACCTGTCCAGAGTGCAGGTAACTTGGGGAATAATAAGGATCGTAGCCATGGTAATAAGGAGAATGGGACTCTTTTGCTTGAGCTGGCTGTGCTGTGGTTGAAGAATGTCCTTTTACAACACCGTCCTTATTAGAAATAATATCCGACGGAGAGCTGGCCTTTGACCTCATGCCCTCTGACCTGCTGTCAGAGCCGCCATCATCAGCTGCATCAGAAATATCTGAGTAAGCGGGGCTGTTGGTTTTAGTGGCCGTGCTTTCTGCACCGTTTTGTGTCAACACATGCAGTGACGCCATGGCAGACTGTCCATTCACCAAAGTGCTGCATTCCATCCTGGAGGCACTCCCTATGGAAGGGCTGGGTGCATTGTCTGTGAATGTGTAAACCTTATCAGCTTCAGCCTTGATACTTGCCATCCTGCTCTCCTGAGACTCTGACAGTCCATTAGCTAGCACTTCATTCTTGTTGAGATGGTCCTTTAAAAAATGTCCAGATAAGTCTTTCCCAGACCCTTTTGAATCTTCCAGCTTTCCCAGCTTAGAATCCATCTTGGGGCTTCCCATCTCTTTGCTTTCTTTGTCCTTCAGCTTTCGCTTCTCCTTTTTCTTTTTGTCTTTGAGTGATGTGAGAGCTGGGTTTACAGTGCTTGGCTCTCCCATAATTGTAGGCTTTGGTTGAATAGGCTTTAGTGGAGGGCTCTTTGGTGTAGCCTGAACAATAGTAGTTGTTAGAGAGGGCAATCCCGGTATTGTCCCCGTGGTTGTGGTTGTAAAGGCTGTAGTAGGTATAGCTATTAACTGGGGAGGAGTCGGTGCTGGCGCTGGAGCAATGGGCCTGGCTGTTTTCAGTTTGGAAAGGTTTTTATCCACTTTGCAATTGTTTGCTTTCTTGCCTTTATCACCCAAACTCTTCTTGTCAATTAACCCTTCAGCCTCCAGTTTTGGCATTTCGGTTTGCAAGCTGCCATCAACTACCGAGCAATTATCCAGTGTGGCTGCCATATTAGAAATCACAGGAAGGCTGTTCAATTCACTGTTGAGACCTTTCTTTTTGCCAGAATTCTTTCCGGTTTTGGAACTGATAACTGAAGCAGGGCTGTTGCTGGTCAGTTCCCTTTTTCCCCTGGGGGTTCCTGGGGTAGTGATGGAGGAAGGAGATGTTGGTGCTTTCACTGGATCAAAGCCTGGCAAATTTGTGCTTGGTTCACTGCATTCAAGGGCCACATTAGTCAGTGCTTCCTCGCAGTCTGAAATTTTGTCTTCACTGTCAGGCTCAAACTCCAGTTTGTTTTCTGGGTCTAAATGTGCATGAGCCTGATGGTATCGTAGTCCATTAATGTGCTTGTACTTTTTGTTGCAGTTGGGGTGAGGACAGTCGATCAGCACAGGAGAAGAGCAGCCTTGGTCCAAAAAAGTAGTCTCGGGTTTCCCCTGTGGGGTGGTGGGAGTGCTTCTAGAGTTAGTACGAACACGTTTTCCAGATTTATTGTCCTCAGAACTGGAGTTCAAATCTAGCTCCATTGGAGGCTTAGTTTTCCTCTTATTGGCGGCTGAGGGGCTGGCTTTGACTTCATCCATGGCGCAGTTTGGGGGTGTCCTGCGCCCACTTGAGTTAAGGCTGCCCCTCCTGCCCTTCCCATTGGCACCACCACGGTTCTTATTCTGAAGTCCTCTTGACTCTGCAAAACTGGCCTCGTTGCCAGGTACAGCTGCAGCTGCAGCGGACCTTGCGCGCTTCCCTCTGCCGCGCCCTCCACGCATCTCTAGGTCACTTGTTGGCGACTCACAGAACCTGAATGAACAAGAGCAGATTTTATCAGCTGTGGACTGAATAAATGCCAAAACAACACCACTTCCCACAACAGAATATCTGTACTTGTTAAAGGAAAGATATCCTTCTGCCGAACTAAAATGTTACAGTCTCAAAGGGAAAGTAATTTAAAAAGAACAAAACCAGTAAGAACAATTAGGAAACCTAATTAGAACAATGGAAAGAGAATTTTTCCAAGCTTACTGAAATGCATTTTTAAATTAACTGCCCTCTGACTCAATCCTGTGCATTTCCCCTTCCCTTGCAAAAACACAAACCAAAAAAAAAAAAAACCAAACCAAACTTCCACCCCACATTTCAGTGTAGGCAAGGGGCAACCAGTTCAAACTTAAACAGGGTAAGTTCAGGATATATATAAGGAAGTTCTTTACTGCGAGAGTGGTGAGGCACTGGAACAGGTTGCCCAGAGAAGCCATAAATGTTCTGTCCCTGGCAGTTCACGGCCAGGCTGGACAGAGTCTTGGGTGACATGGTGTGAGGCGACCCTGCCCACTGCAGGGGGGTTGGAACTAGATGATCTTAAGGTCCTTTCCAACCCTAACTATTCTATGATACTAATTGCTCCTTTCACTGGTGCATGCTTCTAATTATAAGCAGTTGTTTTTTATTAATCTCTGCGCAGTGTCTTGACAGAAACTGAGGGTTAAAATACAGCCAAGAAAAAAAGAGACCCAGAAGGATTTCCCACCTAGGAGGGGCCCAGTCATGCTTTGTGCAGTCCAGCAGTGTTCCCACGTAAGTCTTGTTCCTCCATGTAACATTTACCACCAGGACACCTGCCAGCAGAAGTAAAACAAAGTATCACAGTCAGAACAATAATTGGTGTAGGCTTCTTTGTTTGGTCTTTTTTCATTATTTCTCTCCTTCCCCACAAAGAGAGAGCCTTTTCTCTCATTTGCTTTCAAACACTGTGGTCTATATTCTGCCTTTTTTTCTGGTTTCAGTTACCTCAAGTTAAAAACCACAGGAAAGACAGCAAATGTCAACTAGGAGAATGTGTATGCATGCGTGAGTGTGTGCCTGTGTGACTGTGTGTGTAATCAAGATACAGCTGACAGAAGGAAATGGGTTTTGCCATGTCCTGCTGTAAAACAGCAACACTCACCTCTTAATTTTGCTATTATTGAACATAACTGCTCTCGTTTGGCAGCCAGCCAGCATAAACTAAGCGCCAGCTACAGTGTTTAAATCAGTAGGTGACTGAGAAGAATCTGCTTTGAACAGTATGATAATGATGCTTCTATTTATTTGAAATTGCATATATCCAAATACACAAACATACGCATGTATGTACTGCAGGCTGTGTTCAGCAGATTTAGATGGAAATGTATATTATTTGTTTTGTTTCTTCTTCTGTGGAAAGCAAGTGGACTACTCATTAAACAGCCACCACACAGTAAATCTAACTGGAACTGCAATACAGTTACATAAAAAGAGGGATCTTTTAAACAAATACACTGTAAGTTAATTGTTTTTCCACTTGTGACTGTTATTAAATCTAAATTCATATGCCCACCTAGAGAAGACCGTGAATTTTGGTTTATTAGAATTATACATATAAAATGTGTGCATGGTAAGAATATAATATGTAACAATAAAATACACATGGGGGATGTCATTCAAATGTTTTCAGGTTGCCATCAAACACTTCTTCACATAATTTTTCATAGGGTTTACGGACTAGATGGCATAATCACCCCTTTGATGTTTTCATTTCTACAGATAAACATAAGGTTATTGAACCAACCATCTCATTAGAACGTACAGTGAAATCATAGAAACATAGAATGGTTAGGACCCAAGATCATCTAGTTCTAACCCCCCCCACCATGGGCTAAACACATGAAGAAAACACATTTCACTTAGCAAAGACAAGCACTGCGCAAAATGTTTCCAGCTTATGAGAGGTGTGAAGACACTACCACACAGCTGCCAGACTCGTGACTTGATTTTCCCCCACGCTTTCCTTGTTGAAACTGTAGCATTTCTACAGCAGATATAATAAAGGCATGGTGCCAGAATGTTTCCATCCCGTCTTTTCACTTTAACTTACCGGTGCCGTTCCTAATTTCCCACTAAAGCGATCCCCCCTCTACCACACAAAGGTAAACATGCAACCAGCCACTGATTTCCTCAGGGGCCTTTTAACAGCGGGGAAGCATTTGCGCTGTTAGTGGAGGTACAGGGGAAGGAGGGATTTCCTTGAAAACGCTCTGTAGCAGATTTGAAAGTGACTCCCCATATGGTTATATTGCCATTATGATAAGGCGACTGGAATTCTGTGTGCTGGGGCAAACTGGCTTGAAGGGTGAACGACAATCGGCTCCCACGGCCAGGCGCCAAACACCTGGAATGATCACGGTTAAATAGCTATGCTGTATTTTTATGACCTACCCAGCCTGGAAAACAAAGCAAACATGTTTTACCCTCGCCCCTTCGACCGAGACCTCCACCGGAAAGGCCGGGGACAGGCGCTGGGGAAGGCCCACTGAAGGGACCCAACCGCACTCCCGCCGCCGCTGAAGGGCCCTCTAGACCCCAACCCCGCGGGGCGCTTCGGCTCCCGCTGCCATTGGCCCGCGCAGCTCCGGCTGCTGATTGGCCCGCCCTGAGCTGTGGTGCCGTCGCCGCCGGCCCATTGGTGGCTGAGGCCAGGCGAACTGGGGGCGGGGCAGAGCTGAGCCAAGCCAAGCCAAGCCAAGCCAAGCCAAGTCAAGCCAAACCAAGCCAAGCCAAGCCAAGCCAAGCCAAGCCAAGCCAAGCCAAGCCAAACCAAGCCAAGCCAGACTGGCGTCAGGCACGGCAGCGCCAGAGCTGTTCTCTGCCGCCTCCCGGGCTCGGACGGTGCCTGCTGGGTGTTGAGCGGGCGAAGGAGTCCGTCCGCGGCACTGCAGGTTCGGCAAAACCGTCCCCGGTCTGGGAGGGGAGAGGTCGGTCGCGGTACAGCCGACTCCGTGCCGCATCCCCCGCGTGACGGCTCGTCTGGAAACCGCTACGCCCGCTCGGAAGTGCGGGACTGATCCCCGTGGAAGAGCGCACGGCAGGGAGTTGGGTTTCTCGCAACAAGCAGCTGCAGGCTTTGCTCCCACTTGCCGCTCCACACCAGAGGAGAAGGAATGTGGTTACCGATTTCTCTGGTAACCTTGACGCGTTCCTTCCACCTAACAGCTTGTCAGCTGACTCCGTAACTCCACGAGTGAAAACCGCGGGTATTTCCCATCACTAAATTCTGTGACACAATGTACCCATCTCCCGGCACCAGCACCGTTGCTCCCTCCTGTCCATTTACCCACTGTTGGTCCAATCTCCTCCTCAATGTACGAAGGAGGGCTCTCTGGCTTCCCTATGAGTATTAACTGTGTCATTAATTTTTTTCCTCAGCCAGTACACCTTTATCTTCCTGCTAAAAATGTAATTAAGGTTCTTTTAGGTTTGGAGGTTGTTGTTTTTTTTTAACTCAGGGTGGATTCCTAAATCCTCAGTATTTGAGGGGATCTTGGCTATCTATCTGCTTTAGTAATTTATTAATTTAGATAACAAGCCTAGGGATAGTCTGTTACCTATTAATAGAGGGCAGAAGGTAGAAAGTGTAGAGTACATAAAATAATAATAACCCCTGAAATCAATACATATTTCAGCAATTCTTAGAAGACATTCAAATGACCTTCCAGCCTAAGAAAGTCAATACTTCAAAAGCAAACACAACTAAGTTCCTCCCTTAAAGACAGTAACATTTAGCATCTCATTAAGTTTGTTAGCCTTAGCAAAGGCCACACTATGCAATTAGGAGGGAAGATTAATCTCCATGCTGTGTTACAGTAACTGGCAAGGAATAAATTTCATTTCCCTAATGAACAGCTTACACTCAGCCACTGATAAGATGGCATGAATGGCTAGCAAAGGTAGCTCATTTAATATTATACAATTATCACAGAAATGGGTTAAAAAAATGTATGTAGCATGGGAGGCAAAACTGACCCCTAAGGAAACATGCAACTGGAGGCTTATTAGACTACAGCACTGGAAAATTAAAATGGAGATGAGAAATGCACACTGTATACCAGTTGCAGTACTGAAAAGATTATTCTTGCTGCATCCAGTCATTTATTTGATTCAAAGTATTTGTTCTGGCACAGAGTTCAAGCCCAGAACAAGAACCTTTGCTGGGACCTCTCTGCACTGTCTCAGAGGCAGTACACAAATAGTACTACAGCAGCCTTCAGTTCACCTCCGAGTATTGCATCTGAGTACACTTGGCAGACAGTCATAGGTGCGCTAACCCTCTCAGATTTGTTCCAACACCTCTTTTGAGCTTGTGTGTCTGGGGCATAGCTCTCCACATACTGCCTCCATCTAATAAAAGTAAGTAACATATCACACACAGGATCAAACCTCACTAGGTCTGTGTCAAGTCATAAGAAGTCCCTGTAATGAGACTTCCCATTACATTATACATTAGAGTACACATCATGTAACAATCATTCATTTAGCATTG